>NC_141876.1:249617246-249920276 GCF_056163025.1 Triticum urartu | reverse complement strand
GCAGTACTGCTTATTCAGTTAAAGTGCCCTTTTCTAGAGAGTGAAAACTGGTGTAGGGCAGGTTATATGGGTAGCAATGGCTTATATCCCTAATTATATTCGATTTTCTGGTTGTACGTAATTCGATTTCCTCATAGGCAGAAGTTGATGGCTACATGTTCCAGAACAAATTGGATCTGCAGTGTGTATATCGATTGATGATATTTATCCTACTTTTAGAGAAAGGACTAAGCCCAACTTTTATTACAAAGCTTTGAAATATTCTGATATTGCTGGGCCAAAAGCGAACAAGTGCCATGCATGGTGAACTGTCGCTAACTTCAGAAGATGGTAAGGTTGCATATGCCTGGAGCGACCTTCTCTTCAAAATTTTGGAATTATTTACCCTTTTTCTCTGTAGTTTCTATTTGTCATTTGATGAGTGACTTGGAAGCCTTTAGGCTATCCATGGCAAGCAAACCAGCACCTATATCATGTTGATTCCATGGTATTTTTATAACAGCATTTAGGTGGACCTCTAACTTATACTTTGCAATATGCTCAACATGTACATGCACCAATATGTATTTGGGTGGCCGTCTTGATGTCCTGGGGCCTTGAGATCCTTGTCTCCCCCACGTTGAAAGACCGGCACATCTGCTCCACGCCTCCACCATGGTCACACGTTCTTCCGTGCAGTACTGCTTTCAATGTCTTGAGATGCTGATGTCGATCGCAAACGACGACTGCAGCAGCTGCTCCTGTTTCGAGGGAAAGACAGGGCACTGGGAGTAGATAATCTAATTTGAGATTCAGACGATATGAGCCAGAGGAATCTGACAATGGTATTGTTGTATTGCAAGGCATGAACCACACATTACGATATATTTCCCCTCAACAGTTTGGCTACTGAAAATGCTTACTTAATGCTAATTATGGTTAAGGGGCAAGCTTATCTGATTCTGATCCATACTTCCTTCACCTTGTGCAGGCATTTTATCAAGGACCATTTTGTTGCATATGAAATGGGAAAAATTTGGCATTAAAGGGGGGTTGGCGATTCACCATCATTATGTTTCCTATGCCATCTACTCCCTCTGTCCCAAAATTCTTGTCTTAGATTTGTCTACATACGGATGTATCTATTCACATTTAGTGTTAGCAGATACATCCGTATCTAGATAAATTTAAGACAAGAATTTTGAGAGGGAGGGAGTACTAGGATCTTCTTTACACCAACTCTACACCAGCCTATTGGCATGTTTATAAACAAAGGAAACTGCTTTGTTCATAACTTTACACCAACCTATTGGCATGTATATTAGCAGCAATGTAACTTAAATGAACAACTCTAGCATATTATTAAAATTCCTTGCACAATACTTCTCAGTTTCTCAGGTTTAAGAACAATCTATAGCACATTTAATCTCTTCAGTTAGTAGTCGTGTTTTCCTATTTAGATATTTATTTTGTGATCTTGACCTTTACTCCACATTAATATAACCTGATTTTAAAATATATTTTTAAAGTTGATTATAAATTATTATTTTGGATAGTACATCATCTTCATTCCATTGGATTACATTACCATCCCTGGTTACATGAATAAGCAAATGTAGCTATGTCTAAGACTCCAGATTAGGATTGCAAGGTCCTTTTAGAATCTGCAAAGTAATTTATTTTATCACTTTGTGCTATCAACTTTGGTAATCGCTTACTATTCATCTGCACGTGAACTTGCCTATTTTTTGGAAAAGTCACTTTATTGTGAAGGTTGATTATTCTTCTATTTTGGGTTGGCCTAATAGTCGGTTGTCCATATAAGGTCACATGTACATTACTTGTCGGATATTATATGGTTCCAGTTCTCACAAACTTCTCAATTGCTTGCAGATGGTTGATTGAATGCTTTTTTCTGATTATTATACATCATCCGTTATGTATCAAAAGGCTGAAGTGCCCTTTGATCAATCTAACGTAAAGAAGATTCGTATGAGCTGCATGTAATAGTAACATAGAAATTATGACTGATGGGAGACAAAAAGAGGGTTGTTGTAATGGTAAAGAAGTCAAAATGACCGTTGTTGAACCTAGCATGTCTACAAATAAGCATATGGCAATGGACATAAATTTCTTGTTCGCAACTTTCGTATTTGCAATGGCACTGTCCACTGTTTTCTTCATAAAAGTTTATTATTTGGTCTATCAATGTGTTATGTATTTGCTTGGTTGTGTCTAGTATAAGGGTTAGTTGTTGATAAATGATAAGGGGTTGGTTTATAACTATTTAATACAAGAAAAGAACACGATGAAGACATGCTTGTGCATCACCAATAACATTCATTCTAGACAAGTTAGGAAGAATAATATCTGGGACAATATTTGTGGGAGTGCAACCGAGGAGAAGGAGTGATGACGGAGATTTCATTTGTGATGATCCAAAAGTAGAACGATAGATGGAGAAGAGACAACATGCTTTTTCATGTGGGACAACTCAGAGTTGAACTTACACATGAACGGAGGGTTAGGGGTGAGAGGTAAATGAATTATTTGTACATATATGCCGTATGATCTATATCTCTTTTCCCGTGGTAACGCATGGGCATTGTCCTAGTAAACTAATGAAAGCCGGAGAGCATACCTCATATTTTAGTTGCAGCTATTTGACCATCTCAATTTCAGAGTCACGACTGGAATGCACGTGACTAAGGTAGCCAGATACCACATCACTAATACTCAGGTGAGAATAATGAGAGATGTCAAAGCGAACTTTTTAGCTTTTCCAAAGCCTCTGGCTTGGCGGAGTGTCTGGCTAGCACAGTTGGATTGCCCAGCTCAAAGAATCTACTACCAGTGATTAGAACATCATTGTCGTAAGTCACCGGCGGGTTAGCTGAGCTCGACAGTTCAACAGTAGACGGATTGAGAATGGTTTTGTCAACTGACGGCTCAGAAGGATCTGATTGAACGTTCATAGCAGGGTCTTCTGGTGCTTCAGGTTGTCCCGTGGCAGGAGTCGGTAGTGTTGGTTCAGCGGCTTTCAGGTCTTCAGTCGGCTTAGTCACCCTAGCCTTCTTGGCTTTTGCTTGACCACTAAGAAGAATTTGATGAGACAGTATAATAATACGGACATAAAGATACAGAAGAAGGATAATTATCTTTACCTAGGGGCAGTCTTGAAAGCCGGAAGTTGAGTTTGTGAAGAATCACCAGAAGAACGAGGGACCTCCTTCAAAAGTGAAATCACAGTTAAAATAGCAAGGAAATAGATTCATTGATAAAGGCAAAAGTCAAAGGTGAAAGAAACCTCATTCTGGCGTTTCCGAGGAGTTTTCGGTAAGCCGGGGGCAGCTCATTATCGTCACTGGTCCGGGTCTGACGACGGCTCTCATGTTGCTATTTTTTCAAAAGAAAATGAGGATCTAAATAAGCCAAGGGGTGTGAAAACCTTACTTTCTAGGTTACCAATTGAGGTTTCTGTCTTGGCAAAGGTTCTGAATCGGAGGAAATAATTACCTCTTCTTGTACTGCCTGGCTGGCCCCCGTGTCATCCTGGTAATAGTCAGTGTCAATAAGGTTGTTAAAAAGCAGGCCAAGAGAGTCAAGGGCTACCTCCGACTCAGAGGCGTCATCCAGCTTGAGGAGATCAGAAGCAGTTGGTTTCTTTTTGGGTTTTCTAGTTGTCTTCTTGGCGGCTATTGCGGCGGCTCTAGCTTTTTTGGCAACCTCATGATCATATTTGGCCTTCCAAAACTCAGATTTAGCCTGTAGGAAAATAACAGGTTGAAATTCATGCAAAAAAACATAACTGCTAAAGAAAAAGGAGTCAAAGGGATTTACCTCTGGTGCCGGGTTAAGTTTGCAGAAAGGATTCAATCCTACTTTGCTGCAATCTTCATATTTGCTATTGACAAGAGTGGTTGACATCTCAACAATAGCTTCTTCAGTCAGACGAAGGGAGCTATGACATAGTGGATCGTCGTTTCCTCCGGTGTAATTGAACATCAAGTCAGATCGGCGGCTTAGAGGGATGATCCGCCATGCGATCCAATAGCAGATCAAGTCAACTCCAGTTAAGCCGTTTCCTAGTAAGGCTTGAACCCTTTTGATGGTTGGGATGAGTTTTACGTTCGGCGGCAGAAAGCTTATCAGGGAGTGAATACTTAGCATGAAGACGCTCAGCGTGATAACCCGGCATTGGTTTTTCATCAGCTGGCAACATGTCTTTGCAATAAAACCAAGTTTGGTTCCAGTCCTTGGGATGACTTGGCAAGACTACTAAAGGAAAGACAGCATCCCGTCTGCGCTGAATCGAAATTCCACAAAGTCCCAAGCTGGGGCCGTTGGTGTATTCATTCTGGCAGTTTAAATAGAAATACTCTCTGAAGAGTTCAATAGTAGGTTCTTCTAGAAGATAAACCTCGCAGAGAACTTGGAAGTTGCAGATGTTTGATATGGAGTTGGGTCCAAGATCTTGTGGATGAAGCTTGAAAAAATGCAGAACATCTCTGAAGAATTTTGAGCGGGGCAGTGAAAAACCCTGGTTCATATGGTCAGTAAAGATGATGACTTCACCATCCTTGGGCTGAGGTCTTTCTTCGGCCGGGTCAGGGGCGCGATAGGACATAATGTTCTTCTCTGGTAAATACCCAATGGTGACAAAATCCTTCAGAGTGTCATCAGTGACTGTGGAAGGGACCCAGTTGCAAACTGTTGTCGTCTTTGGCGGTGTGGCGAAAGGACAAGCTAAAAAGGAAGTCATTTGCCGGTTCAAGTTAATTGGTGGAATCACAGGTTAATGATTGCAAGACAGATGTGTAATGGCGGCTTAAATAATGGCTAATGGTATATGAAGGAAAAATGAGCCGACATGGTAAGCCGCCATGGTTAAAGATATTCAAAAGTTGGCAGCGACAAAAAATTGGTCAAGTACCGAGGTAAACAAGTTTCACAAACTGCAGACATTACTTTGGATCAATGACTGTTCAGAAAAGAAAAATAAATCTAGACCTAAAAGTCAATACAGATGAGTTCATAAGCTTGTATAAGATTTTTTGTCCAAAAAGGGGGATCTACTGATGCTGAAAGTGGAACTAAAACAACTACCACATCGGTTTAATACCGTTTTCATATCAAAGAGGTTCAGTGAGAGGGGCGAGTGACCAGGGCTCACACGGCCATTGTACGAGCTTGGGGCCGAGCACAGGACGCACAGGAGGCCATAGAGTCAAGCACGGGGGCACTGTGCTCTTCTAGCACGGCGCGCACGTGATCGCTGCGGCGTGTCCGGCATCGGCGAGGGCCCTGGGGAGGTGAAGCGAGGATGGTGACGCGTGCGGCATGCTTGGCTGGTCGCTAAGATGAGGACGAGCCCAAGAGAGGCTCGGGCGCAACTCAGAGCACATCGATCGTGTGTCTGAGCCCGTGTCTTCATGCGGTCACCATGTGCACAGTGGCAACGTGATGCCTAAGTGATGCCAAACTATGTGCTGTCGACCGTGGAGTGTTTAGTTTAGGAGAGGAGTGAACCAGCCACTAGGATGAGAGAGTTGATCACATCTTTGACTGAAAGTTTCTGGGCAAAAACTTGTGGCTTCATTTGTGATCAAACTAAGAAGAGTTAGGAGCTGAGCTTTGGGGTTTAGTGTTAGGTTTCTAAGGTGCAGATGCTCAAGAAAATTCAGCTCCAAAAGCATAAGGCATAATGCACTTGTTGTACAAACTGCATTTTCTGGTTAGACTGCAAATGATTTTTCTTAGCAAAATTGGGACACATGACCACTTGATATTTTTGCATAGGATGATGAGGCACTATCCAAAGGGTCTGTGGGAATTTTCTTAGATTTTTGTGGCCAAGAAAAAGAGGGGTTGCTTTGGAGTGGAAATGAAAATATTCCATTTTCATGGTGAAAATGAATATTTTCTTTAGAAGAATTTTTTTCCAAAGAATGTGAGGATGAATGAGAGGCCATGAGAGGTTGTGGGAGGTGATTGGAGTCACTTAGGTGAAAATAAAAATAATGCCCAAGTGTTTAGTCCAAATGAATTGACTCAAAATCCAAAAATAAGCAAATAAAAGCAAAAGGCAAGGGAAAACTCATGATGGCAAAAACCAGGGTGTCACACTCACCGTCGGCTACGATGAGAAGGACGTGATGCACACCCTCGAGCATGCCTACAAGGCCTCCTCTACCACGTACCTAGATTATGAGGACATGCCCGGGCCTACCAAGGAAGCGCCCGCGAAGACAAAACTGTGTGCGATGCATTAATCACAAATTGTGCTGTAATAAAACCGTCAAAAAAGATGCAGAACATTTGTGACGGTGGTAACATTATACAAGATTCAGATTGGAGTTGCGTCTGGGATGCGTGGCAAACGGTTAATGCATAAGAACTGTTTGCGATGAGGCATAACAATAGAAACGGGCAGCCAGATGAGGGTGTGTGCTATATACGGTGTACATCTCACTAGGATGAACTGTGTGTGATTAGGCAACACAATAGAAACGGTCAGCCAGATCAAGGTGTGTGCGTTGGAGGGCATACATTTCACTCGGATGAACTATTTTACAATGAGCCAAGATAACAGAAACAGTTCAACTGAACAAGATGTGTGTGATATGCGGCAAACAGATCCGTAACATGAAATGTGTGCGAAGGCCAATAATAACACAGAGGATTATGCTAATAAGCCATGTGATTTGCTCTGTCTACAGAAGAAACACACACACACACACACACAAACACACACACACACACACATAGGGATTGACTATTCATCACACTGGGTGAGGAATAGTTATTCTTCACCCACCTCTATTTTAACATCTATGCACCGTAATTTTACGTTTCGTAAATTTTGTCTTATTTTAGACATAAAAAGAGAACGTAAGAAAACCTATAATCGTCGTAATTTTTTTATGTTACGAAAAATTACAAATGTAAAAACATAGCGTAAAATGTACATAAAATACAATTTTTGACCTATATATTTTTATGGCAAATTTTATGCAGTAAATCAATATGAATGTAACTATTTGTATTTCAAATGTAATTTATTTACGAAATGATCATAGAATTACCTAGGGTGAAGATGAATTTTGCACCCTGGGTGACGAATAGTAACACTATATATATATAACTGAAATAAACATCCAATTACATAAGTGACTATACAGATCTTTCGCGCACACCTTAATAAACAATTGCACGCATCCTAAACTAGGACAAACGATCATATCTACTTCTTGTGATGCTCCCGCCAATGCTCTATGCCTTAATCCCTCATTTGGGGCAGGAAGAAGACACTCCCTCATGTCAACGATCCGCATGTACATCTCGTAGCTTGTTTATGCATCCTTGGCCGTGTACTTGACATGTTGTTCATCCAGTCTCTGATGCCAGACATTGTGGTAGGTGTTCTTGTCCTTCTTGCTGTCATCCTTCATCTTCATGAAGTAGGGGTCGATGATGGCTGAGGCGAGGTCAACCAGGGAGTTCTGTTTTTTTGTAGTCGCTTCCCCAGACCTTGTAGTGGTCCTGGATGTTGAAAAGATACTGGCATTTCATGCCCGAAACCTTGAGCGCTTTTATATCATTGGTGGTGTCCACGTTAGCAAAACTATAGTCGGAGTTGTTGATAAACCTGGAGAAATGCTCTCAAGGCCTTGTGGCCAGGTCGTAGTGGTAGACGAGGACGTCATGTCACACGCACAACTGGGCAACGGCAACCTTATGATCGTGACCGGCATGACCATTGCTCTACTCGAGGTCGAAGCCGACCACTTGGTACTTGTCCTGAGCAAGCAACTGCTCCGTAGTTTGGATGGAGCTCTCCACCGAGACTGACTCGTTCGTGTATGCCACCGAGAGGGCCTTCCTCCTCACGTGGGTGCCCACTACGTGATGCATGGTGAACTGCACCCTGTTGTCGTCGTCGGCCGCTGGGAGCGCCATTGTAGCCACAGGGAGCACCATTGTCTCGTGTGGCGCGAGATATGAAGGTAAATGGCCGAAGGAATAAATGGGGGTCGGGCCGCTTGGATTCGGGGCGCGTCCGCATGACAGTTTTTGCAGCGGGTAACTACATCGTAGCACCGCGCCCGGTGCGAACACGTGCATAATGGCAACACGAACGTACATGATCATGCGCCGGCCCCAACCACTGGCATCGCGTGTGGAGGGACGAGGGCAGAGTGGCCGGAGGGACGCGATAGCAGAGCGCGCGCAGCGGGACCCGAGTAGAACGCGCCACGGCTGCCTCAACCGCGAGGAACCACACGCATAGAGCAGTTGAACACATAGGGAATTGTCATTTACAAGCTGGTTGGCAGTTTCGTCGCCGTGTAGAGAGTGGCCGTGTGCAACTAGCTCTGTCTTGGTCTATTATTAGTCCCCTTTATATTCTGTGCCATATTTTGACGTTAAATTTAACCAATAAAATGTTAATGCATGTTATAAAAATTATATAATTGGAAACTATGTTCAAATATGAATCCAACGATATAATCTTTGGCAACATGCATTCGCATTTTATTAGTTCAATATCTAGTCAAAATTTGGCAAAATTACATCGACGACTTATAAACTAGGCCGGGGGTAGTAGGTAGTTTAATTGCAAAAAGTTTTTAATTAACCATATGTGTACGTGTCCTTTTGTCCTCCTGTCGCACGTCTTGTCACCCCGCTGCCGCAGACGGCTTAGAGCGCAAGCTTGAGCAGCGCACATGGGCGTTCTTTGGGCCAAATGGTGCTGAGCCCGTTCCCACGCAACCTTCCTGCCTCACTCGGTGAAATCCCCCAAAATCCCAATGCTTACTGGCCTGCTACATATACCCTCATGGCCGGTGAGTCCTACGTCGCAGTTTCCCCTCCCTCCCAATAGTTATCTCATCTGCTTCTCCCACAATCCTCAATGGCACCTGTCCATCGTCGTCGCTCAGCCACTCCGCCGTCATTAGATGATAGCTCCAGCTGGGAGGCTACACCATGGCGGCGGCTGATAACCCAGAAGTACAGGGGATCATTTTTAGCCTTCTTTGATAAATAAGAGTGTTGAACCCAACGAGGAGCTAAAGTCATAACAAATATTCCCTCAAGTTCTATGGACCACCGATACAACTCTACGCACACTTGACGTTTGCTTTACCTAAAACAAGTATGAAACTACATTGCAAGATTAAAACTATGATTACTTTGCGAGAATGAAACTATGGATAAATTTCAAGGTAATAAAAGTGGATAGCTTTTTTCAACAAGAAAGTCATTTGTCCCTAGGAAATCGATAACAAGTACCGGTAATCATTCTTGCAATTTTACATGAGGGAGAGGCATGTGCTAACATACTTCCTCTTCTTGGATCATATGCACTTACGATTGGACCCCTAGCAAGCATCCGCAACTACTAAAGATCATTAAGGTCGTGAAACCCAACCATAGCATTAAGTATCAAGTCCTCTTTACTCCCATACGCCATACCCCACTTACTCGGGTTTAAGCTTCTGTCACTCTCGCAACCCACCATAAGCGAATCATGAACGTATTACAACACCATACGGCGGGGATCCCCCACGTTTGCGTGAAATGGATGGCACCGTAGGATATCACCATAAATAAAATATACAATCATGCCAACTAAGATCACGATTAACCCGCAGGGCAAAACAGATCTACTCAAACATCATAAGATAACCATAGATCATTGGGAAAGAATATATGGAGTTGACCACCATTTTTAAGTAGAGATTATAGAGGGGAGAAGAGGAGTTGCACCGCTACATAGAGGGGGAGAACGTTAGTGTTGACGGTAGCAATATTGTTGATGTAGATCATTGTCACGATCCTTGCCCCGGTGGCACTCCAACGCCACCGGGAGAGAGAGGGGGAGAGAGCCCCCTCCTCCTCCTTCTTCTTCTTCTTCATTGGCCTCCCCCTAGATGGGAGGAGAGTTCCACCTCTGGTCCATGGCCTCCATGGCGGCAGTGGGGCGAGAGATCCTCCGAGATTGGATCTCCCTCTCTATTCTCTTCTGTTTCGCGTTCCCCAAATCTGGCCGAAAACCGTTTCTTACATTCCCGGAGATCCGTAACTCCGATTACGCTGAGATTGTAACATGATTTTTTCTGGATATAAGCTTCCTTGCGCCTGAAGTAGAGCTCCAACTGACGTACGAGGTGAGCACAACCCACCACCACGCGCTTGGCCCCTGGGCGTGCCCTGTTGTCTTGTGGGCACTGTGGGCCCCCATTTGCGATGATTCCAACTCCCAAAAACCACATATATTACAAAATAATTCTCCGTAAAGTTTGATTGCATTTGGACTTCGTTTGATATGTATTTTCTGTGAAACAAAAAATATGCAACAATCATGAACTGGCAGTTGGCACTGGATCAATATGTTAGTCCAAATAAATCATAAAAATGTTGCCAAAAGTGTATAAAAATTGTATAATATTGGCATGAACCAATAAAAAATTATAGATACGACGGAGACGTATTAGCATCCCCAAGCTTAATTCATGCTCGTCCTTGAGCAGGTAAATGATAAAATAGATAATATTTGATGTGGATCGAATGGTACCTAGCATAAACTTGGTCATATATATAATCATGCCATGAATATTAAGACACGAGTGATTCGAAGAAATTATCTATAATTTGACATAAACACATCAATACTCAGGCATCCCAACAAACAATCATGTCTTTCAAAATATCAATGCTAAAGAAAGCTATCCCTACAAAATCATATAACCTTGTCATGCTATGTCTTCTTAACAAAAAAGTATTTATCATGCACAACCCCGATGACAAGCCAAGCAATTGCTTCATACTTCTTAACGTGCTTCAACTTTTTCAACCCTCACGCAATACATGAGCGCAAACCATGGATATAGCATATAAGTGGAATAGAGCATGATGATAGGGGTAAATATAGAGAATACAAAAAAGTAAGAAAGTCTCACATCGATGCGGCGAATCAACGGGCTATGGATATGCCCATCAATTGATATCAATGCGAGGAGTAGGGATTGCCATGCAACGAATGCACTAACAGCTATAGTGTATGAAGGCTCGATATGAAAACTAAGTGGGTGTGCATCTAATCCAATAATGAAAAATTCCCACTAGTATATGAAAGTTACAACATAGGAGACTCTCCATATGAAAAACATGGTGCTACTTTTAAGCACAAGTGTGGAACTAGCATGCCCCTTCGCATTTTTTTCTTTTTTCTTTTTTTTTTCTTTTTTTCTTTTTTTTCTTTTTTTGTCTTTTTTTCTCTCATTGTCTGGAGTCTCATCCCGACTTGTGGGGGAATCATAGTCTCCATCATCCTTTCCTCACTGGGGCAATGCTCTAATAATGAAAATTGATGATCATCACACTTCTATTTACTTATAACTCAAAAGAAATAAAAATTACAACTCGATACTTATAACAAAATATGACTCTATATGAATGCCTCTGGCAGTGTACCAGGATGTGCAATGATCTAGTGTAACATGTATAAAACAATGATGAACGGTGGTAGAGCCACAACTACTATATCAGCTATATGATCATGCAAAGCAATACGACAATGAATGCTCATGTCATCAAAATGGAAGTGGTGGAAGTTGCATGGCAATATATCTCGGAATGGCTATGGAAGGGCCATAGTAGGTAGGTATGGTGGCTGCTTTGAGGAAGATATAATAAGGCTTATGTGTGATAGAGCATATCATATCACGGGGTTTGGATGCACCAGCGAAGTTTGCACCAACTCTTGAGGTGAGAAAGGGCAATGCATGGTACTGTAGAGGCTAGCAAATTGCGGAAAGGTAACAGTGCGTATAGTCCATGGACTCACATTAGTCATAAAGAACTCATATACTTATTGCAAAAGTTTATTAGCCCTCGAAGCAAAGTACTACTACGCATGCCCCTAGGGGGGTAGATTGGTAGGAAAAGACCATTGCTCGTCCCTGACCGCCACTCATAAGGAAGAAAATCAATAATAAAGCATGCTCCAACTTCATAGCATAACGAGAGGCTATACGTGCATGCTTTAGGAATCACAAGCCTTAACACCAATATTCTTACTAACCACAACCGTTTACTGGTACCTCCCACATATTCGATGTCTATATCGCAAAACTATTGCAAGGAATCAAACATATCATATTCAGTGATCCACAAGTTTTATGTAGGATTTTATGACTAACCATGCAATTGACCAATTCTTGTTGATTCTCTAAATAGGTACAAGTGAAGCATGAGAGTTTAACTCTTTCTGCAAAAGATCATGCTATAATAAAAATAAGTGAAGCAAAAGATTATTATACAAATAACAGTTTTCTATGTGAAGAGAAATAGGCAATCCAAACTTCAAATCATATAAGTGAAGCACATGAAGCATTCTATAAAGCCATACCCAAAAGATATAAGTGTAGTGCAGTGAGCATTCTATAAATAAACCATGGACTTTCTCATACCAACATGGTGCATAAAACAAAAATGAAAACTAAACATAAAAGACGCTCCAAGATCTGCACATGTCAGATGAACAAAACGAGAACGAAAACATACCAATACTTGTTGAAGAAAGATGGGATGCCTTCCAGGGCATCCCCAAGCTTAGACGCTCGAGCCTCCTTGGATATTTACATGGGGTTCCTTGGTCATCCCCAATCTTGAGCCCTTTCCTCTCGTCCTTCTCCTCATATCGAGACCTCCTCGATCTTTTATCACTTCATCCACACAAAACTCAACAGAAAGCTCAATAAGATCCGTTAGTATAATAAAGCAAATCGCTACTCTAAGTACTGCTGCAAACCAAATCATATTTTTTTTCATTGTATCTACTGTAATATAACTTCTACATGGCTTATACCACCAATAAAAATCGATAGTTTCATCAAAACAAGCAAAACAATGCATCAAAAACAGATCTATCTTAAACAGGACAGTCTATAGTAATCTAAACATCTACCATACTTTTGGTACTCCAAAAATAATAGGACAAAATAAACAATTTGTATAGCAATACTGTGCAAAATGTTTGAGAAACGTTTGACATTCCAGTAAAAAAAATGAAAATTCACGCACTACAGTCAAAGTTTTTGTTCCTGCAGTGCACATACCAACAAACAATCTAATGATCCTAAAGGCAAATCTTGGCACATTTTTTATAATACAATGGAATTGTAAAGGGGATAATTATTTTTTTGAGAATCTTCATGAAAAATTCTACATTTTTTCCATGAGCATGAACACAAGTGTTCAAGGTCGACCCTCACTTCTCCAATGCATAACTTCCAATCGCTTCTCTTTTGAAAAAGTTTTTAGGTTCCCGTCTATATTTTTTGTTTCTAACCTTTATAAAAGCACTCAACGGAAATAAATGACTCTCTGAAACTTCTGGGTTGTCTCCCTGACAGCACTTTCTTTAAAGCCAGTTAGCTAGGCATAAAGTGCTTAAGTAATGGATCCACCTAGATCCCAAGGTATATCAAAGCCTATTTTAATTAGCATTGGTTTGGCATTTAGTAATGAGAACAAAGCAATATATATCATGCAATGACGAAGTCTAGTTCTCTTTCTATGCATCGGCATGTCATAAAAGAACAATTCATGCACATCAAGTAAAGGCCAATACACAACATAAGCAGTTTCTTGCAATTTAATCGTGTTGGAAACATAAAGAGGTGGAGATATGGTTCCTCTCTCATAATAATTGCAAGTAGGAGCAGCAAGCACATGCTTATTATATTCATCAGAATCATCATGTGCAACGGTAAAAGGCAACCCATCAATGTAATCCTTAATAGGTGTGAACTTCTCCGATATAGTCTAGTTTGGAGAATTCAAAAAGATAATAGGACTCATGCGTGGGTGCAATAACAATTCTTAACGTAATGAACTATAGCAATTTCATCTCCATAAGCATAATTTATATTGGCATCATGGCCACAAACATCGCAATCATCAAGTTCATCAAAACGGGATATTTCAAAAGAATCAACGGGATCATGGCATTCATCCTTCGGTAAGAACGAAGGGACATTAAACAATGTATAAGTTGAAGAGTTACTCTCATTGGAAGATGGGCACGGGTAGCTAATCTGCTCTTCCTCCATTTGTTCTTCGCTCTCCTCATCATCTTTTCAATCAAATGAGCTCGCAGTTTCATCAATTTCTTCTTCCATAGAATCTTGCAAAATAATACTCTCTTCTTGGACAGCGGAGACTTTCTCAATGAATACATCAATATCGTAATTGAATTTATAATTATCATAGCAATATTTAAGGATAGCAAAATTTTCCGGTCTATAAACTGAATCATCAAAATCTTCAAACCTTTCAAACAAAGATTCAATTTCATAAGCACCCTTAAAAGCAACAAATTGTTATTTTCATTCCACATCATAATAATCATATCTACCATTAGCATGAGAGGCTAAGGTTTCATTATCATTAAATTTGCATGAAAAGGGAAGGTGTGGAGCATTCATCCTAGAGCAACAAGTATAAGGATATCTTAAGCATATCTCACGAGCATACCAATTCAACATATGAATTAGATCCCATAATAGTTTTCCTTTTTGAGTCAAGCGATAATACCTAAAGTATTCACGTTGATCCTACGTTAGTCCCATTATCAGGTTGAATGGGGTTTTCTCAGGATTATCAAAGTAGAGCATAATATTTTTCACATAATGAGCATCGAGGGTTTTAGGAGCTTCCCTATCTCCATGAGTAGCAAGTACAACTAATTTTTTTGGTGTTCCGTGTTCCATATCCAAAACTAAAGATAGAGAACAACTTAGAATGTAAAATAAAAACTACTTAGTGATAAAGCAAACAAGCACACACGAGAATATTCACCCCACGCTATTGCTCCCCGGCAACGGCGCTAGAAAAAAGGTCTTGATGACCCACAAGTAAAGGGGGTCATTTATAGCCTTCTTCGATAAATAAGAGTGTCGAACCCAAGAAGGAGCTAAAGGCAGAACAAATATTCCCTCAAGTTCTATCAACCACCAATACAGCTCTACGCACACTTGACGTTTTCTTTACCTAAAACAAGTATGAAACTATTTTGCAAGAATAAAACTACGAGTACTTTGCGAGAATAAAACTACTATGAATAAATTGTAAGGTAATAAAAGTGGATAGCATTTGTCAACAAGAAAGTCATTTGTCCCTAGGCAATCGCTAACAAGTATTGGTAATCATTCTTGCAATTTTACATGAGGGAGAGGCATGAGCTAACATACTTTCTCTACTTGGATCATATGCACTTATGATTGGACCCCTAGCAAGCATCCGCAACTACTAAAGACCATTAAGGTCATGAAACCGAACCATAGCATCAAGTATCAAGTCCTCTTTACTCCCATACGCCATACATCACTTACTCGGGTTTAAGCTTCTGTCACTCTCGCAACCCACCATAAGTGAATCATGAACGTATTGCAACACCCTGCAGTAGGGTTCCCTCACATTTGCGCGAGACAGAGGGCACTGTAGGACAGCACCATAAAGGGGGAGAAAGTTGGTGTTGACGGTAGCAAGATTGTTGATGCAGATCACGGTCACGATCGATGCCCCGGCGGCACTCCGGCGCCACCGGGAGAGAGGAGGAGAGAGCCCCCCTCCTTCTTCTTCTTCCTTGGCCTCCCACCTAGATGGGAGGAGAGTTCCCCCTTTGTTCTCTTCTGTTTTGCATTCCCTTGATATAGCCGAAAACCGTTTCTTATATTCCTGGAGATCCGTAACTCCAATTGCGCTGAGATTTTAACACGATTTTTTCCGAATATAAGCTTCCTTGTGCCTGAAGTAGAGCTCCAACCGACGTACGAGGTGAGCACAACCCACCACCACGTGCCTGGCCCTGGGCGTGCCCTGGTATCTTGTGCTCACTGTGGCCCCCCATTTGCGATGATTCGAGCTCCCAAAAGTCACATATATTCCAAAATAATTCTTCGTAAAATTTTGTTGCATTTGGAGTTCCTTTGATATGTATTTTCTACGAAACAAAAAAATGCAACAAACAGGAACTAGCACTAGGCAGTGGGCACTAGATCAATATGTTAGTCCAAATAAATCTTATAAAATGTTGCAAAAAGTGTATAAAAATTGTATAATATTGGCATGAAACAATCGAAAATTATAGATACGACAGAGACGTATCAGCGGCGCAGTTCCCGGTGTAGTGTAGTGCGCGTGGCGTCCCTGTTGATTGTGCGTGGAACACCCACCACACGCTCCGCCGCCGCTGCCCGTCGGCAACTGTTGCCGGCCGCCGTTGTCGCCATCCCACTGTCTGCTGCCATGGCTGCCACACCACCATCGAAAGCCAGGGCCATCGCACGCTCAGCCGCCACGGCCCGAAGACGGGAGGTGGCCGTCATGGCCGCCACCCCACTGTCGGCCACCGTGGCCATCACCCGCTCCGCCACCGTGTCCGTGCAACAAACCCTGGGTCTGTTGCCTATATTGTGCACAGGTTTAAAGACGAGATTGCAGCACCTAAGACCAAACCAAGCACCAAGAAATCAGTTCCTGGAAGAATCAAAGTGCAGATCAAGAAGACCAAGTCAAGCCAGAGAAGAAAGATATCACCAAGGGGAAACCTCCCTTGCCGAGTAGGTGAGCCCGACAAGGGTAAAGGTTTCCCCAGAAGCAAACCCCAAGACTGTCCCGGCAGGGCTATCAGGCCTTACTAGGGCGCACTGCCCCGCCTCAGCTTCACATCTCAACCTCACAGCAAGGAAAGTCGCCTGTCAGTGTGGTGTTAAGCCCTTGAGTGACTAAGTGGTCATTTCTTGCCACATGGCAGCCACTTTCTATGGAAAACACCTCCAAGTGACACCCGTCCTGGGACGTGTCAAGCAAGCAGGCGCGAAGCTGGCAAAACAGCCCGGCAAGGCTTGCCGGCTAGACTATGATGTGACACTAAGCGGTGCATTTAATGCGCTCTGTCCGCCCGTAGAGTTAACTATGATAGCATTGTTTGATATCTAATCGGTATGTAAAGACTGTTTTGCCACTGTGGTGACCCTTGACCTATAAAAGTAAGCCCATGGCGACCAAAGAGAGGTTTTGGACCCTAGAATACTCATACACGCGTACTCTCTCTCGCTCCGAGGCAACCCTGTCGGGAAAAGCGCTAGATTTCTTCCACCATAATCCACATCAACCCACAAAAGTAGGAGTAAGGTTTTACGCCTCGCGGCAGCCCAAACCTGGGTAAACTGGCTGCGTGATCTCTGCCGTGCTGTGTTGCGCTTCTCCGCTCTTTGTGCAACATGCCCATCACCTTGCCGAACCAAAAGGGGCTCATGGTCCATAGGTGGCTGTGGTTTCCCATGACATCTTTGGCGAGGAGCATAGCAACGGCGGTGACACTCGCCCTGAGGCGAATCACAATCCTCCAGCCGCCTCCGCCGCAGGTGCGGTCGCAGGACATGCACCACCCCTAGAGTAAAATGGCCCAACCAATGCTCCGGACGGGGCCATTGGTCCACACGCGCCATCGACACATCACCATGCCATCCAAGCAACTGGCTCCCGACGGCGGGAGCCCGGCGCAGCCACTTCCGGCACCGTCACAAGCCAAGCTACGCTGCGGTCAACATCATCAATATTTTGAAAAATGGCAGTGTTACAAGGTTGACAAATGGAAATGTTACTACATCAACAAATGTGAATCTTTCCAGTTTGAAAAATGGTAATATACCCAATATGACAGATGCAAATCTTACCAAATTGTTTGTACGTGGTCGCACATGGGTCATCCAAAACAACCGTTTGCATTGAAGGGATGTACAAATCATGTGTGCCACATTTTCTCTTGGCTTAGCGTGGAAGTCTCGCTTTGCATACCGTATTCAATCTGAACTGTTTGCAGTGAAGGGATGCACAAATCACGTGCGATGAATTTTCCCTTGGCTTACTGGGAAGATCATAGCTCTCACTTTGCATACGGGTGTTCTATCTAAAATGTTTGTAATGAAGAGCTGCACAAACGCTGCTCGACACATTTTCCCTTGGCTTAATGGGGAAGCTATCAGTTTACATATGGGTGTTCTGTCTAAAACATTTGTGATCAAGAGCTGCACAAATCCTGCTCGGCAAATTTTCCCTTGGATTCCTGGGGAAGTTGTGGTTTGCATATAGGTGTTCTAACTAAAATATTTGCGATGAGTGTTTTATATTTAAAAACAAATGATGTTTTACATTGAGAGAGAAAAACACAAGTTAATTCAAACCATATCTTTCATTCAGTCACGCTACGGATTTATATTCATATGATCGAGATACAGTATTAAACCAAAAAAACTAATTCCGGCAGCAGCAGATGTGCCGTGCCACGCCAGCCTTGTCGTTTTCGTCCTCCGGGACACCGTTTTTGAAGTCTTTAAGGCATCATAGAATGTTTTTCACTTGGAAATCAAACATTATGTTGTCACGCGATCGACGGGCGGGGAGCGGGAGGACGGCAACTTGCGGCGCTGTGAGGTAGAGGTCGACGACGACATCCCATGCTGTTGAGGGGGGTGTGCACCGGGGCACAGCCGTGGCGGGTGTAGGCAAATGCATGGGGACCAGCGCCGTGGTGGGTGCAGGGGCGCACATGGGCATAGGCACGGGTGCTGGCGCTGGCATGTACACGAGTTCCCATTGGTCCTCGGAGAACTCGCTAACGCCCGCGGCTTCCAGCTCTGCGATAGTGCTCGGTGACCAACCCGTCAATGCTACGGGGATGGCTGCTGGCGTGGGCGCAGGGATGGGAGCTGGGACGGGCGCGGGGGTCACAATCGCCGCGGCCAGCTCGTTCAAGGCCATGTGCATGAGGCCCCATTCCTCCTTATTTTCTATCTCCTCCAACTCGGAGTCGACTCCACCAAACTTGAATACTAGTGGCAGATGATCCTTTTGCGCCATGGCATTGGTGGAGGTCTGCAGGAGGGAAGGGAACGAGAGGCAAACAGTAAGGCCTCCCATATTAAACAGCGGATCGGGCCCCATTAATGGAGAGGATGCGAGCAAGGCGGGCATCTATGGAAGTCAAAGGGATCACTTCTAAGTGAGCCTGCGCAGCGTACAGTTTGCACACTTCCTGGTGAGCCAGCGCATTGGAGGACAGCTTGCACGCCTCTTGGTCAGCGTATGCAGTGGACTGCGCTCACATGCCTCCCATTTAGTCAAGCAGTTGTCCGCACAGCACCTCCTAGCCATTAAAAGAGAGACACATGGTGTCACGTGAATGGTCAATAGAACGCACACAGTTTAAATTATACAAACGTTTGAGATGTATAAGTGGCAACTATTTATTTCAAAATGTCTTTGTTGGCTGTTATTCGAGTGCGCCTTCTCTCAAAATGGACACAAACAATACCACAGCATGTAGGGTGCCATTCCATGATAGCATGCCAAGTTTCATGAATTTCAGATGAGTTTTGGATTTACTAGAATTTAAGAACAAAGTATATCAATGTTTTGCTGGGAATCAACAGTGCACTGGTGTTTGAAATTTATTCCCATTTTTTGCATGGGACCTAAGCATGCACCCAAGGACACATATATTATATGTCAACCCATTTTTTTGCACTGGAGCATGTGCATGTAGTTAAAATTTGAATTATGCACATGAAATGCCTCGAAAACCCAATTAATGTATAAAAATGTCCAAGCAAACCCCGAAAATTCCAAAAATTGACACAACACTCCTGTTGTTCTATGTTTAAACTAGAATAATTTTGAAAGAAAGAAGAGGCAATGGATATCATTTCGTCCCCAAAGGTGGCACGTTCCCTACCGAAACCATCAGGCTTGTTTTGAGAAGCTCTGGTTTGCGAGAAGCTTATACCCAAACTTGCCCGAAATGGGACAAAAAATTTACCACAACATGTTGATGCCGCTGCATGATAGCATGTCAAGTTTCATGAATTTCATATGAGTTTTGGATTTACTAGAATTTAAAAACCATGGATCTTAATGTTTGCAGCCGAGCGACGGTGGCAAGGTGTTTGACATTGATTCCGATTTCTTGCATGGGACCTAAGCATGCAACTAAGGACATATATTTGATTTTTTAAGAAATTTACATGCACTAGGGCATGTGCCTGTAGTTAAAATTTGTATTATGCTCATAAATGCATAAAAAAATCAATTAATGTATAAAAATATCCAAATGAACCCTGAAAAATTCCTAAATTTAACACAACACTCCTGTTGTTCTATGTTGACACTAGAAAAAAATTGAAATCAAGAAGAGGCAACGGATATCGTTTCGTCCAGAAAGGTGAGACGTTCCCTACCGTAACCATGAGGCTTGTTGTGAGAAGCTCTGGTTTGTGAGAAGCTTATACGCCAACTTGCCCCAAATGGGACAATATTTTTACCATGGCATGTTGATGTCGTTCCATGCTAGCATGTCAAGTTTCATAAATTTCAGACGCGTTTTCAATTTACTAGAATTTTAAAACCAGGTATCTCAATGTTAGTGGTCAAGCGAGAGTGGCAAGGTGTTTGACATTCATTCCCATTTCTTGCATGGGACTTAAGCATGCAACCAAGGACACACATTTCAATTTTGAACTCATTTATATGCACTGGAGCATGTGCATGTAGTTAAAATTTGAATTATGCACATAAATGCATAGAAAATTGACACAGCACTCCTGTTGTTCTATGTTTACACAAGAAAAAATTTGATTGCAAGAAGAGGAAACGGATATCATTTCGTCCCCCAAGGTGGCATGTTCCATACCGAAACCATCAGGCTTGTTGTGAGAAGCTCTGGTTTGCGAGAAGCTTATACTGAAACCTGCCCCAAATGGGACAATATTTTTACCACAGCATGTTGATGCCGTTCCATGATATCAAGTCAAGTTTCATGAATTAGACGAGTTTTCAATTTAGTAGAATTTTAAAACCATGCATCTGAATGTTAGCGTCCGAGCGACAGTGTCAATGTGTTTGACATTCATTCTCATTTCTTGCATGTGACCTAAGCTTGCAACCAAGGACACACATTTCATTTTTTGACTCGTTTTTATGCACTGGAGCATGTGCATGTAGTTCAATTTTGAAGTATGCACATAAATGGCTAGAAAACTTAGTTAACGGATAAAAATGTCCAAACGATTCCCGAAAAATTCCAAAATTTAACATGGCACTCCTGTTATTCTATGTTGACACCACAAAAAAATTGAAAGCAAGAAGAGGCGATGCATATCATTTTGTCCACAAAGGTGACATGTTTCCCTACCGGAACGATGAGACTTCTTTTGAGAAGCTCTGGTTTGTGAGAAGCTTATACCATAATCTGCACCAAATATGACAATATTTTTTACCCCAGCATGTTGATGCCATTCCATGATAGCATGCCAAGGTTCATGAATTTCGGACGGGTTTTGGATTTACTAGAATTACAAAAGGAAGTACCTCAACATTTGCCGGAGAGCGACGGTGCCAAGGTGTTCGAAATTCATCCCCATTTCTTGCATGGGACATAAGCATAAACCCATGGATAGATATATGATTTTACAACCCATTTCGTTGCACTGGAGCATGTGCATGTAGTTTAATGTTCAATTATGCACCTGAAATGGCTAGAAACCAAGTTAATGTATAAAAATGTCCAAACGAACCCTGAATAATTCCAATTTTTTATGACAGACCTATAGTTGCATGTTCAGTGCAGATAAAAGTCCTAGCAATTCAAACACCCTCCTTTTCTGTTGTGACCCCATTATGTAATTCAAATCAAGATAAAAAATCAAGTAGATCGCACATAGTTTATTATCACCAACCGTGTGAGATGAAGTATAATATATCTTGGAGCACCGTTGGTGTATAGTACGTATATGGCTTACGTGACAAAGTGCGTCGGCTACAGTCCATAGCCGGCGTGTCAAGCACACTAGCTCGCTCCCCAAATACCCTTTCACTGTTCAATCGTCGCCGGTGAAAGATGGGGACGTGCACCAACATCGTGAGGGCAACTTCGGCGGCCCACTCCATCGAGATTGTGGCCGCAGCCGTCATGTGTATGCTGAGATGCTACCTAAGCGTGGCCACAATCTATGATCGGGCGGTCAAGGCAGCCCAAATGGAGCTTCTCAGGTGGCGGCAGCAACATCTACCTCAGGGATAGCAACTGGCGAGAGTGGCACAACAGCTATCCATTCTACAACAGTAGCCTTAGCCCTGATGGAGGCCACCCATGACCATGTCGAGACCGCGCAAGCCCATCTTATGGCGGTCACTGTACAAATCGGACGAAGCTTCTCCGACAATGGTCGGCAACCCACGGCCGAAGAGTGGGCAATCGCTGAGAGCGCTCGAGCAGCCGTCCGTTCCTCCGCGGCATACCGTTCCATGATGGAGGCCATCCAAGCCCAGATCAAGCCCTCCCATGCCAAGCTCATGGCATCCTTTTCCAAAGAGATGGCAGCCACGAATGGTGTGATGCTTGCCGAGTATGGTGGCAATGGATGCCATGGAGCCACTTCCCCAGGAGATCGTCGGGCGCGAGTTGGACATGGAGGAGGCGGCGGAGATTGATGAGCACCAGCCATAGTAGTACTCTTTGCTCTGTTCAATTAAGAGTGCTGGTCTTTAATTTGTTATAGTAATGTTTAGGTTAGTTGGCTCTTTTTAATTGCTGAACTTGCTTGATTAGGAAGTGTGGGTGTGTTGTAGTCTCCTTTGTGTATGAAAATTATGCAATGACGTGGATGACCACTATAACCAGGGGAACTCGAACCAAAAATTTTCAAATTCAAACTCATCACACACAGGTTAATCTGTATGAATCGTTTGTGATGTTCACTTATCGTACACACTGCTGAACAAGGGACCATGTCTGATGACACTTTGCGCGCCGGTTTTTTTGCTGCATCGATCCAAAATTTTCGGCTTCTGAGGAAATATCTACCTCCCCGACCCCTCCCCCTTACCAAAAGCCACATTTCCCCTGTTTCCGCCTTCCATTCCAAGTTGAAACTTTCACTCCTTGCTTGCAGTGCCGCCTCCTCGTGGGCGACCCTCCTTCACGCTGCTCGGCCTCGTCGATCCAGGCAGGTAATCCGGACCCGACCCCCATCCTCCTCCTTCCACATCCCAGACACCTTCCACCCAAATCACCGACCCCTCCCCAAAATAAGCACCGCCCTAAGCCATGTTGCATGCAGTATAGCCAGGGGCTCAAGGAGCATTTGGCAGTGGAGAAGCACATCACCCTGCATGTGCGGATAAAGTCGCGATGGCTGCCATTCGTGTCAACCCCCAGATCTTGAAGGAGCACCTCGCCATTGAGGGCACCATCGATGCCTCACGCGGTGACTCCGCGACATGGTTGGCTAGTTTGGCATTTTCTTGAGGCCATTGTCGGTGCCTTCGGTGAAGACTACGAGGTGTTTTCTCAGAGTTCCCATGCTTACCTCAACTCCTAACATAGCAGGTTGGTGCCGGGAGCGGCTCAGGAAACTCACCACTATGACGAGGGCACCCACGATGTGGAGGCCTCGCCATGTTCCATGTCGAATGATCCAATCATCATCGATATATCCAACGATGAGGAGTAGCTTGTCTTATTAGCTCACTATAAGGACCTAATGTCTACTACGAAACCTTCTTCTCGTAGACTCGTAAGAGAGGGAGAGAGATCAATCACATAGCGACTGGTACATACCCTCAACCCCGAGGGTGAACTACTCCCTCCTTGTCATGAAGACCGTCGGGATGATGAAGATGGCCATGGGTGAAGGTTTCCCCCTCCGGCAGTATGCCGTAACGGGCTGCCGATTGGTTTTTTGTGGCTACAGAGGCTTGCGGCGGCGAAACTCTGATCTAGGTTTATTTCTGGGGTTTCTATATTTATAGGAATTTTTGGCGTCGGGAACAAGTCAGGGGGTCCATGAGGCGATGACAAGATAGGGGGGCGTGCCATAGGGGGGCACCCTCCACCCTTGTGGATGTCTCGGGGCTCTTGTGGCCCAACTCTTTTACTTTGCGGGCTTCTTCTAGTCCATAAAAAATCACCGTAAATTTTCAGCTCATTTGGACTCCGTTTGATATTCCTTTTCTGTGAAACTCAAAAGAAGGGAAAAAACAGACACTGGCACGGGGCTCTAGGTTAGTAGGTTAGTCCCAAAAATAATTTATAAAATAGCATATAAATGCATATAAAACATCCAAGACGAATAATATAATAGCATGGAACAATAAAAAATTATAGATACATTGGAGACCTATCAAGCATACCCAGGCTTAATTCCTGCTCGTCCTCGAGTAGGTAAATGATAAAAACAGAATTTTTGATGTGGAATGCTACCTAACATATTTATCAATGTAACCTTCTCTATTGTGGAAAGAATATTCAGATCCATAAGATTCAAAACAAAAGTTTAATATTGACATAAAAACAATAATACTTCGGCATACTAAAACAACAATTATGTCTTCTCAAAATAACATGGCCAAAGAAAGCTATCCCTACAAAATCATATAGTCTGGCTATGCTCCATCTTCATCACATAAAATATTCAAATCATGCACAACCCCAATGATAAGCCAAGAAATTGTTTCATACTTTTGATGTTCTCAAACTTTTTCAACTTTCACGCAATACATGAGTGTGAGCCATGGACATAGCACTATAGGTGGAATAGAATATGGTGGTAGTGGAGAAGACAAAAAGAAGGAGATAGTCTCACATCAACTAGGCGTATCAACGGGCTATGGAGATGCCCATTGAGGGAGTCCTGGATTAGGGGGTCTCCGGACAGCCGAACTATCTCCATTGGCCGGACTGATAGACTATGAAGATGCAAGATTGAAGACTTCGTCTCGTGTCCGGATGGGACTCTACTTGGCGTAGAAGGCAAGCTAGGCAATACGTATATGGATATCTCCTCCTTTGTAACCGACCTTGTGTAACCCTAACTCTCTTTGGTGTCTATATAAACCAAAGGGTTTTAGTCCGTAGGACAACAATCACAACATACAATCATACCGTAGGCTAGCTGGTTTAGCCTCTCTGATCTCGTGGTAGATCTACTCTTGTAACACCCATATCTTCAATATTAATCAAGCAGGACGTAGGGTTTTACCTCCATCAAGAGGGTCCGAACCTGGGTAAAACTTCGTGTCCCTTGCCTCCTGTTACCATCCGGCCTAGACGCACTGTTCGGGACCCCCTACCCGAGATACGCCGGTTTTGACACCGACATTGGTGCTTTCATTGAGAGTTCCTCTGTGCCGTCGCCACAAGGAAGGATGTATCATCCCATATTTAAAGACGACACTATCGCCGAGGGAGCTCTGGCTATCGGCCAAACTCTTCGGCTACGTGGTTTTCTTATGACCGCCTGTTCGGCCGCTGCGCCAACGATGACTTCTCGGGTCATCAAAAGCAATCTTCACATCAACTCGGAACTCGCCGGGCAGTTAGATCCAATGGAGCTCTGTTCCTTGAACGAGCTCTTGGATCATATCGCCGCCCTGGGAGTCGCTACAGACTACGATCAGATTGGGCCTAAACCTGACCTAAGAGAAATTAACTCTCCCCAGGTCACCCATCATGTTGCAGTGGTGGAAGAACAATGCGGCAAAACTTCATCTATCTTAAGGACTAGCTACGTCCGGATTCTCGATCCCTCCAAGCCGGATACCCGCGGAGGGGAGGATGTCACTCAAAGCCTGAACCTAGAATCAGGCAGCGGGCCAGATTTACCGGAAAACATCCAAGAATCCAAAATTTCGAGTTCGGAAACTCCTTGGCCACTGAGCCTCAGATTGGGTGAGGATTCGGATTTAATTCCACCCACCCACCCAAACGTACGCGATCTATCCCAAATTAGGCAAGAGCCAGCAGAGACAGTACACTATTACTGGGCCAGATTCCTCCTGGTCAAGAACAGGATAAAGGACTGCCACAAGGAAGACGCAATTTCACTCTTCTGCAATAATTGCACGGACAAGGGAATCCTCAACGCCATAAGTCGTCGTGAAATTACACGCTTTGCTGACTTGGTGTCCATAGTACGAAAGTACTGTGCTATGGAAAGCGCCTGGAAAACCGAAATAAAATTTTGGGATAATCCGGCCCTGAATACAAACCCAGTCCGAAATAAAAGGGTGCATTATCACAATACACCTGGGTTAACTACCAAAAAGCAAAAGCCCTCTACGGGGCAAGGAACCGTACTGGAGGGATGCCTCAACGGACCCTGCAAAATTCATAGTACAGTGGATGCGATACCAACGCACAGCCTTAGAGCATGCTGGATACTCCGGAAGGTGGCCAAAAGTGGTGAGGATCTACTCCTCCCAAAAACCACAGAGTACCACCCCGAGGACAACAGTACGGTCTTGACGGTCTGCGAGACCTTCGCGTCAAATAAAAGACGGAAGCGAACACTCCGTAGCACGTCCAAAATCTGCCACATAGCAGAAACAAATCCTTGGAGCGACACGGCTATTACCTTCAATGCCAGTGACGAACCTAAATCCTGAACAGCCCGAGTACCAGCCGCACTGGTCCTCAGTCCAATCGTGGACGGCTTTAGACTCACCAAGGTACTCATGGACGGCGGCAGCGGATTAAACCTCATCTACGAGGAAACTCTTCAAAAGATGGAAATAGACTGGAGCCGCATTAAGCAAAGCAGCACAACCTTTAGAGGAATCATCCCCAGTCGGGAAGCATGCTGCGCCAGAAAAATCACACTAGACGTGGTATTCGGCACGCCAGATAATTACAGGTCTGAACAAATTACATTCCACGTGGCCCCGTTCAGCAGCGGATACCATGCTCTATTAGGGCGGGAGGCGTTTACAATCTTCCAAGCCATACCCCATTACGGGTACATGAAGCTCAAAATGCCCGGGCCCAACGGAATCATCACTCCTGTTAGTGATCCGGACATAGCACTCCGCGCCGAAAACAAGACAGTTGCACTGGCCCTTGAGGCACTATCCGAAGCCCTAGTGGCCGAAGAACTAACCGCGCTGCGCTCCACGGTGAACAGGGACAACGTGATACTCGATAAAAGATCCAAGTCCACCTCCTTTAAACCGGGGGACGAAATAGTCAAATTCCAAGTCCATCCAACGGACCCTATAAAAACAGCTTCCATCAGGGCACAATTAAACCCTGATGCTGACGCCGCACTGCGAGAGTTCCTATGCGAGAACTGGGACATTTTTGCCTGGCACCCTTCAGACATGCCAGGAATCTCATGCAGGCTGGCTGAACACAGCCTAAATATCCTAAAGGATTCAAGCCAGTCAAGCAGGCTCTCCGACGTTTCTCCGAGCCTAAAAGACAAACCATGGGAGAGGAACTAGCCAAGCTATTGGAGGCCAGATTCATCAGAGACATAAAACATCCGGATTGGCTAGCAAACCTGGTGATGGTGCCTAAGAAGGACAAATCCTGGCGCTTGTGCGTCGACTTTAAGGACCTTAATAAGGCCTGCCCAAAGGATCCCTTCCCCCTCCCCCGCATCGATCAAATCATCGATGCTACCGCAGGACATGATTCATTGTGTTTCCTTGATGCATACTCCGGCTACCATCAAATCAAAATGGCAGAGCCAGACCAAGCCGCAACGGCATTCATCACACCATATTGCCCATTCTGCTTCAACACAATGCCCTTCGGGCTAAAAAACGCCGGTGCAACATATCAACGCATGATTCAGACATGCCTGGCAAACCAGATCGGCAAAATAGTGGAGGCATACGTGGATGACGTGGTCGTTAAAACCAACCATGTCAACACCCTAGTAGACGACTTGAGGGTCACATTCGACAACCTCCGAACATATGACATCAAGCTCAATCCGGAAAAATGCGTTTTCGGCGTACCAGTAGGAAAGCTCCTGGGATTCATCGTCTCCAGTAGAGGTATTGAAGCTAATCCGGCCAAAATCCGAGCGTTGTCACAGTTGGCTACCCCAACTGACCTCAAACAAATACAAAAATTAACTAGATGCGTGGCGGCTCTAAGCCGCTTTATCTCCCGCTTGGGAGAAAAGGCATTACCCCTTTATCGCCTCCTACGGCGCACCGAACACTTCGAGTGGACGGAGGCCGCCATGGCTGGACTGAACGAAATAAAGGCCATATTGGCAACAAACCCAGTCCTGGCCGAGCCAAACACTGGCGAACCAATGCTATTATACATTGCGGCAACTCATCAAGTAGTAAGCGCAATGCTTGTCGTCGAGCGAGAAGTGGACGGACACAAATTTCCCATTCAAAAGCCGGTTTACTACATGTCCACTGTCCTTACTCCATGAAAATCACGGTACCCGCACTATCAAAAGATAGCGTACGCGGTATTTATGGCATCCCGGAAGCTGCGACACTACTTTCAAGAGTGTTCAATAACGGTAGCCTCGGAAGTACCACTTAACGATATTATAAACAACCGCGACGCGACGGGTCGGATCGCCAAATGGGCCATTGAGCTCCTCCCATTCAACATAACTTACAAGCCACGGCGAGCTATTAAATCGCAAGTTTTTCCTGACTTCGTCGCTGAATGGACGGAAGCCGAACTCCCTAAAGAGTACGACACATATTCAAACTGGATCATGCACTTCGACGGCTCCAAAATATTGGCTGGTCTGGGGGCCGGCGTCGTTTTGATGTCCCCAACAGGAGGCACCATTCAATACGTACTGCAGATAATGTATACGGACTCCAAGAATGCAGCCGAATACGAGGCCCTCCTACATGGTCTCCGGATGGCAGTATCCATGGGCATTCAACGCCTAGAGGTGCGCGGGGATTCAAACCTTACAATATCCCAAATAAATGGAGACTTTGATGCCAAGGATCCAAAAATGGCCGCTTATCGCAATGCCGTCCTAAAAATGTCAGCCCGGTTCGAGGGGCTCGAATTTCACCATGTGGCTCGGGAAAACAATCAGGCGGCGGATATCCTCGCCCGCATTGGCGCAAAATGGGACGCGGTCCCTCCCAACATTTTTCTGGAAAGGCTTTTCAAGCCATCCGTAGCATGGGAAGGGGACACCGGTAACAACAGTCCGGACCCGGCCAAAATACCCGATGCCGAACTCCCTGACACAATCGGAGGCTCCGCCACCGAAATAACACAATCAGCACACGAAATAATGGCCATTATTGCCCTGTGGACAGAACCATTCCTGGCCTACTTAACTAGACATGAACTCCCGGAGGACCAAAATGAGGCACGCTGCATAGTGCGGCGATCAAAGGCCTACAGGGTCCACGAGGGAGAATTGTACAAAAAAGCGCTACCGGAGTCCTTCAACGGTGCATCTCTGAAGAGGAGGGACGGAACCTTTTGGCGGAAATTCATGCCGGACTCGGCGGTCATCACGCCGCAGCCCGGGCTCTTGTGAGCAAGGCCTTCCATACAGGATTCTATTGGCCAACGGCCCGGGCAGACGCATAGGACTTAGTCCAGCATTGCGCCGGTTGCCAGCTCTTTGCAAATCAAAGCCACATGCCACCGACCGCCCTCCGAACAATCCCCATTACATGGCCCTTTGCGGTCTGGGGGCTTGACATGGTTGGACCCCTTAAAGGTGGAACCCACAAGAAAAAATACTTATTGGTCATGGTGGATAAATTCACCAAATGGATAGAGACCAAACCGGTTAAAACAGCCGAATCCGGACCGGTGATAGACTTCATATCCGGGGTTGTACATCGCTACGGCGTCCCCCACAGCATCATCACTGATAACGGCACGAACTTCACGGCCGACGAGGTAAAACTCTGGTGCAGCAAGTTGAGCATCAAGCTCGATTATGCTTCAGTCTACCACCGACAAACCAACGGTCAAGTTGAACGAGCAAATGGTCTTATAATGAGCGGCATTAAACCCAGACTAGTGCACTCCTTAACAGAGTCTGACACGCACTGGGTAGAGGAGCTCGACTCCGTACTCTGGGGGCTGCAGACCACGCCGAATCGTAGTACCGGATACACACCATTTTTATGGTGTACGGCGCAGAGGCAGTCCTGCCCTGTGACATAATTCATGACTCACCTTGAGTGCGCATGTACGAATAAAGAGAAGCCGAGCTCGATCGGCAGGACAGTCTGGACACCTTGGAGGAAGAGCGCGACGTAGCCAAAGACCGTTCCGCATTTTACCAGCAACAGGCTCGCAGATACCAAAGCAGAGAAGTACGAGCCAAAAGTTATAACGTTCGCGAACTAGTTCTCCGGCTGCCGGATAAGAAAAAGAACAAGCTAGAGCCCAAATGGGAAGGTCCCTGCATCATCAACCAAGTTCTGACCGGCGGAGCGTACCGACTGCGGGATGCATCGACTAGTCAACTCGAGATGAACCCATGGAATGCAGCCAGGCTCCGAAGATTCTACGCCTAGCACGAGACTTTATGTTAGTCCCCTCCCTTTGTCCATTTTCTGCATATGCGTTGTCCGTCTTGTTTCCCTTTCTTTCTTTTATTCCTCTAGACCTTCACGGGTCACCTTGTGCCTCACTTGTAAATTACAGAGGCGCTAGCCGCACTATCTACACCTGGGGGCTTCTTTCACAGAAGCTTAAATTATTTACCTGGGCATCATGCCCAACACATGCGTTATACTTTCGCATGGACCTTTTTTCACCATTATGTGCATCGATATGACTTAAGTTTTGGCCAAGATGGCTTGCCTGGCTCTTGTATTTATGCCCTACCTTCCCGTTAATTCGGTTAGGGCATAAGGGGAGCACCTCTGCGATTGTTACCGCCGGGTCAGCCGGACGTGTACCTCAGACTGGGTGAAGCCGAAAGCTAGCGTTCTTAAGAGAATATTCGGTCGGTGAACAAAAGATGACTTTTATTTATTAACCATATCTGCCCCCAGACGTTTTTACTGCGCTTCTTGTCGCAGTCCAGACATGCACTTTAGGGCATGCCTACCAAGGGAAAGGAACCCTTAACGGAACTATTCTCTCTGGAAGATGTTTCTTACTACCCATGTAATATAACATAACTAGTTGGGCACTTGTCTGATAAAGCACTAATGACCCCTACGCCTAGTCTCCACGCATGCCCCGGTTCTTATATAACCGAGAGGGTATTCGGATACACTCCGGACTGTCGGGTCCCGAGGTTGAAGCGAAAAGGTCCGCCACGACAAACGATCTACAATCCAGCTAGAAGGCATCATATATGCCACTTTACAATTACATAGTCAATTTGACTGGTTGAATTCCTCTTCAATGCCATCCAATAGGCTGTCTAGTCTACAGTCCTGTTGGGAATACTTTACGGCCAATTCTACTTGGCCGTACACTAAATTCACAGGGATCTCCTTGCCATCAGGCCCCACAGGTCCGACTTCGGCCATGTGGTTCGGGTCAGCCTTCGTGTACCGTGTCTTCACCATCGCCCAAGCTTCCCTGGCGCCCTGACGGCAGGCCGATATCTTCCATAATCGGAAGCGCCGCCGTGCTCCCTTCAGCTTTTCTGCAAGCTCTCCAAGGCCTTCGGGTATGGAGACAGACAGCCACAAGGCCCGGGCAACGCCTTGCATCACCTGCCGAACTCGTTCGTGCAACTGTGCGAGCTCGGGAAGAAGATCACCTGTCGAACTAGGCATCTCCTTGGCAGGACGACCTGTTAACATACCTACAGACATAACTCTGTCAGCCAGCTTCCTCGCCAAACTCTTTTTAAGTTCGTTCACGCACTTACTAAATATGCCGTGTCGAAGCCGTCGATTCTCCTTAACAGAGTCCGACAGTTGGGCACGAACATCTTTCAGTTCCACGCCCAGCTTGGTGTTGGCATCTTGGAGATCATTCTTCTCCTGCCTCACCCTTGTAAGCACGCTCTCACCAGCCTTCAGCTGGCGTTTGAGTTGTTGCTTATCCGGATTCACTCCAACGTCATCTGCAATTTTATCGTCAGATCGACATGTAAAGCCGCATTCTAATATGATACTTATCATTTGATGGATATGTTACCAGAGGGGGTCTCTTTGGGCTCCCCTGCTGTGGCCAGTGCGGCCTGAAGTTGGGCTTTGCACTCCTCCAGCTCCTGGGACAGTTGAGTATTCTTTTCTGTAAGAACCTACATAACAAATGATCCTTAAATCAGTTATCCTAACTGTTTCAAGTCTCAGGGGCTAATGATATATATATATAATCAAATTTTCTCACCCGTATGTCTTTTACATACTACTCCGTGGCTCTGGCTAAACCATCTTGAGCGGCACGGAGGTGCGCGTCTCCCGAGTTGAAGGCATCCAATGCCTCTGGGGAGAAACAAGCGTCACGAAGAACAGTCCGGCGACGCCTGTGGTTCATGGCACTTTCCACCTCAGAATGGGTGCCGGACAGTCTATCAGTATCCTCTGTCGGAGGAGCACCCAGCGCACGCCTTGTACTCGTTCCCACCTCTGAGTCCGGCTTGGAGCCTGGCTTGTGGAGGCGCGATTGGTAGCCTCTCTGGGTATAGTCCGGGGAGTGCTCTTTTTCCTGAAAAGAAGGCATGGGCGTTAGTATCCCTCGGTAAATAATGTCTTATAATAAAGACGGCGTGTCATACCGCTGCGCCGGTGCCTCAATCTAGACTGCGGATCTTTTCAGCCTGCCCGGCCTAGCGGCCCCTTGTTGGCTAGTTGCCACGGGCTTGGCCTTCTGCCCCGAGGACCTCCCCTGCAAAACACGACTGTTATACGGCAATAAAAAGAGCACGAGGACGGATCCCTTTTTAAGTGCTGGGATTTCGGTCTCAGTCACCTGTGAGGCTGGAACTAGCCCAGGGTAATCAGCCGTAATGGCCACCAAGGTATTGTCATTACTCCCTTGGTAAAATACCCCGTCGATCAGCTCCACGGATATGTCCGGATCCTCTTGGGAGGCCGGGTCAAGGGACCGTCTAGGGTCCTCGGGCTGTGGGGGAGGGCTGTTTATCTCCTTTACTGCCTGGCGCAGCTCCTGCGATGAAATCGCTAGAATGAATACTTAAACTATGGGAATACGAAACGGATGGGCGAGAAAAATCTCCGCTTACCCAGCTCGGAGGATTGTACATGGAGAATCCGCCCTGCGGGTTGACACGGAGGAATTCCTCCTCTTCTCCCTTGTACAAAGTGGACAAGATCTTTATTAGATCAGCAGCCGATCCCGGCCCTTTGCGGCCGTGGCGGGTGGCGTCATCCTCCCTGTTGAAGTCCCACATGGGGTGGCCTCTGTACTGGAGCGGCTCCACCCCCCGCATAATGCATATAGCCATGACCTCGATCATGGTCAATCCGGATCGAGCTAAAAAGCTTATCCGGCTCATCAGATAAAGAATGTCCCGGTCGTCTTCCTCCAGGGGGCTCCGTGGACGCCAGCTCTGGCACTTCTTCAAAGGGGCGTTGTGAAACTCAGGAAGGTCGATCCGAATAGGGTCCGGAAGGGGGACATCTTCTATATAAAACCATTCTGAAGGCCAGTCTTCGGACGTCTTCTTCGGGGTCCCGGATAGGTATCTGGTCCCAGCGATACGCCACACTTCGGCTCCGCCCACTTGATATATTGATCCCTTCTTAGAATGGGGCACAAGGCAGAACAACTTCTTCCACAGAACGAAATGAGCCTCACATCCCAAAAATAACTCGCAAAGGGCTACGAATCCCGCGATGTGCAGCAGGGAGGCAGGCGTAAGGTGGTGCTGCTGGAGGCCATAGAACTACAGAAGCCCTCGGAGAAACGGATGGATTGGGAATCCGAGCCCTCTTACCAGATAAGGGACAAGGCACACCCGCTCTCCCTTGGAGGGATTGGGACGGCTCTCCGCTTGCTCTCCGCCATTATAGGTGGCAAGCCCGGCTCGAACTGGGACCAGGTACGCTGGGGGAAGAAATCTCTTGGACTGAAGCATCACCAGTTTGCTATGCGGGATGGAACATCTCTCCCAATCTCCAGGCTTGGAGCTAGGGGTGCGAGAGGAGGAGCTGCGTCGACCGGCCATGGAGGAATGGATCTCAGGCGGGTACGCTCTGATGAAGACTTGGCAAGGGAGGATGATGTGATTTGGATTTGGATCCTCGTCTTTTTAAATAGGCGGCTCATTTACATAGCTAGGGGGGTAAATGTGAAAACACCCTGGCTCTTCACATTCGCTCGACACGTGGAAAGTGGCCATTATTGGGCGTAGAAGCCAAGAAATACAAACCATCACAAGGAACTGGACATTATTTCGACGGGTACACAGAATTTGGAGAAGAAACCCGCCTTGCAATGCCGAAGACAACTGCGCGCCGGACTCATCGTCATTGAAGCCTGGTTCGGGGGCTACTCAGGGAGTCCTGGATTAGGGGGTCTCCGGACAGCCGGACTATCTCCATTGGCTGGACTGATAGACTATGAAGATGCAATATTGAAGACTTCGTCTCGTGTCCGGATGGGACTCTACTTGGCGTAGAAGGAAAGCTAGGCAATACGTATATGGATATCTCCTCCTTTGTAACCGACCTTGTGTAACCCTAACCCTCTTTAGTGTCTATATAAACCGAAGGGTTTTAGTCCGTAGGACAACAATCACAACATACAATCATACCGTAGGCTAGCTTCTAGGGTTTAGCCTCTCTGATCTTGTGGTAGATCTACTCTTGTAACACCCATATCTTCAATATTAATCAAGCAGGACTTAGGGTTTTACCTCCATCAAGAGGGCCCGAACCTGGGTAAAACTCCGTGTCCCTTGCCTCCTGTTACCATCCGGCCTACATGCACAGTTCGGGACCCCCTACCCGAGATCCGCCGGTTTTGACACCGACACCCATCAATTGATATCAATGTGAGTGAGTAGGGATTGCCATGCAATGGATGCACTAGAGCTATAAGTTTATGAGAGCTCAAAAAGAAACTAAGTGGGTGTGCATCCAACTCACTTGCTCACGAAGACCTAGGGAAATTGAGGAAGCCCATCATTGGAATATACAAGCCAAGTTCTATAATGAAAAATTCCCACTAGTATATGAAAGTGACAACATAGGAGACTCTCTTTCATGAAGATCATGGTGCTACTTTGAAGCACAAGTGCGGAAAAAGGATAGTAGATATAGGTTTTTGTAATCTGAAAATATAAAAACAGCAAGGTAACTAGTATTAAAAGTGAACGAAAATTGTATTGCAATGCTTGGAAACAAGGCCTAGGGTTCATACTTTAACTAGTGCATGTTCTCTCAACAAGGATAACATAATTAGAGCATATAACAATCCCTCACCATGCCACAAAGAATCACTCCAAAGTTTCTATCGGAGAACATAGGATGAAAATGTGCATCAACCCCTATGCATACCCCAAAGTCACCTCGGGAATCCGCGAGTTGAGTGCCAAAAATTACATCAAGTGAATCAACAGAACATCCCATTGTCTCCACGGATATCCCATCACAAGACATACATCAAGTGTTCTCAAATCCAATACTCAATCCAACATAACGAAACCTCGAAGAGCAAGACTCAATTCATGAAAACAAGATAGAGGGGGAGAAACACCATATGACTCAATTATAGTAACAAAGCTCGCAGTACATCTAGATCATACCAAATCAAGAACACGAGAGAGAGAGAGAGATCAAACACATAACTACTGGTACATACCCTCAGCCCCGAGGGTGAACTACTCCCTCCTAGTCAGGGAGACCGTCGGGATGATGAAGATGCCCACCGGTGATGGTTTCCCCCTCCGACAGGGTGCCGGAACGGGCTCCCGATTGTTTCTTCATGGCTACAGAGGCTTGCGGCAGCGGAACTCCCGATCTAGGTTTACTACTTCGGGTTTCTATATTTATAGGAATTTTTGGCGTCGGGAACAAGTCAGGGGGGTCCACAAGGCGACGACAAGACAGGGGGCACGCCCTCCACCCTTGCAGATGCCTCGTGGCTCTTCTAGCCCAACTCTTTTGCTTTGGGGGCTTCATCTGGTCCATAATAAATCACCGTAAATTTTAGCTCATTTGGACTCTGTTTGATATTCATTTTCTGTGAAACTCAAAAACAAGGAAAAATAGAAACTGGCACGGGGCTCTAGGTTAATAGGTTAGTCCGAAAAATAATATAAAATAGCATATGAATGCATATAAAACATCTGAGATGGATAATATATGCATGGAACAATAAAAATTATAGATACGTTGGAGACTTATCAGGACCTATGTTCAGTTTGCTAGCTATGCCGGTTAAGCATGCTCGGTTTAGTAATTGCATGTGCTGCTCCTGCCTTTCCTTAACAAATTCTAGTGAATTGTCCTATTGTCGTGGGTAACCACAACCACATATGGGGCGATGAGCCCCTTTTGGTTTGGCTAGGGGATGGGCACGTCACACAAAGAGCGGAGAAGCGTAACACTGTGTGGCAGAGATCACACGGACAGTTTTACCCAGGTTCGGGGCGCTGTGAGGTGTAAAATGCTACTCCTGTTTTGGTGGCTTTATGGTGTAGAACGTGACGCTCTTGCCCGACAGGGTTACCTAGGGGCAAGAGTGGCTACACGCGTATGAATATGCGAGGGGCCGAATCCTCTCTATGGTTTTCATGGGCCTTCTTTTATAGATAAAGGGGTCACCGCAGTGGCAAATCAGTCTTTTACACACTAATTAGATAGCAAACAGTGCTATCATACCTAACTCTGCAGGCAAACAGAGTGCATCAAATGCGCTGCTCAGTGTCACATCACAGTGTGCCCGGTTGGCCTTGCCGAGCTATTTTGCCAGCTTCGCACCTGCTTGCTTGACACGTCTCAGGACGGGTGTCATTTGGAGGTGTTTTCCGTAGGAAGTGGCTACCATGTGGCAGGACACATCCACTTAGTCACTCAGGGGCTTGACACGGCACCGATAGATGATATGCTTCGCTGTGAGGCCTGACGGGACTGTGTGGAAGCTTGTTTCTGGGGTAACCCCGACCTCGCCAGGCTCGCGTGCACGGCAAGGGGGGTTTCTTTTCCTTAGTGATATCTCGCTTCTCTAGATCGACTTGGTCTTCTTAATCTGCACTTTGATTCTTCAAAGGACTGATCCTTAGTGCTTGGTCTGATCCTGGGTGCTGCAAACTTGTCCTTAGGCCTGTGCACAGTCTGGGCAATAGACCCAGGGTTTGTTGCACCGATAGAAGCCCCTGGGCCTAGCCCAAATGCGCTTCCGGGCGTCGTCGGGGTAGGCCCTAACTAGTGCACAGGCAGGAGCGTAGTGGTGGCTTGCCCTTTTGGGATCTTCTTTCCTTCTTCATTAACCTGAGGCCAGATCAGTTTCTGATTCTCCCGCACGTCGTTAAACGCCAATCATAGTGGGGCAGATAATAGGACACGCCTTGCGAAATACCCACGTCCCATGTTCACGGGGCGGTAACTACCATCCCACTATTCTTCCTGATCCAAGCGCTTCTGCCACGTGTACTGCATGTATTGTGCAGGGTTGGTGGCAGATGCGGAGGGTACGGGATGTGTCACCGCCTTGATCGCGCTTGCGCCGGACGCTCCTCTCCCGATGGAAGGCCACATTGGGGACCAGCCCTTGGAGTTCATCATTGAGCTGTACAAGCATCTGCACGGCCGTCTCCGTCTCCCCACACCATTTGCGAGGGCGATGGAGCTCGAGCAGCCGCGGACGTTGAAACTGCACATGAGGGGCTGTGGGAATGGCAGCATACTGGTGGATGTAGATTTCCCCGCCCCTCAAGTCATGTACTTCCTTCGAGGCTGGATGACTTTTGCCCATGCCCACAGCTTGTCGGAAGGGCATGTACTCCATTTTTATTTAATGCAGGACGATTTCCTTTTTGTCAAGGTTTTTGGGAGCTCGGGTGCTCGCTTAGGGTGCTACGCGGAGAGCTCGACCGACGACGAAAGCTCCTCCTCGAGCGATAGCGACGAGGAGGACAGTGATGGCGATCACGACGGTGCCGATCGGGAGGGCGACGACTCTTACTTCGCCTAAGCATCAGCCGCACTGTCACCATCAGGCGGTGGAAGCACCATGTGCATTTGCATCTCCTCTCTGGCAAGGTGGTTTGCCGGGGAGTTAGGAGCAGGAGTAGAGGTGGTGCTTCCAGCTCCTCCAGTAGCCTTTCAGCTGGGCCCCGGCAGGCTTCCTCACTGTAGCTTCGTTCGCCCTGCCGCGTCCTGCTTGCCCTGGTGGTGGTAGTTGACGGGATCTCTCTTTCCGGGCTACCTCTCTTGGAGCCCGACAAAGTCAGGATGGGCTTCTTCCCAGGTGCGCGTTTTGCCCTCTTCACCTCTTGTCGCAGTGCCAAGCAGGAAGGGGACAAGAAAGGGCATCATGGGGCACGTATCTTTTTTCAATCTTAAATCTATAGGCACTTGTCAAATTTTTTAGTTCAAATTATGTAATCTCTTTAATCCATGTATGTTTCCTGTAAGGTTTGTACTTGTTTGATCAGCACATTAATGAAAAAAATAAACCTTGTCAGGGACTCGTGCATGTAGTATGCCCATGCAGAGGTGGGATGCCTCTATACTTTTAAGTAAACAAGTTTTCCCCAACAAGCTATCTTGTCGGTCCCCTTAGTCTTGTTGCCACGAAGTTAGGCCTACCGGGGCACAAATCGTGAAGGGGGACCAGACCCCCGCCAGTCCTTTTTCGTCAAAGGCCACTGCGACCATCCTGACCGAAGCAACGTTGGAGTCAAAAGATGGGAGCACCTAAGTTTTGAAAGGCAGCTAGGTTTTCTTACGCACAAGTCCTTACTTATAGAACACATATGGATAAGAGAAAGAACTTATCTGTTTGGCTTGCCGGAGATCGTAGCATAGGCTCATCTTCTTATCTCCTCTTGGGGACCAAGCCCATGGTAGGAGCCTGCAGTTTATGCAGATGAAAATGATGCCAGATGTGATATTATCTACATTAACATGTGATGCTCATGATATGCTTATTATTGCATGCAACTTGTCGGGGGCCCCCAATGCTTCATTTATTTCTCTGTTGCTCACACTACAAAAAAAAGACAAATCCGTGACATTTTGGGCCGAACGAAAAAAAATCTGTCATACTTATGACACTTCTATGACAATAATTGTGACAAAACACAGTATCATCATAGATGTGGTGGGGTCCTACTTCTATGACAAAAGATCATGACAGAAAATGGGCTTTTCGTCCTGGGCGGGCCGGAGACACAGCTGCATGACATTCTTTGGGCCGTCCATGACGGAAAAACCGTGGTAGAAGCGAGGGCGAGGAAAATATCAGGGTGTTCCTGGTTACGGTGGGTGGTCTGGGCCGAGCGATGCACGTTTCTCTCATACACGCACGCGCGTGGGTGTGAGGCATTGGGCTCTAACTAAACCCGAGCGAGGCGTTGGGCTTTAATTGAAGACGAGCGATTGCACTGCAGGCTACGCGTTACTGAACCCGAGGGATCGATCGATGGCTGTTAACTGAACCTGATCGAGCGATTCCTTTGCTACTGCTGCTAACTGAAGCCGATCGATGCTGCCTCTAGATGAACAATGAGCATTGCTGGGGGGTTTGGATGAACAGTTCTCGGTGGTGGTGGATGAACAGGACCCCGTGGTGTTGCCTCTGGAGGAACAGGACCCCAATCGATCGAGCCGGTGGGGCAGGATGAACAGGACCCCATGGAGGGATGGATGAACAGGACCACCCCGTGGAGGGCAGGATTAACAATAGACGGTAGAGGGCTGGATGAACAGTAGCCCGTGGAGGGTTGGTTGAACAGGAGCCCATGGAGAGGGCTGGTTGAATAGTAGCCCGTGGAGTAGCGCGCAGTGGAGGCTGGATGAACAGCCGTAGGTGGAGGCTGGAGGAGGTCGACGGTGGATGAACAGTAGCCCGTGGAGGCTGGAGGGGGTCAATGGTGGAGATGACCAGTATCCCGTGGAGTCTCGTTTTGCCGTACGCCACACCCCTCCCGATGAACAGGACCCCCGTTTCGACCGTAGCGCTCCAACACAAGTCCGTTTCCTCCGCTTTGCGGTACGCCACACCCCTCCCAATCAATAGGACCCCCGTTTCGACCATAGGAGGTCCGTTTCCTCCGTTTTGTAGTACGTCAGAGCCCTTCCGATGAACAAGATCCCGTTTCGACTATGGCCGGTCGAACACAAGGCCATTTCCTCCGTTCTGCGGTACGCCAGGCCTCGTTTCCATCGGCTGTTCCGTCCAAGCCCTCCCGATGAACACAACAACGCATTCCGTTCTGACCCAGCCGGTTGGCTCCCCATGAACACGACGATGACGTTGTTTCTCTGTTCCGACCCAGCCATGTACACAAGCCCTGGCCGTACGTACGCGCGAGTAGGCATTCGAGACCCCGCCCGTATGTACGTATGTGGTCGTATTTACTTTCTTGCACCCTGGTTGATGTATGTACGTGTACATGCTACACGCGCGCCTCTGCTACGACACGTGCACGCCTCTACATTGACCAGTATGTACGTACACGTTTGCGACCAGAATGACAACGCTACGTCCGCTTCGACTAGGTGGGTCCCGACTGCCAGGCACTTCCTTGTGTGCCAAGATGTAGCTGGTGGGTCCCAGCAGTCTGGGGGCAAATCGTTTTTTTACCTGGACGCACTTCCTTGGTGCGAAGATGTAGCTGGTGGATCCCAGCAGTCAGGGGGAGGAATAATTATTTTGCGCGTAATAAGGAGGCACTTCCTTGCTACGGTCGTGGACCCAGCTGTCAGCCTCTCCACGTACAGTCCTGGTTCGATGGAAGCCGTTCCTTGACCACGTTGACCATGCCACGTCGAGAGCACCAGGGTGGTGGACAACGGCGAGGCCTAGGAAGGGGACGACGCCGAGCCGGGGAAGATGCGGCAGTGGAAGCCCACGCGGAGAGGAGTACAAGGGTTTAGTAGTTCGGCTGTGGTGTGAGGTTGCTGCCGCCACAGGGCTTGGCCAGCGGTGGGAATAGAAGGGGGCGGTGAGGCCTCCGCGGCAGCACAGCCGGCCATAGGAGGCAGGAGCATGTGGCACGACTGGCGCTGCTTTGGGCGGCTGGAGCAAGAAGACCAGAGGTTGAAGAGGCACTACGGCCGTTGGATGGACATCATACGGTCACTGGAGCTAGAATTGTTCATTTTGACTAAGCTGACAAAGCACTCCGTCCCCTTCAACTTAGTAGGCTCACAAGTCAGCCTCCCATTATGCTAGGTCCCAGCTAGTAGGGGGAGTATTCATTTTTTGTGCATAATAAGGAGGCACTTCCAGTGGGTCCGAGCTGACAGCGGGGGAACGTTTTTTTCGTGAAATACGGTGGTCCGTCCGGTGGGTCCCAGCAGTCAAGGGGGACGTTTTTTCGCCAAATACGGTTGCTCGTCCAGTGGGTCCCTGCTGTCAGGTGGAGGAATAATTATTTTCTGCATAATAAGGAAGCACTTCCTTGCGGCTGCCGTGGACCCAGCTGTCAGCCTCTCCACGTACAGTACTCTTCTGATGGAAGTTATTCCTTGACCACGCTGCGCCGAGAGCACCAGGGCGGTGGACGACGGCGAGGCCTAGGAAGGGGACGGCATGAAGCCGAGGAAGACGCGACAGTGGATGCCCACGCGTAGAGGAGTATGAGGGTTCACTGGTTCGCTATGGTGTGAGACTACCGTCGCCACAGAATAACAGGGTGTGTGGGTGTGTAGAGGGATGGCCTGGCCAGGCGTGGGAGTAGTAGGGGGCGGTGAGGCCTCCGCGGCATCACAGCCGGCCATGGAAGGCGGGAGCACGAGGCACGACCGCCGCTGCTTTGGGCGGTTGGAGCAAGAAGACCAGAGGTTGAAGAAGCACTACGACCGTTGGATGGACATCGTATGGTCACTGGAGCTAGAATCGTTCATATAGACTATTTTGATAAAGCCCTCCGTCCCCGTCAACTTAGTTGGTCCATAAGTCAGCCTCACACTATTGTGGGTCCCAGCTAGCAGGGGTTATTCATTTTTGTGAGTAATAAGGAGGCACTTCCTTGCGTGCAATGATATAGCTGGTGGGTCCGACCTGTCAGCGGTGGGAATGTTTTTTGTGAAATACAGAGGCCCTTCCGGTGGGTCCCAGCTGTCAGGTGGAGAAATCATTATTTTACGCGTAATAAGGAGGCATTTCCTTGCGTGCGGCCGTGGACCCAGCTGTCAGCCTCTCCATGCACAGCCTACTTCCGATGGTGTCGTTCGTTGACCATGTTGACCACTCTGCACCGAGCGCATCCAAGGTGGTGGATGACGGCGAGGCCCCAGACAACAACGAGACGGAGATGGGAAGACGCGGGAGTAGAGTCGCAGACAGAGATGTGTACGAGGGTTAATTGGTTCTGGTGCAGTGTGGTTTGGCAGTCGTTGGAGCAGAACAGGAGATGTGGAGGGGTGGAGGCGGGAGCAGGTGGTCCCGGCAGTGCTGGAGGAAGAAGACGAGAGAATGAAGATGGATGTCGGTCGTTGGATGTAAATCCAATGGCTAACGATGTCAGAATCATTTGTTGACTAAGTCGACAATGACTTGCATTGGCTTCGACCTATTGGCCCACATTTCAGCCTCCAAAAATGTGGCACGTATTCAACCCATTTTTTCAGAATTTAAAGTTTTTATTTGCGGGGTAGAATTTATAGTCCATTTGATCTTTTTTTGAATTATAGCCCATTAGCTGGGCTGGGTGAAAAATAATGTAGCGTCCATGCGGCCCATTTATATTTTTCCTAAAAAATTACAGGCCATTTGCATTTTCTCGAAATACATGATTTTGCTGGGCTTATTATAATTATAATGTTGGGGTGCGCGCAACAATGTTATCAAAAAATAAACAGGGGCTGAGCATTTTGTTATATATATATTTAAATAATAAGTGATTTATTGTTACATTGGTCCTTAAATCTTACCAAGCTTTTGTACACAATCACCAGGATTTTCGTTGCCAAAAAAAATCCAGGATTTTATTGTTAAGAAATTATTTTTATAAGTTAATAAGATGTGGGATATTGTTTTCTTACATATGTAAGTATCTGTTAAATATATGATGACAATAACAATAACATATAATAACATATAATAACATATAAAACAATTTAAATATATATAATATAGTTAGAAGGGAAACATAAGTTGGACTAGGCGTTCCTATTCTTATATAGAAAAATAGAACAGACCTCTGCATTTTCTTCAAAAAAATACATAAATTGGTCTGCCGATGTTTCAGGAAAAATAAAACCTCGGATGGGAGGTACATAGGCCGGTCGATACATGACGGCCCTCAAGAAAATACAACCAGGCCTATGGACCTCCCATCCGAGGTCGTGGGCTACGCATGTTAAAAAAGAAAGCCTAGATGGGGCAGCCCAAAACCCAGCTGATACTTGCTGCCCCAATGATAATAAACGATACCTGCCAGCTCCCCGGCTTCATTGTGAATTTATCTCCTATAGTAACTACGTTGAAGCACCTAAAAAATGTAACTATGTTGACAAACCCGTGGGCCCCAACGTTAGTATAGCATTAAGAGGAAGTATTTTTTCGATGAGGCACTTTGCTTGCGTACGGCCATAGACCTAGTAGGTGCCGACTGTCTGCCTCTCCACGTACAGTCCTCTCCACATTCCTCTTGTTTGTTCAGCATGTTCACAACGGCAGACAGCGGCGTCGCGGCGAGCGCACAAAGGCGCAGGAGAAGATCCGACCACCTGAGGAAGTACCTTATTAGTAACGAAACAACTGAACTAGCCTAGTGGCCGAGTGACACCATCCGACAGCTGTTCCGCCCGGGATCGATTCCACCTGTGCAGAGAAAATATCTCCAAATTTTTTGCCTCTGCCTTTATTGACACGTGAGTCCCAATTGTCATCTATGCACACCACGTCCAACACTTGCCAAAACTTCATCCCTCATTTTCTCTGGTTTTCGCATACTTGACATTGTGTGGGCATCTTGAAAATAGCATATGTTTTTGATTGTGCATCATATGAAGATGTGCTATGCATAAATGTTGATCAACATGATGTTAACTGGCTGGTAGTTCCAGTTTCAACCATGAATAAAACTTCCATCATGATGTTAACACTACTTGAAAAGGCCTTGTTAATATAAATGCTCTACCTCTGAAAGTTGTAGTTTCTTATCTGAAACTGAACTTGGAGTTTCTTATCTGAAACTGAAACTTGCAATTTCTTCTCTGAGAATCACCTGTCAGCGACCGAAAGGCAGGGGAACCTCTCCTCTCCATCATCTCCATTCCAAAACCACCGTCTCGCCTCTCCCTCTTCTCCATTTCAAAACCACCCCCTCTCCTCTCCATCATCTCCATTCCAAAACCACTGTCTCGCCTCTCCCTCTTCTTTATTGCAAGACCACCGTCTCTCCTCCCATCTTCCAAAGCTCGCACCGGACCACTCAGAAGGACATCTATGGAGGGGATGCCCTAGCAAATCAGGCAGATCTCCGACGGCGACCAGGCAAAGTTAGCCAGGTTGAAGGAGATCCTTACTTGGTTTGACAATAAGTGGGAGATTTTGAGGAGGGTGAGGGCCATGTGGCAATGTATGCGAAAGAGCGAGACGACGACGATGAGGGCGGCGATGTACTCCTCGGCGGCAGTCACGCCGCAGTCCTTTGAGTTCATAGAGTATCTCCTCTGGGCAATGGAGCAGACAGATTCGCCCGAGGCGAAAGTCAAGCGGAGGTGGTGGGCGTACAGGTCGAAGGTCGAGCACCCGGAGGATAACGAATCGATCGAGTACGGTGTGCCGTTCGTGAGGGTTCAGAGAAAGCCGGAGCCACAGGAGTATTCGTTCTCCCACCGCAAGAGGAGGTCGGATGGCGCGACGTCGCTTCCCCGCCGTTCTCCATGGTTCCCTCGATGCTCGCCTCGTTTCAACGGTGTCAGTAGGGTTTAAGGTAAGCTTCACACTAACATAATCTTCCATCTGCTCATGCTTACAATGAGTGTGATAACTAATAAAAATCATGCTTACAATCAGTCTCCGAGTACTACACTAATCACCCTAAAATAGCTCTGGACCTTTGGGTCAAAGTTGTGACACTATGTACAAATAAAGAAAAATAGATTGGTGCTTCTTTCAGAAAAGAGTACACCCCTAGAAAACTGCCAATATAAGCTACTAGTATTTTTTTAAGTCTAAGCTACGAGTATTTGATTAGAGGATTTGCTACCGAGAAAGATCCGTCCACAGTGAGCGCCACACATCCCACTAATGGTGGTGGATGCCAATACTTAGATGGAGGAGGGTTGGTGTTGGTAATTTTTACTTGGCACCTCGCACTCTGCATATATGCCGGTTCCAACCGTACATTTGTGCATTTCCACCAAAATGCAGCTGAATAACCCTGTTTGCACAGATAATGAAAAGGCGTGATTACATTATAGTGGCACTAGCTGACGAAACATACACTAATAAACAGAAGAAAATATTACATCATACTGGAAATCGACCCAAGTCTCCCCGATACACCTTCTGCCAGTGATGAACATCAGTGTACAGCGGTAGTACAAGGAGGGGCCTTGAGACATTCAAATCTCCATTTTTGTACCGATCAACTAAAATTAAGCACCCCAGTTACAGAAACGCTTAAACATTAACAATGGGACTAGTTGATGAAACATACAGTAACAAAGAGAAGCACTTTCTTTATCTACATTGGAAATGAAATGATAGAGAGGATACTCGCTCTATTTTAGCTGTATTATTACTTCATTTTATCAGTGACACTAGGGTCGAGCAAGTGGCAAACGAGGTGTATCGTGCGTCTTAAGGATGAAGGCCAGGGGTGCTAGACTGGGATGCTGAAGCTGGCTCTTTCAGTCCCTATCTTCCCCCTGATGTTTCTGTGGTAGCATTTGGGTTGTAATCAAAACTTGGTCGAGCTGGTGATGCGTCCCCATACCTTCCTAGCTTATGTGGCGAACTTGTTTCCTGCTAGTACTTAGTTCGTTCTAGTAGTAGTTGCATAACTGCCGGTTTACACTGAGATGTTGTCAGATATGGACGTCAGGTTGTTGGGTGGAGGAGTTACCCTCTGTGATATGGAGCATCAATACCACCCCTAATAGGTCTATGGGTTATACGCCTTTCTTCATGGTTTATGGAGCAGAGGCAGTCCTGCCCATTGACATCCATCATGACTCGCCCCGCGTGGCGGCTTACGTTGAAGCTGATAAAGAACAAGCCCGTCAGGATGCACTTGACTTATTGGATGAAGAGCGTGACTTAGCAGCAGCCCGCTCGGCGATTTACCAACAGGACCTGCACCATTGTCACAGCCGCCGGGTTAAGTCCATAACCTTTTAGGAAGGTGACTTGGTGCTCCGGCTCATCCAGGACCAAACTGATGCACATAAATTATCCCCACCTTGGGAAGGACCCCTTGTGGTCAGCAAGACCTTGAACAACGGGTCATACTACCTCATTGATGTTTGAGAGCACAAAGACTCACGTAAGTCAGAGGAAGAGACCTGTCGGCCGTGGAATATCGCTCATCTTTGCCTTACTATACTTGAGCCACCGGCTCTCATAATGTACATACTTTGACGTTGTATATATTATGATAAGTAATAAAGCAGGACCTCTGTCCGTTTCATTCTCAATAATCACATGCCTTTATTGTTATATTTTTAAAATGGCCAATTAGGGGGTGATTGTCTTCAAATCTAGCTTAACCCTTTGGTCCGGCTCATGATCGTATTCGAATCTAGCCGTTAAACCTTATGATCACTAGGGGGCTTCCTGTTCAAACATAGGTCGTATTCGAACCAAAGAGAATATAGCTGTCGGTACCCTTTTGATCGGCTTAAAGCCAAACTCACTAGGGGGCTTCTTGATCATATTCGAACCATAGCTTAACCCCTTTTGGGTCCAACTTGGATCATATTCAAATCAGGGTCGTTAAAAACCTCTCAAGGTCATTTGGGGGCTTCCTCTTCATACATAGGTCGTATTCGAACCAAAGAGAACATAGCTGTCGGTACCCTCTTGATCGGCGCAACGGCAAAGCCACTGGGGGATACATGATCGTATTCGCATCCTTGCTTAACCCCTTCGGTCTGGTTTACTGATCGTATTCGAATCAGAAGCCTCCAAATTTTTCTTGGTGTTTGACTTACATTGTTTGAAAGACAAACTTTTGGTTTTTTCGGTTTTGTTGTCTAAATCTAAGTGTAAGTATGGTTTCAATTTAAATGGCTTGGTATTTTGACAATGAATCACCAGTGTATAACAGTCATCATACATATGGAAGTATTGGCTTCTAAAGATTGGGTTATCACCCTTACTGTTCGGGTCACATAAGCCGGCAGTCCAGATTCAAGATCACAGGTATGATATTGTCGTTAAAATTCATCATAGACTTATCTGTGTTTTCTTCAATCAAAGACTTTCCAGCCTTATTTACCCTTACATCTAGCCTTGATTATACAGTTATGTTAATTTACATAGTTATGTACTGGGTGTTTTGACCCGTTCGGCGACAAACCGCCAGGAAAATTTTCATATTTTATATACAGGAACAAATTCAAACACTACAGATATTGTAGAGGATGTAAAGCATAGGTTGACATGATGGATAAAAGTATTGTACGCAGCACAATATGCACGATGGCATAGGTAGAGCATGAAGTTTTAAACTAGCCTATTTGTTTGGATGGTTACGACTCATCCCTTGCCGGTTCATCCTCCTCCACAACTTGGAAATTCGGCTTGGACCAGTCAAAGCCGTGAAGAGTGACGAACTCAGCCTCATCTTCAATTAAACCAGACGGGTCAATTTCCAGGGCAAAGGTGTGCTGGCGAACCGGCGGGATTAGATCTGTCACTTTATATGAAGGAGTCGCCATCTTTTTATTCTCAGCATCAAAACCCGACTAGTACTTACCAACATTGGTCTCATCGCCAAGGATGGTAACATGAGGACGAATTTCCTTCACGCAAGCAGCAAAATCTTCTTGATCAAAATGATTCCCGTCTTCCTTAAAGCTGGGGTACCCTTTGGCTACATCCGCCGGGTCTAGCTCCAGTACCCATGCTTTGGAGCGGCTTAGAGCAGTCAGGGCTCCGGCTCTCGCATAGGAAAACTTGACTTCTTGAAACCTGGCGGGTAAGATGGATAGCTTCTTCAAGACATGACTCAATAGGTTCAGTCCTTGGTTAGCTAGGGAAATAATGGCAAGAGCCCGTTGAGCTCCAATATACAGCTGCTCCACCAGGGTGTAAACCGCCTTGAGCTTTATCAAGCTATTTTCACTCAGGTTGCTGCTTCGTGGACCTATGAGATATTTCCAAAAGGATAAGCAGGCGGCTTACATTATGATGGCAAAAATAGAGTTTAAGTAAATAATATGATGACCCACCGAAGATTGCAGAGACCATCTGAGACACACTGTTCTTTAAACCGGTGAGTTCAGCGGTAACTTCCTTGAGAGCCGCCTCGGCCGTTTCAGCAGGCTGTGTCAGCAAGGTTTTTTCGTCGGCCCAAGATTTTTTCTCCACATCAAAACTGGTCTTCAGTTTCTCTGCTTCAGATAGGCTCAACTGGAGTTTGGATTCAGTATTCTTTATCTCAGTCTCTTGAGCCGCCAACCTGGTTTTCGCATCACACAGTTGAGAATCTAAGTCAGTTATGGTGGTCTACCGACATGCACAGGTGTGTTAAAGTTTATTCCAATAGAGGTCATAATGACTAAAGTCCCAAGCGCTTTGCAGAACAACACCACTCGGCACTTGGGGGCTAATGTCTGCCGAAACAATTCTTAAATACAGAAATGACTCTTCTAAAAAAGTCCCAAGTGTTCTACAGGTCCTTGGGGACTACAGGTGAATTAAGCCGGCCCTTGGGGACTACAGGTGAAAGTATGCTAATCAGATAAATCCGGTTAAACATTTTTAAACCGGACTTGGGGAAAATCTAGGTCAGAACATCAGCCTATATCACAAGTCAATAGATCATTCAAGTTTATCATAATCAGGAGACTTGGGGGCTGGCAGAGCATATGTCTCCCTAATAATAAAGCACGGATTGACTTTGTCGGGCTCACCGTCACAATATGCTTCTTCCCATGATTTTACGCTTTCAGTTTAAATTTAAAACATATTCGAGGTGGTACTAAATTTTGTCTCAGTAGGGTTCACCGTCGTTTTCTTACATCTGGTCCACGTGGCTCTGTGTGCGTACGAGCTTCATGGATGGGCTTGGGCCTTAGTAGCGAGAAAAAACACAAACGAGAGGGCAGAACTGTAAAAGAAAAACACACGCACACATGAACACGAGGGCTCGCCTTCTATGCGTACGAGTATGCCGCCGCCGCACGTAGCCTATCCGGCCGTCTGCTGCCGCATCCGCGCGTGGCCTCTCTGGCCATCCGCTGATCACCACCTCCATCGCCCCGCCCTACCTCCTACCATGCTCCGCCCCGCCTCACCGCGCGCTGCCGGCCCCCTGCCCCCATCGTCGCACGTCGTCGGCCCTCCGCCCCTCTTCGCCACGCGTCGCCGGACTGTCTACCGTCGCCGCGCGCTGCCACTGCCTACACCATCAGCGCGTCTACTACTACCCCAAGTGCCCTCACACCCATGTCCTACCACTGTCGGCGACCCGCAGTGGCCTTCCACGGCCGGCGCCGCTCGACGCAGCGGTGACGGGTCCCCTCGCCCCTGCCACCATGGGGCCATCGGGACTCCTCATCGCTGCTTCCAACTCCACATTGATTTCCCCGACCCCGCAGGCTTCGCCTCCAACCACTTCTTCCCGGTGCACTTTGCCCGCCGTCGGACCCATCCGCTTATCTCCACTACTTCAACACCCAATGACGATGCAATCCATGTTGGCAGAGGGGGAGGTCGTTCAATCGCCTCAACTCATGCCAAGAGCAAACTGCAATTCACCTTGGAATATGCAGTGCAAGAGAAGACACATCGAATATAGTTTGAATCAATTCAAACAGCCAGCCGCCATTGTTGGTGAAGCTTCAGATCGAGCTGCAGTGAAGCTGCCAAGTGAAAGAAGTGCAGCAGACTAGAGGTGAAGTGTAACAGCCTGGATTTTTACCCTTTTCTTTTTCCTTTGATTTTCTTGGATTTCTAGTTTTGTTTTGCTTTTTCCGTGGCTATGTGGTTCTGAAACTTGGAAAGATCATGTCTTCCTAGGTTTTGTAGTGGCTTGTCACCCTCATCATCATCCCAAGATCATGTCATTTCCATCCTTGACCTAACCCAAAATTCTTTTGTTGGGAATATTCCTTTCCTGATAAAGGAATAACCCTTAAAGCCCTAGGGTGTGAAGCAACCTATATTTCTGTCACTCCTAAATTTCCCAAATAATTCTCATAAATTTTTTGGGTCCTATCTTGCTCAAATATGGCAAAATATTTCATTTCCATGTTCAAAAATAATCCTCCAATAATTCTTTTCTTATTCTGTCCTAAATGGCACATTATGAGGCAAGTTCTATTTATCTTTGCCCATTTGAACCCAAACTTCTTGGACAGCTTTTCCTGTCCATATAATTGGCTCATGCCAAAATTCAACTCAATTTTCCTAGTAAATATTCCTAAGCAATTTTTCAAAGTTGCTGTCTGAGTAAAGTGATTGTGAAGGAAGTACAAACTAGGCATATCCAAATGAGTTGCAATTTCGCAAGGACCTTTATATGATCAAATCATGACTCTCCACAGAATATGAGCTCATGTAACTCATTTATGTGAGCCCAGCTCCAAATCTTAGTTTTTGGTCAGATTTTTAGTTTGTGAAGCAACTATATTTTATATTGCTTCAATTGAGCTGAAACTTTACCAGGACATGCTTCTATCTATATCAACTCCTCCCACTAAGTTTTATCACAATTGGTTAATCCAATTACCCTGTGTAATGTTTCCAAGTTTCTATCCAGAATGAAGCTTTGTGAAGCAAGTGCCACTTTGGTATTTCCAAATGACATGAAACTTTTACATCAGCTTCATATAATCGTATAACCCCTCTCTGCCAAGTTTCATCTCACAGAGATCAAGTATGTGAGTGCATCATCCAAATCCCCAATTCTGGCCAGTATTGCACTTTCTACTGCAACCACCATCTAAACTCCTCCTCTTAGTCTGATTTTTGGTGATCAGCATCACCTTAGTATGTGATCATCATCAGACAAACTAGTTACCACGTTACCTAGCTGGTTTAACCATAGGAAGTTACAAACACCTTCTTACTAATTTACTTTTGGAGCTAAGTGCAAATCTCTTCTTTGCCTCTGGACCGATTTATTTCTTCAGTTGGACTAGGGGCACCAAGGTCCATCCACAGGAAATTGTTGGCCACGCAAAAGAGCGCCGATTGCGCCAGTGTGTCTGGTGATCACACTGGCGTCATGGCTACACGCGTGCTCTGGCTTGTTCCGGCCACTATACTCGTCTCCTCCCTCCTTGTCTCGACCTCAAACCGTGTCCAGGAGCTCGCCCGTGCTCGATTGCGTCGCCCTGCATCGGTGCTTCATTGCCGTTCGCCTTAAATGTGTCGCAAACGCCATGACCATGCCATGCCCGCCCTCTGCCTGCCATTAAAGCTTGGTCGGGAGCTCGCTTGTGAGCTCGAGAGCCTTCCTCCGCGGCTATATAAGGAGTGCCCGAGTCCCTCCGCACCTCACCAGCCTCTCCCCAAGCCTCCTCGCCCACCAGAACCCTCGGCCCGCTCCTCTTTTCGCCGGAGTTCGCCATGGCCACCTCGGCCTCGGCATGATTCCAGCCAAACCAAGCCTCCCCTCGCTATTCCGAGCTGTCCACCGCGTTCCCCTCGTCACCGCGGTTCGCCCCAACCCCTTGCCCCTCGCCGGAGAGCCCCATGGCCGCATCTCCCAAGTCCGGCCGTCACCTCCGCCGTTCGGCCACCTCATTGTCCGGCTGCTCTAGCCTCTTTCATCCTCTCCCGTCTACACCACGACACTCCCCACACCTCCGCCAGCCTCCCCATCTCCTCCGTTCGTCGCAAGAATGCCCGCATCACCGGAGAACCCCGCCTCCCGAAGCTTCCTGTGCTCCCCATGGCGCTGCCCCTCCCTTCCTCCATGCGCCTCCCCGGTGGCCGTACTCCCTCTGGATGGGTGTGGCCGGTCGCTGCGGTGCAGCCGGTGGCCGCGCCGTGGCCAGAAGCCACTGAAGCTGGCCGGCCCCCGGCGCCCATCTCCTCTACCTCCGCTTTGTTCCACGAGGGAACAAAGGCGCGAGGAGGAAGACGACACGATTGCTTGGCCCCTTCCTCTGCCGCATGGGGCCCGCGTCTCCCCGGCCCCACGAGTCAGCCACAGCGGGCGTTGACCCAGGCTTGCTAATGTGGCAAGTGGAAACACAGTTCCCCGAGTACGCCTTCTTCCAATGAAAGCGTAGTCTTCCTTTCTTTTATTTGAAATACGTTTTCCCTTCTGGAAAGCATATTCCTCTCTACTGCAGCATAAAGTACGCTTTCACTTCTCTGAAAAAGTATTTCTACTTATACGCTTTCAGTTTTTCCTCCCAGGGACCCGTTGGTGATAAATTTTTCACAGATTGATCCCTATTCTTCCAACCTTCACAACTTTTCAATCGTAACTCCGATTGAGGTGAAACCAACGCTCACTTCTTCGTATCGTAGAGCTCTATCTTTTGGTAACATTTTCACTAGGTGTTCTCATAGTGAAAATGACCATTTTTCCCTTGCCTCTAATCAGCCCCCTCCGAGAATGTACCATCCGACGTTTCATTCCGCGGTTTCACCGCACTTCTTCCCGGTGGTTTCTTCATCCCCAGGCAGGCCACAATACCCACTTTCATGATAGTCATGCAGTAGCCATGGTTTTCAACTTGAATATTTATTAAATGTTTGCTTGTTTAAAATATGGTTATAGTTGTTTCGGTAATGCTTATGGATTCATGCTTACTTTCTTGCTATGTTATTAAGCACCTAGTTGTCATGCCCTGCTACTTTCTAGTATTCCTTTAATATGCTTATACTCGCTAGTAGTACATGTTGATGTTGGTAATGGTCTTCGGTGCATGACTGCCATCTGTCCCGAGTACCGTTGTTATGCATGTTCCATTGCGTCTAGTTGGTTAAATGCTTGCATGATGGCATTGCTGATATATTCTTGCATGATGTTTATTGTTGATGCTACTGGTCATGTTATGCTTTGAGTAGTATTGTACTAGTAATATCCATGCTCTTCATTAAGCCATGCTCAGTTGGGGATGATTCATTGTTGATATGGTGGCTAGTTATGTTGCACCCGTGCTTATGTTGATATCATGCTCATACATTGTAATTGTATCATGTTATTTTATCATGGCTCCGCATATTTGCATTCAAGTTTAACCGGATTAAATTGAACTTGAACACCTGTTGGCTGAGTCATGGTGCCACCATATCGAACTGACTAGTGCAACCACGCTTACCTTTATGGGAAGGTCCTAACTGGGTCTATTGTCGTGCCTCTCGCCGGTGCCTCCAACTAGGGAAGGTTATGGGCGTGCAGTACCCTGGCACGGTAAGCAGACATAACCTTGTGTGCCTGTTGTTGTTATTATTAAGGATCCGGTCCCCGTGAGGGACGTTTGGCCACGACGGTGGTCGTTGTGTCTTTGGTAGACACGGGGCCACCCAGGACTAGCCCAGCTAGGAGTGGGTCGGAGTGGCTGGGAGAGTGTCATGACAATAGATCGGTTTTGTCGGAACGCCATTGGTCCACCCGAATGGGAGTGCGAGGCCATGGATTCCGTAGTGTGGGTATAGTGTACTAACCTCTGTAGAGTGTATATTAAATTTATCGATAGCCACACCCGCGGATAAGGGCCCAATTCGTAGTTGGTCACATTATGAGTCAACAGTAATAATAATAATGTGCTTAATAACAACCACGGTTCGATGAGGAGATAAGTTGGTTATGATCGCTGGAAGGATCACGGTTTGAGACCAGGTGTTGGTCGTGGTTGGGATCGCCGGAATGATCACCGTGGTATCGAGGATACCGAGTTGTTGGATATTCATGATGTTGTGCGAGAATCTTGGGTAAAGATCAAGCTCCTTGTGGTCATTTGATGATTACTACGGTATTGTTTATAACAAGCTTGATTTGATCCTGAGATGATCGTGTAATGTCCGAAATTGGTAAGTGATGCATGTGATGGTTACGAGGTAACCCGAGCAGAATATATGGTGCATATAGTGTCATCATGTTGCATGCTAGTATCATCAGATTTATATGGTCATGCCATGGTCATATTGTTCTAGCGATATTAGGTTCATCTTATTCATGCCTTGTTATCCTGATGATCTCATGATAATTCCTGATTAACCTGTAATTGCCATGCTGTTGTTTGTCCTGAATGCTTCTGGTTATTGTGAGCTTGCAAGTCCATTCAATGTACTGACCTGGCGTGTCATGCCAGTTTGCATGCCGTGCCTCAATTGCTTGCTTGTTTGGTGTTGTTCCTGTGTTCGCGAGCTAGGATAAACGTTCCAGCCAGAGTGCCTGCGGATTGGAGTCCATCATTGTCGTTCGTTGTTCCGCTGCCAGTAGTTGTTCCGCTGATTTGATTTGTTATGCTGCTTGTAAAGAGAAACCGTGGTTGGCGTAGTGTCTTTGTGCCGATGTTATTCATTGTAATATCGGAACCCTGGTATTCATATTCATGTTGTAATATAGAGCTGGTTTGTTCTATACTAAGCAGTGCCGTATTCCAGAAGACTTCACCTTGATCTCTGGGCTGGAATACGGGGCGTTCCGGTTTTGTCTGAGCCGGGGTGCCACATGAAGCTGCCAAGTGAAAGAACTGCAGCAGACTAGCGGCGAAGCTATTCATTTTCTCGGCACCACTAAGTTTCATTGCCGGTCACCCCTATAGGGGCATAAGTATGTGATCTCGTGTCCAATCTTTATATATAAGTCGCTTGATGATTATACTAGGAATCACTTAGGATATTAGTATATTTTTAGTTGTGCTATCATATGGGCTATCCACAGCTTATTGTCAGATCTAATTAAATCAGAAGAAAATCTACTTAATATATGTTTGGCTATGCGATTCAAAATTACTTTGTTTCCGATAAAAATACCACATTACTAACATATTTTGTGATGCTTCCCATAGTTCTTTGCCTTCATGAAACAACATATGGGTGAGGCAATATATTTTCTTGTTTATATAATGGCATCTCTATTTTTAAAAATTGGGATTGAGGATCCCTTTTACATGTTTTTTCTACACCCTGCTGGGAGCTGAATTGCCTTTCCTATATATGAACAGATAGCAAGACATTCAAAGTACAGTTCCTCGCATCTGAGCGACAGTTTTTATGCCCTATGCCCTTGTCTGTCTCACATATCTACCTCATATCTACAGGAAAATATATATTTAACTTCTACTGCTAAGGCAATCTATCTACACGTAATTTATGGATTCTTTGTAGTTCAAATGGACTAATATATATATTATTTAGGCAGTACTGTTTATTCAGTTAAAGGTGCCCTTTTCAAGACAGTGAAAACTGGTGCAGGGCAGGTTATATGGGTAGCAATGGCTTATATCCCTAATTATATTCGATTTTCTGGTTGTATGCAATTCGTTTTCCTCATAGGCAGAAGTTAACGGCTACATATTCCAGAACAAGTTGGATCTGCACTGTGTAGATCGATTGATGATATTTATCCTACTTCCAGAGAAAGGACCAAGCCCTACTATTAATACAAAGCTTTGAAATATTCTGATATTGCTGGGCCAGAAGCGAACAAGTGCCATGCATGGTGAACTATCGCTAACTTCAGAAGATGGTAAGGTTGCATATGGCTGGAGCAACCTTCTCTTCAAATTTTCAGAATTATTTACCCTTTTTCTCTGTAGTTTCTATTTGTCATTTGATGAGTGACTTGGAAGCCTTTAGGCTATCCATGGCAAGCAAACCAGCACCTATATCATGTTGATTCCATGGTATTTTTATAACGACATTTAGGTGGACCTCTAACTTATACTTTGTCATATGCTCAACATGTACATGCATGAATATGTATTTGGGTGGTCGTCTTGATGTGCCTGGGGCCTTGAGATCCTTGCCGCCCCCACGTTGAAAGACCGGCACATCTGCTCCATGCCTCCACCATGGTCAGATGTTCTTCCGTGCATTACTGCTTTCAATGTCTTGAGACGCTGATGTCCATCGCAAACGACGACTGCAGCAGCTGCTCCTATTTCAAGGGAAAGACACGGCACTGGGAGCAGGTAATCTGATTTGAGATTCAGACAATATGAGCCAGAGGGATCTGACAGTGGTATTGTTGTATTGCAAGGCATGAACCACACATTACGATATATTTCCCAACAACAGTTTGGCTACTGAAAATGCTTACTTAATGCTAATTCTGGTTAAGGGACAAGCTTATCTAATTTTGATCCATAATTCCTTCACCTTGTGCAGGCATTTTATCAAGGACCATTTTGTTGCATATGAAGTGGGAACAATTTGGTATTAGAGGGGGGTTGGCGATTCACCATCATTATGTTTCCTATGCCATCTACTCCCTCTATCCCAAAATTCTTGTCTTAGATTTGTCTACATATGAATGTATCTATTCACATTTCAGTGTTAGTAGATACATCTGTATCTAGATAAATTTAAGACAAGAATTTTGAGACGGAGGGAGTACTAGGATCTTCTTTACACCAACTCTACACCAACCTATTGGCATGTTTATAAACAAAGGAAACTGATTTTTGTTCATAACTTTACACCAACCTATTGGCATGTATATTAGCAGCAATGTACCTTAAATGAACAACTCTAACATATTAATTAAAATTCCTTGCACAATACTTCTCAGTTTCTCAAGTTTAAGAACAATCTATAGCACATTTAATCTCTTCAGTTAGTAGTCGTGTTTTCCTATTTAGATATTTATTTTGTGATCTTGACCTTTACTCCACATTAATATAACCTGATTTTAAAATATATTTTTAAAGTTGATTATAAATTATTATTTTGGATAGTACATCATCTTCATTCCATTGGATTACATTACCATCCCTGGTTACATGAATAAGCAAATGTAGCTATGTCTAAGATTCCAGATTCAGATTGTAAGGTCCTTTTAGAATCTGCAAAGTAATTTATTTTATCACTTTGTGCTATCAGCTTTGGTAATCGCTTACTATTCATCTACATGTGAACTTGCCTATTTTTAGAAAAGTCACTTTATTGTGAAGTTTGATTATTCTTCTATTTTGGGTTGGCCTAATAGTCAGTTGTCCATATAAGGTCACATGTACATTACTTGTTGGATATTATATGGTTCTAGTTCTCACAAACTTCTCAATAGCTTGCAGATGGTTGATTGAATGCTTTTTTCTGATTATTACACATCATCAGTGTCGGGGGACTAATCCACGAGCACCTATGGGACCGGCGAACCGAGTCCCTTTCGGTTCGGCGGGGGCGAGGGTCGCACGAAGAGCGGATCAAGGCGAAGCACACGAGCAGTTTACCCAGGTTTGGGCCGCACGGATGCGTAAAACCCTACTCCTGCTTTGTGGTTTGTATTGAGTTCTTGCTCGGGAGCGCAGAGTGCTACAGTACACCCCAGCAGCTAACGAGACCGAGCGTGAGTGTTCTCCTCCTCCCCCCCACGTTGCACATGGGCCTCCTTTTATATGCTCAAGGGGTCACCGACAGGTGGCAACGTAGACAAGGGTAAAAATGGAAATGTGTTGCGGTTGGTATAGCTACCTGCTACAGTGTATCATACCTAACCCTGACGGCAGGGGACCAGGGCATTAAATGCCCGTCCGCATCGCCTAAATAGTGCAAAAGGGACCGTTAGGGACGCCACCGCTCGCAACGATGGCAATCTTGTCAGCGCGCTTGCCACCGCGCACCGCTGGCTGCACAGCCTCCCGCCACGCACGCCTGGAAGGGTCCCAGAGCGACATGTTGGTGGATGTGCTGGAGCACGGGCACAGAGTGGTGGCTTGCCGTGGCAAGCGCCTTGCCGCGGTCGTTGTCTTGTCGCGTCCGGGAGCTTGTCGCTCACCGGGCCTTGCCGGGACGCGTGGCGCGTCGCGGCAAGTTCCTTGAGATGCCTTGGTTGGCCTTCCCAGCAAGCTCCTCTTGCCGGGGTCTTGTCTCCTTGGCTTGGATACTTTGTCCTTGAATGGCTCCAAAGGAACCACGGAGGACCTTGGCGGTCACCCAGCAAGCCTTGCCGCGGGATGCTGCGATTGCTCGTGCACAAGTTCGGGATACTAGGGTACCCCTACTCTAGTACACCGACAGGAGCCCCCGGGCCTGGGCCATACACGGTGCCGAGCGCTGTTGGGCCAGGCCCAAAATAGGGCACGGGCACGCGCGGCCTGGGTTACACCGTATCTCTCCCCGTATCCACCGCGCCCTCCCCGAACGGCACGCGTTGAAAGCGGCGTCGTGGGAGAGATCGTGGGTGGTTTCTTTATTCGGAAAGGCGGAACGTCCGCCCCCTCCCTCTTTATAAGCATGGGAAACAGGGGTAGTTCGCCCATTCGCCGGTTGCTACTCCAATCTCGGAAACCTCCGCCGCTCCCTCGTCTTCCCAAAGCTGAAAGAGAGCAGCGCCCCGCCCCCCATCGCCACCAGCACCACCAACACCGTCGACCTACTCCACCACTTCCGCCATGGCTCCGAGAGCCGTCAAAGGGAAGGTTGTGAAGTCGACCGAGGCGCAGCGGCTTGTGGCGCTGCGAAAGGAGCGGGTAATCTCCCCCCCCCCCCAAGCTCGCCGCGAGGGAGCCGAGGGAGAATTACTACCTCTTCTGGTCGACGGAGACGCGAGCGCATCCGCGCACGAAGGTACTTCCAGCCACCGCTTGGAAAATGGCTCCAAATGGATATCCTTTCTTCGCCTTGTTCTTCTACTGCGGGCTCTGCCCGCCTTTCTCTGAGTTTTTCTGTGATATTATGAACACCTACGGGTTCCGCCTCCTTGACTTCACCCCCAATGATGTTTTGACCATGGCAGTTTTCGCACATCTCTGCGAAAACTTTGTCGGAGTCTATCCCAATGTAGCCCTTTTTCGCGACTTCTTTATGCCCCGAGTAGAGAGAGGAGAGCCTTTATCCGGCAGAATTGCCTGGATCTCGAGGGCCGGCAAGAAGGACACTTATCTGGAGGGAGAGTTCCGCGGCAAGTGGGAGGAATGGAGAGCAGACTGGTGCTGGAGTGTCGAGGAGAACCCGCAGCCGTTTACCGCCTGGCGCCAAGCCCCAGTAGCACGCGGCAGCGATTGGAGTGACGTGGCCCCGGAAGACGATAGGCTGAAGATTGCCGTCACCCGGATCCAACGCCTCAGGCTTGCCGGGCTCACTGTAGGCGCTGTTGGCGCAGATTTTTCTTTGCCGCCGCATCGCCCCCCTGCAAGAACGGAGGAGACCCGCCTGGGAATTCAAGAATGCGGCGGATATCATGAGGCTGCGTCCGGGCCTCAACTTCAACTTCACTGTTCTGGAGCTTAACACGATGCTCCAGGAGCTGTTCAAGCACGACCCTCAACATCCCGAAGTGTTCAGGTTGCCGAAGGGTGTCGTTCCGCTGTGCAACAACTCCGCGCTCGACCGCATCCGTGCAATGATGCCGCTGTGTGATTCGCATGGAATTGTCCCAACTTGGCAAGAGCCTGCAGACGACGTCGTGCAGGAGTTCTTTGACGGCTTGGTAGAAGTGCCGGTCCGCTCCGACAAAAAGAATAGCCTCACCCGCAACACCACCGATGCAGAGATGACAAGCATCGCCACTAGGCTGGAAGAGGCGGCGGCAGCCGCAGCCGCGGGCGAATTTGGATTCACCGTGGAGGAGGAAGAGGCAGCAGAGGCGGCAAGCCGTGCCAAGCGAGAGGAGCTCGTCGGCGAGAAAGAGCTTGTCGGGCATGACGTCGAGTCGAGCGAGCTCGCCGAGGATACGAGCGGCTCACTGGAGATCAACTCCTCTTCCTCCTCATCTTCAGGCAGCTCGCCGCAAGTAGAGCCTCCATCCCCACCAAGAAGGCATCTCCGCAAGGCCGGGGACGTAGCGGGGCGGCGGGCGAGTCAACAGTCGCCGCGCCGCGCGACACGCTCCACCGCGGCAAGCACTGTTGCCGCGGGAGCACCTCACGCTACTGCGGCAATTGGAGCGGGGTCCACCCGGACCACCGCTTCTGCTCCTGCCACTTCTCACGCCGCAGCGGCAACCGGAGCGGGGTCGTCTCAGACCACCGCCACTGTTCCCACCAAGAAGCCAAGGGAAACTACTCCTCCGCCTCCTTGCGCCGGACGTGAGCCGGACTTCGACTTCTCCGCGTTCAGCTCCGACGAGGAAGAAGAAGAGTAAGATTCTCTTGTTGTACTTGTAGTTCTTCAATTCTTGCTGTTTTGTCTTGTATCTCATTTGCTTTACCCTGAACTTATTCCTTTTTAGGACTCTGGCCCAGAGAGCAGCGAAGAGAGCCAAGGTCCCGGTGATTGTCATCGAGGACGAACCCACCGCGACGGCAGGGGGTGCGTCCGAGACAACCTAGCCGGACCCGGCAACTGTTCTCCAGAGTAGCCCCCAGCGTAAGTATATGGTTCGCTTTCCGCTGTTAGGCGCGCATGGATACTCTTTCTTTGCTGACATCTGACTGTTGGTTTGTGTAGGAGCAGAGCAGCCCCACTAGGAGCGCCCGGAGGCCGCCCCCGAAATGCCAAGGGAGAGTCCTCCGGCAAGGGAGAGTTCTCCGGCAAGGGACAGCACCAGCGTCTCCCCGGCGGCGGAGACTACGACTGCCGAACCCAGTACAGGTAATCTTCTCTTCAAAGCTTCCCTTGGGTTCTTCTTCTTTTTGGGTATTTTCTTGACTTTTCTCACTTTTCCGGCCATCAGACCCATCTGCTGCGGAGCCGATGGAGACCAAGGTTGCTGCCGACAACGCCGCTGCCACTGAAGAAGCAGCCGGCGCTGATGATCCCGCCGGCGACGAGGCCGCCAAAGCTGCCGCCGCAGCAGCTGGCGAGGGGTTTGGCGATCGCACTGACGGCCCTGAGGCCGCAGGAGCGCCAGGCGCTACGTCGACCGCCGACCCGTCCGCCGCTGCCGCAGCGCCAGGCTCCGAAGAGCCCCAGCCAGGCGTCTACTTGAAGGCCGGCGATGGCGTCTTCATCAACCTCCCCTGGGCGTCAAGCTCCAGGGCGCCGGTCGAGGGAGAGAGCTTTGATGGAGAGGTGCTCGCCTCCGCTGGGCTGACGCTAGTTGATGCGCCGAGCAGCAGCAGCGGCGAGCCTGAGGAGGAGCGGCTGCTGCTGAAGCTGTTGTCGCTTTACCGTGCGCGGCAAGCCAAGCTGGAATCCCGCGAGGCGCTTGTCGCAAAGGTGGGAGCGGACATCGAGAAGCGCGCGGAGGAGCTCCGGGGTCTCAACCGGGAAGCTCTCCGGTCCCTGGCAGAGGAGCGGGAGCAACTCGCCGAAGAGCAGAAGGCCTTCTTCCTCGAGAAGGCCGAAGTTGAAGAGCAACAGTGGCTTGCCGCTGAGAAGCTGTCTGCGCAGGAGGGCGAGCTGGTGCAGCGGAAAGTTAACCTCGACAGCCACGAGGAGGAGCTTGCCGCGCGTGAGCAAAAATTCGGCAGAGCCCTTAAGCAAGCAGAGGATGCTGCCGCAGTTGCCGAGGCCGCCAAGAAGGAGCTGGAGACGAAGGTGGCGCAGCTGGAGGCCGATCTCAAGGCGAGTGGTGAAGAGCTTGCCGCGCTCAAGCGTGAGCGGGAGAAGGACGCCCATAGCAACTCAAAGCTGCAGGTTCGTCTCACCGAGAAGGGCAAAGAGCTTAGCGCCGCCAAGGACTCCAACGCAGATCTTGAGTTGAAGCTGACCACTTTGACCAAGACGCTGGACGGCGCCAGGGAGCAGGAGGTGGCCTTGAAGGAGGAGATCAAGGCCGACAAGGCGCTGCTGGCGAGTGCTGCCGCCGCCCAGAATGCTTTTAGGGAGAATGTGGAGCACTGGACGGAGGGTCTCGTGAATGCTGCCACACATATCGACAGGGAGCTGGCGCAGCTGAGGGTGGAGGATCTCGGGTATCCCTCTGATGAGAACCTCCAACCCAGCGCCAAGCTCACCTTGTCCTTCAAAGGCGTGGCGACGGCCCTCCAGCGGCTCCAGGAGAATATCCGAAAGCAGCTGGCCGACGAGTCGCGCAAGATCTGCGCGGGAGCTCTTCAAAAGGTGTTGGTGAAGGTGGCCTTCCGTAACCCGGGCCTCAACCTCAGCAACATCCTCAAGACCCTGCCGCCGGATGCTGATCTGGAGGCGCTCAAGACCCTTGTCGCACCCATTGTGGACAAGGTGAGCGGGATCAAGAGGATTGAGGGCGATCGCGTAGACTAGGCCACCCGTTTTCTTCTTTTCTTGTCGCTGCTGGTCATGTTATGAGAACAATCTGTTAGAGCCGCGACAAGCTACCTTGTGATATAACTCTATTCCGGGTAATGATTGCAATGTTATTCCCTTTACTTGATTCCTCCCTTTGTATGTTTTTGCCCTACGCTTTTAGGGAACTTGCCGGTGCAGCCACCTTAGCCGCGAGCGCTGAGTGCGGGACGTCAGCAGCCTGCTGGCGGTGCCGCTACCGACAAGAAACCTTGTCGCAACTAGTCGCAGCTCACTTAAGTTGTTGAGCGGACTCGAAACAAAGTAAGGGCGCAACTAGCTACGAGTTGGTTCCTCCGCGCACAGGTTTTCCATACAAAGTGCGGTCGTTCAAGGGAGATAACTTAAATTTTTTAAAAAATCTGATTGCTCAAACTTTGGCAACTTAGCTTTTCTGTTGTTTGCTTCCCGGTAAGGCGAAACTTTCTTGAACGACGCCTGGTCCATACCATTATCTTCTCCTTTCCCCCCCGGCAAACTTGTGGGCGAGGGAACCTTCCTTTCCTTGAGAAAAAAGAAAGAGGAGAAAATAAAGATATGGAGCCTTATGGCTCGTTATTGCTTACCGGGGAGTAGGTGCTGCACAAAGTGTCAGATCACATATGCAAAAAAATAGAAAGCATGAAATTGACAAGATGTGCGGAGCATATGAGCTTTACTTATGCACGGGGTCTGCGCCCGGCTTTGTACAAAGGATTACATGCAACAGCGGCAAGACTTGTACAAAAGGTGGTTGCCGGAACAGGTTCTGGCAACCGCGCCTTACGGGTAAAACTTACGAAGATGCTCAATGTTCCAGGAATTGCTCACCGGAATGCTATCTTCGGTCTCAAGGCGGACAGCGCCAGGCCTAGTGACTCATTTCACCCGGTAAGGGCCTTCCCACTTCGGCCTCAACTTGTTGGAATTCTTGGCGGACTGAACACGCCGAAGAACAAGGTCACCTTCCTCGAGACTTCTGGCGTTAACTTTGCGGCTATGGTAGCGGCGCAAAGCTTGCTGGTAGCGAGCAGCTCGTACAGCAGCCTGAAGACGGTCTTCCTCAAGGAGTACCGCGTCATCTTGTCGCAGCTGCTCTTGCTCAAGCTCATCATAAGCAAGCACTCGAGGTGATCCGTATACGAGTTCCGTGGGGAGAACTGCCTCTGCTCGATAGACTAGAGCGAAAGGTGTCTGGCCAGTGGCTCGATTTGGCGTCGTCCTGATCGACCAAAGAACCACCGGCAGCTCCTCGATCCAGTTTCTTCCGCACTTGTGCAGCCTGTCGAAAGTCCTGGTCTTGAGCCCACGCAGCACTTCAGCATTTGCCCTCTCTGCTTGACCGTTGCTTCTCCGGTGAGCAACAGAAGCGAAGAAGACCTTGGCGCCAAGATCTTGGACGTACTGCATGAAGGTGCGGCTAGTGAATTGCGTACCGTTGTCGGTGATTATCCTGTTAGGGATCCCGAAGCGGCAAACAATCGACCTGAAGAACTTGACTGCTGACTGTGTTGTCACCTTCCTCACTGCTTCCACTTCCGGCCACTTTGTGAACTTGTCGATTACAACGTACAAGTACTCAAAGCCCCCGACTGCTCGGGGAAAGGGGCCGAGGATGTCGAGCCCCCAGACCGAAAATGGCCAGGATAAAGGGATCGTCTGGAGAGCTTGAGCTGGTTGGTGTATCTGCTTGGAATGGAACTGGCACGCTTCACACTTGGTTACTTGTGCAGTTGCATCCTGGAGGGCTGTCGGCCAAAAGAAACCTTGTCGGAATGCTTTGCCGGCAAGTGCTCTTGCGCCAATGTGGTGACCACATATGCCTCCATGTATCTCTGCCAACATCTTTTGTCCATCTTCCCGGCGAATACACTTCAATTTCACACCGTTGAGTCTTCTTCTGTACAGTGTGTTGTCAACAAACTGGTACATACTTGACTGCCGGGCTACTCTTTCCGCTTCTTCTTGCTCTTCGGGAAGTTCTCCTGTCTGAAGGAAACGGACAATCTGCTGTGTCCATGCTGGAGCTTGTGGCTCGACAACAAGGACTAAAGGCAAATCTGCTGCTGCGGGAACATCCGCTTCTACGGCGAGAACCTGCGGCTCTGCCGGAGCTTGACGTTCCCCGGCAAGCTTGCCGGAGCAAAACTTGTCGGGAGTTTCTGCTTCAACGGAACAAACCCTAGGGCTTGCCGGAGCAGACTGCTCCTCAGCGCTCTTAGCGTTGATCTTGGGGACCTTCTTGGCGGCGGCTTCGGGAAGCTCTGCCGGAAAATAGTCACCAGAAATCAACTTCCTCTTCTTGATCTGTACAGCTGAAGGCGTTACAGACGGTTGAGTCAGCTTGAGCACAAAGATCCCTGGTTCCATAGGTAACTTAAGTGCGGCGCACTTTGATAGGCCATCGGCAATGGCGTTCTAAGCTCTTGGAACATGCTCCATCTGTAGGCCGTCAAAGTGCTCTTCTAGCTTTCTCACTTCGTCGACGTAGGCTTCCATCAACGGACTCTGATAGCTCTTGTTCACTTGGCGGACGACAAGCTGCGAGTCACCCCTGACAATGAGCTTCTTGATCCCAAGGTCTGCCGCGATCCTGAGACCGGCAAGCAAGCCTTCATACTCTGCAGTATTGTTTGTTGCTTGCTCCTTGGGAAAGTGCATCTGGACTACGTACTTGAGGTGCTCTCCGGTGGGTGCGACAAGTAGCACGCCAGCGCCGGCGCCTTGCAGCGAAAAGGCACCATCAAAGTACATCAGCCACTCTGTGCTTGCTTCCTCGACGGGGATGCTCGTTTCTGGAATTTCTTCATCTGGTGTTGGCGTCCATTCTGCTATGAATTCTGCCAATGCTCTGCTTTGGATAGTTGAAGTACTCTCAAACTTGAGGCCAAATCTTGACAGTTCCAGTGCCCACTCAACAATCCTGCCTGTCGCTTCTGGATTCTGTAGTATCCTCTTCAGCGGAAAACGAGTGACAACTATGATCTCATGTGCTTGGAAGTAATGGCGCAGCTTTCTCGAGGCCATGAGAAGGCCAAAAAGCAATTTCTGCATGCCAGAGTACCTTGACCTAGCCCCCTGCAGAAGGGAACTGACAAAATAAACTGGGCGCTGTACCATTCTCTTCTGTATCTCCTCGCGCGTCTGCGCATATCCATCCTTGTCGGGACCAGAGCTTGTCGGGGAAGCCCCCTGATTGTCGCTGGATGCACCTGCCGTGGTTGCTGGCTCGTCATCTGCCTCCCTCTCTGCTACTAACGCAGCACTAACCACTTGATTGGTTGCCGCTATATACAGCAGCAACTTCTCTTGTGGCTTAGGTGCGACAAGTGTTGGAGTGGAGGACAGGTATCTCTTCAAGTCTTGCAGCGCAGCCTCCGCTTCCGGAGTCCATTTCATTGGACCTGCCTTTTTCAATATTTTGAAAAACGGCAGGGCACGCTCAGCAGACCTAGAGATAAACCTGTTGAGAGCAGCCACGCAACCGGCAAGTCTTTGTACATCCTTGACGCGCTGTGGTGCTTCAATCTGCTCAATGGCCTTGATCTTGTCGGGATTGGCTTCGATTCCCCGCTGAGACACGAAGAACCCGAGAAGCTTGCCGGAGGGGACTCCAAACACACACTTCTCGGGGTTGAGCTTGAGGCTGATCTTGCGCAGATTTGCAAAGGTCTTGTCTAAATCTTGAATCAGAGTTGCCTTGTCCTTGCTCTTGACCACTATGTCATCCATGTAGGCTTGCACATTTCTGTGTATTTGTGGCTCAAGAGCGACATGGACTACCCTTGCAAATGTTGAACCAGCATTTTTTAAACCGAAAGGCATCCGTATGAAACAGTACGTGCCACATGGAGTGATGAATGCGGTCTTCTCCTCATCCTCTTCTGCCATGAAGATCTGATGGTATCCTGAGTATGCGTCAAGAAATGAAAGCAAGTCACATCCGGCCGTGGAGTCAATAATCTGGTCAATGCGCGGCAAAGGAAATGGGTCTTTGGGACAAGCTTTGTTAACATCGGTAAAGTCGATACAAAGTCTCCATTTCCCGTTCGCCTTGCGCACGACTACAGGATTGGCCAACCACGTAGGATGGAGCACTCCTCTGACAAGGCCTGCTGCTTCCAACTTCTTGATCTCTTCTGCGATGAATTCTTGGCGCTCCACTTCTTGCTTCCTGACCTTCTGCTTGACGGGCCGCGCATGAGGACAAACGGCAAGATGGTGCTCAATTACTTTCCTGGGTACACCGGGGATGTCAGACGGTTGCCACGCAAACACGTCGACGTTCGCCCGCAGGAAAGCAATGAGCGCGCTTTCCTATTTAGGGTCGAGAGTGGCACTGATGGTGAAGGTACCAGCAGTGCCGACCTCCTTGGCGGACACCTTCTTGGTCTCTGGCGGAGCTGCCATTGTCTTCTTACACTTGCCGGTGGAGCTTGAAGGTGCGTCCTCGACGGCAGCGCAGCACTTCGAAGAGGTGCGCTTGCCGGAGTGGGCATCAGAACTCTTGCCGGACTTGGTCTTCTTCTTCCCCCCGGGAGTTTCAACGGTGGGTGACTTGCGATCTGTTGCGGCTGCCGCTTCCTGGTAGATCTTGTCGGCGCAGATAAGAGCATCCTTCTTGTCGCCAGGGACAGAGATGACGCTTATCGGGCCTGGCATCTTCAGCATGTTGTATGCGTAGTGAGAGGCTGCCATGAACTTGGCGAGTGCTGGACGGCCGAGTATCCCATTGTAAGGCAATGGAAAATCGGCAACGTCAAAAGTGACCCTCTCAGTCCTGAAGTTCACCTCGCTGCCAAATGTTACTGGCAACGTGACCTTCCCCTTCGGCTTGCTCCTTCCCGGGTTGATTCCTTGGAATTGCCAGTCTCTTCAAGATCGCTGTCAGGGATCTGGAGGTTCAAGCCGGCCCCGCCGTCAACTAGCATCTTAGTGACCTTGAGGTTGCGGATAGTTGGTGAAACCAACTTCCGCAAGCACCCGACCGCAGTTGTGCGATCAGGGTGGTCCTCAATATCAAAGATGATAGGCGTGCTGGACCATTTCAGAAGCTTGCGTGACTCGACAGGTGGTTCCGCTGCATTGACTTCCCGCACCCACTGCTTGAGTTGGCGGTGCGAAGTATGCAGAGAAGCACCATCGTCAATGCAGAAGACCTTTGTGGCTTTCTGGAACTCCTGCTCACTGGTCTCGACACCATCCATGTCTTCGTCGTCGTCGTCATCTTCATCCTTGTCGCGGCCGCGGGGAGGTCTGTCTCCTTGCCGCTGCTTGGCCTTGCCGCGGCGTCCTCCTCGGCCGGCGCTCTTCTTGCCGGATTCTCCAGCGCCTCCTTGGGCCCTCTCCTTGTCACATCGCTCGTATTCAGCCTTTTGCTGCTGGACAAGCTGCTCGACCTTCTTGCAGCTCTGGAGGTCATGGCCCTTGGTGCGGTGGATCTTGTAGTACTGCTTGTCGGTGCCGTCCTGCTTGTCAGCGACCGCCACAGTCTGGCAGTTGGTGCATGCGGCAATCTCCTTGCTGGAGCTACCAGCTTTGGCTTTCTTGGCGCCACCTTCGTTGCCGGACTGCTCAATGACTAGCACATGTTTGCCTTTCTTCTTCCTGTTGTTCTGCCGCCGGTTTTTCTTTGCCGGGGCAGCATCCTCGCTGTCAGATCCTCCTGCTCCTGTATTCTCTCCGGGGAGTTTCCTCCCTTCCTCAGCACGTGCACACTTGTCGGCCAGGGCATACAGCTCACTGACGTCTCTGATCTTGCACATCTCCATCTCCTCCCGCATCCTGCGGTTACGCACGTTCTGATGGAACACGCTGATGACCGCGGCAGGGTGGACATCTGGGATGTTGTGCTGTACACGGCTGAATCTCTGAATGTACTTGCGCAGGGGCTCTCCTTCCTTCTGGGCGAGCAGATGAAGGTCACTCTCTTGGCCATGAGGTTTGTGGCCGCCTGTAAAGGCGCCGACAAACTGATGGCATAGGTCTGCCCAGGAGGATATGGAGTTGTCCGGCAAGTGCATGAGCCAGGACCTGACGTTGGGCTTGAGCACCAGCGGGAAGTAGTTGGCAAGGATCTTGTCGTCCCGCCCCCCGGCAGCCTGCACCGCGATGGTGTAGATGCTAAGGAACTCCGACGGATGCGACTTGCCGTCGTACTTCTCTGTTACGTCTGGCTTGAAATTCTTCATGCTGGGCCACTGGACTTGCCGCAGCTTACGAGTAAACGCAGGGCAACCTACCGCGTACGGCAAGTCGCCTGGTTCCCCTGGCGCATGCATGTCGACAGAGGGCCCAGCACGCTGGTCCGATTGATGTCGCGCTTCTCTTCGGCGCTCGATGCAAGTACGAGCGTCTTCTTGCTGTCGTTCGTGAAGAACTTAGCGCTGATCGCGACGAGCTCGTGGATCTGATGACGCGGTGGAGTCGCTGTCGAGGTGGATCCGGCGAGTCGGCGATCTTGGCCTTCGGGGCGGAGAGTGCACAGTGGTTGCACCCCCACCGGTCTTGTCGCCACCGGCTCGTGCCTCGCTGACTTGCCGCGGCTGCGACATGCTCGGCTGCCGTTGAGTGTCGCCGTTGGCGAAACCGATGAGACTCTGAATGGTGGCCCTCCAGTCGTCGATCTTGTCTGCCGTTGGAGGGTAGTCCAGGAGCAGTTGAGCTCGCGCCAAAGCTTCTGCTGTAGTGGCGGGTGGCGGTGGCGAATGGTGCGAGGAGTGGGATATGCTCGGACTTCTAACTATGTTAGAAGGAGCAGTATCCCGTCCAGGCGACCGTGCCTCGCTCGTGCCAGCATGTTGGCGTGCATGCTGGTCTTGAGCACTCCGAGATCCACTAGCTCGATCTTGGTCCAGCAAACACAGGGTACCGTGAGTACCATGACGCTGCCGGTCCCGCGCCTCCTGAGATGGGCAGGGTGCATGTACGGACGCCGAGGTCTTGGAGTGCGCCCGGTCGTTGTGGGAGCCGGCTACGCCGCCGATGGGCAGCGCAGCCTTGTCCTTGGACCTGGCAGCACCGTGGGCTCCCTCGTCGACGCCCGTTCTTCCGCCGGCGTCTGCCCCATCAGCTGTTTGCTCCGGCGGTGGTGGGTTCGGCGCGGACGGAGCAGCCGCCTCCGAAGCCTTCTTCTTCGGCGGCATGTCGATGAAGATGATGAAGATCTAGCTCGTGTGAACGCCGGATCTGGTTCACACAACCTCGACTCCCCCTACCTGGCGCGCCAAAGATGTCGGGGGACTAATCCACGAGCACATATGGGACCGGCGGACCGAGTCCCTTTCGGTTCGGCGGGGGCGAGGGTCGCACGAAGAGCGGATCGAGGCGAAGCACACGAGCAGTTTACCCAGGTTCGGGCCGCACGGATGCGTAAAACCCTACTCCTGCTTTGTGGTTTGTATTGAGTTCTTGCTCAGGAGCGCGGAGTGCTACAGTACACCCCAGCATCTAACGAGACCGAGCGTGAGTGTTCTCCTCCTCCCCCCACGTTGTGCATGGGCCTCCTTTTATATGCTCATGGGGTCACCGACAGGTGGCAACGTAGACAAGGGTAAAAATGGAAATGTGTTGCGGTTGGTACAGCTACCTGCTACAGTGTATCATACCTAACCCTGACGGCAGGGGACCAGGGCATTAAACGCCCGTCCGCGTCGCCTAAATAGTGCAAAAGGGACCGTCAGGGACGCCACCGCTCGCCACGATGGCAATCTTGTCAGCGCCGCTTGCCACCGCGCACCGCTGGCTGCACAGCCTCCCGCCACGCACGCCTAGAAGGGTCCCAGAGCGACACGTTGGTGGATGTGCTGGAGCGCGGGCACAGAGTGGTGGCTTGCCGTGGCAAGCGCCTTGCCGCGGTCGTTGTCTTGTCGCGTCCGGGAGCTTGTCGCTCATCGGGCCTTGCCGGGATGCGTGGCACGTCGCGGCAAGTTCCTTGAGATGCCTTGGTTGGCCTTCCCGTCAAGCTCCTCTTGCCGGGGTCTTGTCTCCTTGGCTTGGATACTTTGTCCTTGAATGGCTCCAAAGGAACCACGGAGGACCTTGGCGGTCACCCGGCAAGCCTTGCCGCGGGATGCTGCGACTGCCCGTGCACAAGTTCGGGATACTAGGGTACCCCTACTCTAGTACACCGACAATCAGTTATGTATCAAAAGGCTGAAGTGCCCTTTGATCAATCTAACGTAAAGAAGATTTGTATGAGCTACATGTAATAGTAACATAGAAATTATGACTGATGGGAGACAAAAAGAGGGCTGTTGTAATGGTAAAGAAGTCAAAATGACCGTTGCTGAACCTAGCATGTCTACAAATAAGCATATGGCAATGGACATAACTTTCTTATTTGCAGCGGCACTGTCCACTGTTATCTTCATAAAAGTTTATTATTTGGTCTATCAGTGTGTTATGTATTTGCTTGGTTGTGTCCAGTATAAGGGTTAGTTGTTGATAAATAATAAGGGGTTGGTTTATATCTATTTAATACAAGAAAAGAACATGATGAAGCCATGCTTGTGCATCACCAATAACATTCATTCTGGCCAAGTTAGGAAGAATAATATCTGGGACAATATATGTGGGAGTGCAACCGAGGAGAAGGATTGATGACGGAGATTTCATTTGTGATGAGCCAAAAGTAGAACGATAGATGGAGAAGAGACAACATGCTTTTTCATGTGGGAGAGCTCAGAGTTGAACTTACGCATGAACGAAGGGTTAGGGGTGAGAGGTAAATGAATTATTTGTACATATATGCCGTATGAGCTATATCTCTTTTCCCGTGGCAACGCACGGGCATTGTCCTAGTAAACTAATGAAAGCCGGAGAGCATACCTCATATTTTAGTTGCAGCTGTTTGACAATCTCAATTTCAGAGTCACTACTGGAATGCATGTGACTAAGGTAGCCAGATAGCACATCACTAATACTCAGGTGAGAATAATGAGAGATGTCAAAGCAAACTTTTTTGCTTTTCCAAAGTCTCTTGCTTGGCGGAGTGTCTGGCTAGCACAGTTGGATTGCCCGGCTCAACAAATCTACTACCAGTGATTAGAATCATTGTCGTAAGTCGCCGGCGGGTTAGCTGAGCTTGACGGTTCAACAGTAGACAGATTGAGAATGGTTTCGTTAACAGACGGCTCAGGAGGATCTGATTGAACGTTCACAGTAGGGTCTTCTGGTGCTTCAGGTTGTCCCGGGGCAGGAGTTGGTAGTGCTGGTTCAGCGGCTTTTAGGTCTTCAGTCGGCTTAGTCACCCTAGCCTTCTTGGGTTTTGCTTGACCACTAAGAAGAATTTGATGAGTCAGTATAATAATACGGACATAAACATGCAAAAGAAGGACAATTATCTCTACCCAGGGGCAGTCTTGAAAGCCGTAAGTTGAGTTTGTGAAGAATCACCAGAAGAACGAGGGACCTCCTTCAAAAGTGAAATCACAGTTAAAAGAGCAAGGAAATAGATTCATTGATAAAGGAAAAAGTCAAAGGTGAAAGAAACCTCATTCTGGCGTTTCCGAGGAGTTTTCGGTAAGCCGGAGGGCAGCTCATTATCGTCACTGGTCCGGGTCTGACGGCGGCTCTCATGTTGTTGTTTTTTCAAAAGAAAATGAGGATCTAAATAAGCTAAGGGGTGTGAAAACCTTACTTTCCGGGTTACCAGTTGAGGTTTCTGTCTTGGCAAAGGTTCTGAATCGAAGGAAATAATTACCTCTTCTTCTACTGCCTGGCTGGCCCCCATATCATCCTAGTAATAGTCAGTGTCAATAAGGTTGTTAAAAAGCAGGCCAAGAGAGTCGAGGGCTACCTCCGACTTAGAGGCGTCATCCAGCTTGAGGAGATCAAAAGCAGTTGGTTTCTTTTTGGGTTTTCTAGTTGTCTTCTTGGCGGCTATTGTGGCGGCTCTAGCATTTTTGGCAACCTCATGATCTTATTTGGCCTTCCAAAACTCAGATTTAGCCGGTAGGAAAATATCAGGTTGAAATTCATGCAAAAAACATAACTGCTGAAGAAAAAGGAGTCAAAGGGATTTACCTCTGGTGCCGGGTTAAGTTTGCAGAAGGATTCAATCCTACTTTGCTGCAATCTTCATATTTGCTGTTGACAAGAGTGGTTGACATCTCAACAATAGCTTCTTCAGTCAGATGAAGGGATCTATGGCGTAGTGGATCGTCCGTTCCTCCGGTGTAATTGCACATCAAGTCAGATCGGCGGCTTAGAGGTATGATCGACCATGCGATCCAACAGCGTATCAAGTCAACTCCAGTTAAATAGTTTCCTAGTAAGGCTTGAACCCATTTGATGGTTGGGATGAGTTTTATGTTCGGCGGCAGAAAGCTTATCAAGGAGTGAATACTTAGCATCAAGACACTCAGCGTGATAACCCAGCATTGGTTTTTCATCAGCTCGCGACATTTCTTTGCAATAAAACCAAGTTTGGTTCCAGTCCTTGGGATGGCTTGGCAAGACTATTAAAGGAAAGACAGCATCCCGTCTGCGTTGAATCGAAATTCCACCAAGTTCGAAGTTGGGGCCATTGGTCTATTCATTCTGACGGTTTAAATAGAAATACTCTCTGAAGAGTTCAACAGTAGGTTCTTCTTGAAGATAAGCCTCGCAGAGAACTTGGAAGTTGCAGATGTTTGATATGGAGTTGGGTCCAAGATCTTGTCATGAAGCTTGAAAAAATGCAGAACATCTGTGAAGAATTTTGAGCCGGGCGGCGAAAACCCCCAGTTCATATGGTCAGTAAAGACGATGACTTCACCATCGTTGGGCTGAGGTCTTTCTTCGGCCGGGTCAGGGGCGCGATAGGACATAATGTTCTTCTCTGGTAAATACCCAATGGTGACAAAATCCTTCAGAGTGTCATTAGTGACTGTGCAAGGGACCCAGTTGCAAACTGTTGTTGTCCTTGGCGGCGTGGCAAAAGGACAAGCTAAAAAGGAAGTCATTTGTAGGTTCAAGTTAATTGCTGGAATCACAGGTTAATGATTGCAAGACAGATGTGTAATGGCGGCTTAAATAATGGCTAATTGTATATGAAGGAAAAATGAGCCGGCATGGTAAGGCGCCATGGCTAAAGATATTCAAAAGTTGCCAGCGACAAAAAATTGGTTAAGTACTGAGGTAAACAAGTTTCACAGACTACAGGCATTACTTTGGATCAACGACTGTTCAGAAAAGAAAAATAAATCTAGACCTAAAAGTCAGTACAGATGAGTTCATAAGCTTGTACAAGATTTTTTGTCCAAAAAGGGGATCTATTGATGCTGAAAGTGGAACTAAAACAACTACCGCATCAGTTTAGTACCATTTCCAGATCAAAGAGGTTCGTGGTATAGCCTAGAGGGTGAACTACGATGAACTCTGACGAACTACGAAGAACACGAAGAAGCTTGCAAACCCTAGTGCGGATCTAAGTATGAAGATAAAGCAGAAACTTACAGCTGCAGATCTGCTATGGAGGGTCTCCGCCATTATGTGGATCGACTCAGGTTGATGCAGCAGCCGAGGTTGCAGAAGACGAAGTGCTCTGCGACGGTGGTCGAGCCCGAGCGGCAGAGAGGTTGCGAGAGGAAAATAATGCTAGAAAGAGGGAGAATGAGGAAGACCGACCGTGCCTATTTATAAGGAGATAGGCGAATAGGCAGGCACGAAAAACGAGGAAGGCAAATGAAAGTTATCCTGCTAGATGGACGCCTCGATTTACGGAAAGACATTAAGATATAGATCCGTTAAGGTGACATCATGGCGGGTTTCCAAAATTACCGGAGATGACGTCATGGCGGGTTACAAGGCTTCCACAATAGTGGTAGATGGATTTTTTCCAAGTGTTGGAGATTTACATGAAAAAGTTCAAATCAACCTGGGGCCTAATGTTGGGGATATGACTATTGGATATGACCCGCCTAGGAGGGGATGGGTCAACCACAATGGCAGTTTACTTAAATGAAGCCCAAGAGTATACAAGATGACGGTTTACGATTAGGCTTATAATAGGCCCAAGCCCAAAGACGGCTTAAGGCTCGTAAGTATAAACCGCCATGTATGAATAGACTTGTAATGTAAGGCACAAAAGATATGTCACCGAGCTGGACACGTTGTATGAGCCGGCCGGGACTATGTAGGCCGCAGGGCGTCAACCCATGTATATAAGGGGACGACTCGGCGGCGGCTTAAGACAAGAAAAAACAGATCGAGAGCCAAGTTAAGCGTATTCGCTCCTTGGTCATCAAAACCTAGCAATACCATATCAACTGGACTAGGCCTTTACCTTCACCGTAAGTGGCCGAACCAGTATAAACCTCTCGTGTCCTTTGTCTCGTTTAACCCCTTTAAGCTTCCTAGTTGCGATGGCTCCACGACTAAGTCCTTTCACTAGGACATCTGTCATGACAATTCCACGACAATCTCCTTGCACGTCTCCTCCGCCATCTTCATCATTGTGTCGATGACGCAGGATTTCCCGATGCGAGCCTTCATCATCTGTTCCACGACCGCATTACGTACCTTGACAGGAGCCGGGTGCTCGATGCGGAGCTTCGCCAACACCTCCTTCTATTCCATGACGAGGGCCTGCAACATCTTCATCGAGGAACTACTATTCTCATGCAGCTTCTTCCAGCCGGTGTTCTCCTCCTTCAGCAGGTCAAGCTCGTGGAAGAGCTTCGCCTTGTCCTCCTGAAGTTGCAGGATTTTGTCGGTCGGCTTCTTCTCCGAGGCAATGCTCTTCTTCAGCAGCATCACCAAGCCGGCGGTCAACTCCCCCTGCTCATTGAGCTCAGCGGGCTTGTCGTCGAGGCTCTCCTTCAGCTGATCGGGCATGCCGTCGAGGGATAACGACTCCTGCGCCGCATGTTCGCCTCCATGTCTAGGGCGCTCCCGGGAGCCATCGCGTGCCCGTGAGAGATCTTTCGAGGTCTCTGCGTGGCAGCGAGCCCTCTCTTTTTTCTGCAGCCTTGGTTGCCGCTCCCTTCTTATGAGTAGTTCTCGACCTAGAGCTCTGCACATCGGCCATGGCAAGGACGGACGAAGAAGGACTTATGAGGAGGAAGGTAGAGTAATTTTCGGTTAGGTAGTTCCCCTTTTTATAACCTAAGTACTAGCACTAGTACTAAAACCTACATAGTTGGAACACGTTTAGGTTTGGTACGTACTGGTAGGTGTGAGCAGGCTTGCACTTAATTGTAGCACTAGTACTTTCAAATGCGATGGGAACAAGGTAAAGATTAATTGATGGTTTTTGGTTTCGAGGCTCGAAACGGCTCCCATGAGTTTAGTGGAACATAAATTTCAAGTAGACTACACTGCTCAGATACATAAATATTATGTTATTGTCAAAAATTGGCACAAAATATGAAGGAGACCAATGGAAGTACTACTAGCAACCCATGATTTAACTACTCACATGTGCGCATGTCTTTCTTCCGCCCTCACGTCCACTCAATTTGCATGCACTGTATTAATTGACCATCAATGAAGTGAAGGACTTTACACGCGTCAAATTATCACATGGGGTGGATCTTGGTACGAAATTGCGTCCGCCCGTGTACCCGCGTGTGCCTGCGAGGGAATGAGTGCGTGCGTGGCGTGCATGCACATCTTCGCTTCGTGCATGTACCGCCAGTGCGGCTCAGGGAGGACGAGTACATTCTTCTGGAACCAGCAGCATGTCACTGTGATCAATCCACACAAGGATGTCGTGACAACGCCTCCACATGTGCCACATGGCTTCATGAACTGTAAGAGAGACAATGTGTAGCATGCCATTGTGTTTTGCACATACTCGAAGTACTAGTAAGGTACACGTGCATTGCACATGTCAGATTTTGCAACCAAATTATGAATAAATACCACACTGTAGCATGTAAGCTCTGAGTCATATATGCCTGATGTAGACCTTCGTTTAATTCTTATAGTTCATCTCATTCAAAATCAACTAGTTTTTATAAAAAAAAACCTATGGCCTCTTTGATTCGTAGGATTTCCAAAACGCGGGAATAGGAAGAACATGGGATTAGAGTGGAATGTCGTCTTGAATCCTAATGGATGGTACGAGTGTTTGATTGTGCATAGAAAAAACACGGAATTATTTCAAAGAGGTTTGAGTGGATGGGATGTTTCCTATGAAATCTAGTGGAAATGAATCATATGGAAAAATTCCTATGGTTTACAATCCTACGAATCAAACAACCAAGTTAGGAAAAATTCCTAAGGATTAGAATCCTCCAAAATTTCTTCGAGAATCCTTTGAATAAAGAAGACCTTAATCTATTTTATGATTCATGGAATTGTGCATTGTAAAGCATAAAGTAAAAACAAATAATGGCAATTCAACTAAAAAATAGTTTGGGCAGTTATGATACGAAAGATTCTAGAACAAAGGAGAACCATTGTTGTTTTGAGATTTGTGCATTATGCTTAAGTTCAACCATGGAGTCTGCTAGATTGTACATGTGGCAAAATCCGGAGGGGGGCTAGAAGATGGTGCGAGGGGCCGAGTGGAGGGAGACTATGAAGGAGTGCACAACTGCGAGATCGATATTTAGACAGAGGGGGCGAGAACGTGCGCTGTTGCACGCAGTGGCGGAGCCATGAAAAATGTCCCATGAGCTAGGGGGGCAAGCATTCCTAATCCTTTACGAGGAAGGCCAATTCATGAACTTAAACCATTTTTACCAGCAATAGTCTAATGATCACATTCATATTAGCCTCGATATATAGTGATGTTGGGGGGGGGGGGCAGGGCCCTTGCTGCCCCTGTCTTCGCCATTGTGTGCGCGTCTGAGAGATGAATCGGAAGGCATGGATGATGAGAGGGGGGCATTGGACATATAATTAATGTGGGTGTATTAGCTATATATGTAATCATATAGAGAGAGGTATAGATTGATCGATGTGGATGTGGGAAAGAGGGTGAGACCTCACTAGATATATAGATTGATCGGTTTATGTGGAAAAGTATGGAAGACCAAGCTATACACACACACACATAGAGGAACATCGATTGTTGCGCATGCACGTGAGAGATAAAGAATGCCCGATATGATGGAGAGGGGGATGTGTGTGTGTGTGTGCCTTCATGGGAGACCGACCTGAAGGAAAAAATTGCATGTGTGCGATGGATAATGTCGACTGGTACTGTGTGTGCATGCATGCACGAGAAAAGTTAGTGGTACAATTATAAAGAGAATACCAATGTGTGGGTGTAAAAGAGGTGAGGTCATAATCAATGTAAAGTTGAATTCAAATATTTGAATAAGAGATCATGATGTTTGAAACCCATGCATGCATGAATATAATGGAGATCTGCGCTATGTGGTTTGGAAACGAGCATGTTGTAATGTATACATATTGAACAAGGTCAGACTGGTTTGAATTTGAGATACCGATGGCAGACATCGTTTGGCCACATTGCATCTGTGCATGGACACCCTATTCTAATTGGAGATGATGGGTGGCTTTCGCATCACATATCTATATCTATACCCTTATATATATTATATATTATATTTTTTATATAGTGAGCGGATAACTTTAACTTTGAAAGATGGTCGTTGGATGACGCCAATCCGATGGTGCAGAGCTGGAAAATTTCAGCACTACTGGCCGTTGGATATCATCTAGATTCCACCAGATTTTGCCACATGTACAATCAAGAAGACTCTATGGTTGAACTTAAGCATAATGCACAAACCTCAAAACACAAGCACGATACGTCTCCAATGTATCTACAATATTTGATTGCTCCATGCTATTATATTATCTATTTTGGATGTTAATGGGCTTTATTTTACACATTTATATCATCTTTGGGACTAACCTATTAACCGGAGGCCCAGCCCAAATTGTTGTTTTTTGCCCATTTCAGTGTTTGGCAGAAAAGGAATATCAAACGGAGTCCAAATGGAATGAAGCCTTAGGGAATGTGATTTTATCAACAAACGTGATCCAGGAGACTTGGAGTGGGAGTCAAGAAACAATCGAGGAGGCCACGAGGCAGGGGCGCACCTACCCCCCTGGGCGCGTCCTCCACCCTCATGGGCCCCTCGTTGCTTCACCGACCTACATCTTCCTCCTATATATATCCACGTACCCTGCAAACATCCGGGGCACCACAAAAACCTAATTCCACCACCTCAACCTTCTGTACCCGAGAGATCCCATCTTGGGGCCTTTTCCGGAGCTCCGCCGGAGGTGCCATTGATCACGGAGGGCCTCTACATCAAGTCCATGGCCTCTCCGGTGATGTGTGAGTACTTTACTTCAGACTTTCGGATCCATAGTTATTAGCTAGATGGCTTCTTCTCTCTCTTTGGATTTCAATACAAAGTTCTCCTCGATTCTCTTGGAGATCTATCCGATGTAATCTTCTTTTGCGGTGTGTTTGTCGAGATCCGATGAATTGTGGGTTTATGATCAAGTGTATCTATGAACAATATTTGAATCTCCTCTGAATTATTTTATGTATGATTGGTTATCTTTGCAAGTCTCTTCGAATTATCAGTTTGGTTTGGCCTACTAGATTGATCTTTCTTGAAATGGGAGAGGTGCTTAGCTTTGGATTCAATCTTGCGGTGTCCTTTCCCGGTGAAAGCAGGGGCAGGAAGGCACGTATTGTATAGTTGCCATCGAGGATAAAAAGATGGGGTTTATATCATATTGCATGAGTTTCTCCCTCTACATCATGTCATCTTACTTACATCATTACTTTGTTCTTATGAACTTAATACTCTAGATGCATGCTGGATAGCGGTCGATGTGTGGAGTAATAGTAGTAGATGCAGAATCGTTTCGGTCTACTTGTCACGGACGTGATGCCTATATACATGACCATACCTAGATATTCTCATAACTATGCTCAATTCTATCAATTGCTCGACAGTAATTCGTTTACCCACCGTAATACTTATGCTCTTCCAACACTTAGCTATTTCTATTGCCGTTTATTTTACTTTGCATCTTTATTTCTCTTTATCATAAAAATACCAAAAATATTATATTATCATATCTATCAGATCTCACTCTCGTAAGTGACCGTGAAGGGATTGACAACCCCTTTATCGTGTTGGTTGCAAGGTTCTTATTTGTTTGTGTAGGTGCATGGGACTCGAGCGTGATCTCCTACTGGATTCATACCTTGGTTCTCTAAAACTGAGGGAAATACTTATGCTACTTTACTGCCTCAGCCTTTCCTCTTCAAGGGAAAACCAATGCAGTGCTCAAAAGGTAGCAAGAAGGATTTCTGGTGCCGTTGCCGGGGAGATTCGTGCAAAGTCAAGTCAAGATTTGACTCCCGACAACGAGCCATTTCTGGCGCCATTGCCGGGGAGTCTACGCGCAAGTCAAGACATACCAAGTACCCATCACAAACTCTTATCCCTCGCAATACATTATTTGCCATTTGCCTCTCGTTTTCCTCTCCCTCACTTCACCCTTGCTGTTTTATTTGCCCTCTCTTTTCCGTTCGCCTTTTTTCCGCTTGTTTGTTGTTTGTTCCTGTGTTGGATTGCTTGCTTGTCACGATGGCTCAAGATAGTACTAAATTGTGTGACTTTACCAATACCAACAACAATGATTTTCTTAGCACTCTGATTGCTCCTCTTACCAATGCTGAATCTTGTGAAATTAATGTTGCTTTGTTGAATCTTTTCATGAAAGATCAATTCGCCGGCCTTCCTAGTGAAGATGCCGCTACCCATCTAAATCTCTTTGTTGATTTATGTGATATGCAAAAGAAGAAAGATGTGGAAAATGATATTGTTAAATTGAAGCTATTTCCTTTTTACCGTAGAGATCATGCTAAACTTGGTTTTCGTCTTTGCCTAAAAATAGTATTGATTCATGGAATAAGTGCAAAGATGCTTTTATCTCTAAGTATTTTCCTCCCGCTAAAATCATCTCTCTTAGAAACGATATTATGAATTTTAAGCAACTTGATCGTGAACATGTTGCACAAGCTTGGGAGAGGATGAAATTAATGATACGTAATTGCCCTACACATGGTTTGAATCTTTGGATGATTATACAAAAAATTTATGCCGGATTGAATTTTGCTTCTAGAAATCTTTTAGATTCGGCTGCGGGAGGCACTTTTATGGAAATCACTTTAGGAGAAGCTACTAAACTCCTAGATGATATTATGGTTAATTATTTTCAATGGCACACTGAAAGATCTACTATTAAAAAAGTGCATGCGATAGAAGAATTTAATGTTTTGAGAGGAAAGATGGATGAACTTATGAAATTGTTTGCTAATAAGAGTGTTTCCTCTGATCCTAATGATGTGCCTTTGTCTACCTTGATTGAGAATATAATTAATTTATGGATGTGAATTTTGTTGGTAGGAATAATTTTGGTAACAACGCGTATAGATGAAACTTTAATCCTAGGCCGTTCCCTAGTAATTCCTCTAATAATTATGGTAATTCCTACAACAATTCTTATGGAAATTTTAATAAGATGCCCTCTGAATTTGAGACTAGTTTTAAGGAGTTTATGAATTTGCAAAAGAATTTCAATGCTTTGCTTGAAGAAAAATTGCTTAAGGTTGATGAATTGGCTAGGAACGTTGATAGAATTTCTCTTGATGTTGATTCTTTGAAACTTAGATCTATTCCACCTAAGCATGATATCAATGAGTCTCTCAAAGACATGAGAATTTCCTTTGATGCGTGCAAAGAAAGAACCACTAGGATGCGTGCTAAGAAAGATTGCTTTGTGAAAGCGTGTTCTTCTAGTTTCTATTAAAATAAAGATGAAGATCTAAAAGTTATTGATGTGTCTCCTATTAAATCTTTATTTTGCAATATGAATCTTGATAATGATGGGACTAAAGATGAGCCACCTTTACCTAGAAGGCGTTCCAAAAATTCGGAGTTTTTAGATCTTGATGCAAAAATTGGTAAAAGTGGGATTGAAGAGGTAAAAACTTTAGATATCAATGAACCCACTATTTTGGATTTCAAGGAATTTAATTATTATAATTGCTCTTTGATAGATTGTATTTCCTTGTTGCAATCCGTGCTAAATTCTCCTCATGCTTATAGTCAAAATAAAGCTTTTACTAAACATATCGTTGATGCTTTCATGCAATCTTATGAAGAAAAACTTGAGTTGGAAGTTTCTATCCCTAGAAAACTTTATGATGAGTGGTAACCTGCAATAAAAATTAAAATTAAAAGATCATGAGTGTTATGCTTTGTGTGATTTGGGTGCTAGTGTTTCCACAATTCCGAAAACTTTATGTGATTTGCTAGGATTCCGTGAACTTGATGTTTGTTCTTTAAACTTGCACCTTGCGGATTCCACTATTAAGAAACCAATGGGAAGAATTAATGATGTTCTTATTGTTGAAAATAGGAACTATTTGCCCGTAGTTTTCATTGTTCTTCACATAGATTGCAATCCTTCATGTCCTATTATTCTTGGTAGACCTTTCCTTAGAACGATTGGTGCAATTATGGATATGAAGGAAGGGAATATTAAATTCCAATTTCCATTAAGGAAAGGCATGGAAAACTTTCCTCGAAAGAAAATTAAATTACCATATGAATTTATTATGAGAGCCACTTATGGATTGCATACCAAAGATGGCAATACCTAGATCTATCCTGGCTTTTATGCCTAGCTAGGGGCGTTAAACGATGGCGCTTGTCGGGAGGCAACCCAATTTTATTTTTATTCCTTGATTTTTGATCCTGTTTAGTAATAAAAAATTTATCTAGCCTCTGTTTTGGTTGTGTTTTTTGTGTTTAATTAGTGTTTGTGCCAAGTAGAACCGTTGGGAAGACTTGGGAAAAGCCTTTTTGATCTTGCTGTAAAAACAGAAACTTTAGCGCTCACGAGAATTGATGCCATTTTTATTTGGTGAGTGATATTTAGTTAATTCTTTTTGAAGATGATTAATAGATAAATTACTCACGTCCAGAAAATTATTTTAGAATTTTGGGGGTTCCAGAAGTTTGCGTTAGCTACAGATTACTACAGGCTGTTCTGTTTTCGACAGATTCTGTTTTCGTGTGTTGTTTGCTTATTTTGATGAATCTATGGCTAGTAAAAGAGCTTGTAAACCATAGAGAAGTTGGAATACAGTAGGTTTAACACCAATATAAATAAAGAATGAGTTCATTACAGTACCTTTAAATGGTGTTTTGTTTTCTTTCGCTAACGTAGCTCATGAGATTTTCTATTTTGAGTTTTGTGTTATGAAGTTTTCAAGTTTTGGGTAAAGTCTTGATGGATTATGGAACAAGGAGTGGAAAGAGCCTAAGATTTGGGATTCCCATGGAACCCCAAGGTAAAATTCAAGGACACCAAAAAGCATAATCTTGGGGATGCCCCGGAAGGCATCCCCTCGTTCGTCTTCGTCCATCGGTAACTTCACTTGGAGCTATATTTTTATTCACCACATGATATGTGTTTTGCTTGGAGCGTCTTGTATGATTTGAGTCTTCACTTTTTAGTTTACCACAATCATCCTTGCTGTACACACCTTTTGAGAGAGACTCACATGATTTGAAATTTGTTAGAATACTCTATGTGATTCACTTATATCTTTTGAGCTATATAGTTTTTGCTCTAGTGCTTCACTTATATCTTTTAGAGCACGACGGTGGTTTTATTTTATATAAATAATTGATCTCTCATGCTTCACTTATATTATTTTGTGAGTCCTTTAGAACAACATGGAAATTTGCTTTTAGGAATAATATAAAAACTTTCATAGAAGTGCATTTAATACTATGAGAAATTTGATACTTGATAATTGTTTTGAGATATGGAGATGTGATATTAGAGTCATGCTAGTTGAGTAGTTGTGAATTTGATAAATACTTGTGTTGAAGTTTGTGATTCCCGTAGCATGCACGTATGGTGAACCGTTATGTGATGAAGTCAGAGCATGATTTATTTATTGATTGTCTTCCTTATGAGTGGCGGTCGGGGACGGGCGATGGTCTTTTCCTACCAATCTGTCCCCCTAGGAGCATGCGCGTAATACTTTGTTTCGATAACTAATAAATTTTTGCAATAAGTATGTGAGTTCTTTATGACTAATGTTGAGTCCATGGATTATGCGCACTCTCACCCTTCCACCATTGCTAGCCTCTCTAGTATCGCGCAACTTTCGCCGATACCTTAAACCCACCATACACTGTAACGCCCCGGACACACCCGCCGGTGGTCGTTACTCCTGGCAGGAACTAGACTGGCCCCACAGATCAATACTAGTGTTTTCTGCGCACTTTGTCCTCACTCGTGTGCACCCAGGAGCAACTTCCCGGTCAGTCACCCATCCTGACGCTACTCCAACCTGAGCACGCTTAACTTTGAAGTTCTGTCCAAATGGGCTCCCGGAAAAGAAGGAATTCCTTATTGATATGAGTAGTCTATCATCCCTAATAAGCCAGGCCATCACATACACCCCCACTCAGAGGAACCGACGTCCTCGTCGGGCCACAGGAACGTTCCCTCTTGGCACAAACGTCTGTGCTTCCAGTCCGGTACATGTGCCATGCCGGGTGCCACGATGGTTCACAAACGTCATGAACAACATGACCACCCACCTGTCCGCAACCATCCGTGTAACCGCGAGGGTCGGCTCTGATACCAACTTGTAACGCCCCGGACAAACCCGCCGGTGGTCATTACTCCTGACAGGATCTAGACTGGCCCCACAGATCAATACTAGTCTTTTCCGCGCACTTTGTCCTCACTCGTGCGCACCCGGGAGCAACTTCCCGGTCGGTCACCCATCCTGACACTACTCCAAGCTGAGCATGCTTAACTTTGAAGTTCTGTCCGAATGGGCTCCCGGAAAAGAAGGAATTCCTTATTGATATGAGTAGTCTATCATCCCTAATAAGCCAGGCCATCACATACACCTTCCTCAAAATAGCCACCATACCTACGTATTATGGAATTTCCATAGCCATCCCGAGATATATTGCCATGCAACCTTCCACTGTTCCGTTATTGTGACACGCTTCATCATTGTCATATTGCTTGCATGATCATGTAGTTGACATCGTATTTGTGGCAAAGCCACCGTTCATAATTCTTCATACATGTCACTCATGCGTCATTGCACATCCCGGTACACCGCCGGAGGCATTCACATAGAGTCATATTTCCTTCTAAGTACTGAGTTGTAATTCTTGAGTTGTAAGTAAATAAAGTGTGATGATCATCATTATTAGAGCATTGTCCCAAGTGAGGAAAGGATGATGGAGACTATGATTCCCCCACAAGTCGGGATGAGACTCTGGACGGAAAAAAAGAGGCCAAAAAAAGAGAAAAGGCCCAAATAAAAAAATTAATGAGACAAAAACAGAGAAGGGACAATGCTACTATCCTTTTCCACACTTGTGCTTCAAAGTAGCACCATGATCTTCATGATAGAGAGTCTCCTATGATATCACTTTCATAACTAGTGGGAATTTTTCATTATAGAACTTGGCTTGTATATTCTAATGATGGGCTTCCTCAAAATGCCCTAGGTCTTCATGAGCAAGCGAGTTGGATGCACACCCACTTAGTTTCTTTTGTTGAGCTTTCATATACTTATAGCTCTAGTGTATCCCTTGCATGGAAATCCTACTCACTCACATTGATATCTATTGATGGGCATCTCTGTAGCCCTTGATACGCCTAGTTGATGTGAGACTATCTTCTACTTTTTTGTCTTCTCCACAACCACCATTCTATTCCACATATAGTGCTATGTCCATGGCTCACGCTCATATATTGCGTGAAGATTGAAAAAGTTTGAGAACATCAAAAGTATGAAACAATTGCTTGGCTTGTCATCGGGGTTGTGCATGATTTAATATTTTGTGTGGTGAAGACAGAGAATAGCCAAACTATATGATTTTGTAGGGATAACTTTCTTTGGCCATGTTATTTTGAGAAGACATGATTGCTTAGTTAGTATACTTGAAGTATTATTATTCTTATGTAAATATTAAACTTTTATCTTGAATCTTTCAGATCTGAACATTCATGCCACAATAAAAGAAAAATTACATTGAGAAATATGTTAGAAAGCATTCCACATCAAAAATTCTTCTTTTATCATTTACCTACTCGAGGACGAGCAGGAATTAAGCTTGGGGATGCTTGATACGTCTCCAACGTATCTATAATTTTTGATTTCTCCATGCTATTATATTATCTATTTTGGATGTTAATGGGCTTTATTTTACACTTTTACATCATTTTTGGGACTAACCTATTAACCGGAGGCCCAGCCAAAATTGTTGTTTTTTTTCCTATTTCAGTGTTTCATGGAAAAGGAATATCAAACGGAGTCCAAACGGAATAAAACCTTCGGGAACGTGATTTTCTCCACAAACGTGATCCAGGAGACTTCGAGTGGGAGTCAAGAAACAATCGAGGAGGCCACGAGGTAGGGTGGTGCGCCTACCCCCCTAGGCGTGCCCTCCGCCCTCGTGGGCCCCTCGTTGCTCCACCGACCTACTCCTTCCTCCTATATATATCCACGTACCCCGCAAACATCCGGGGGCACCACGAAAACCTAATTCCATCGCCACAACCATCTTTACCCGAGAGATCCCATCTTGGGGCCTTTTCCGTAGCTCCGCTGGAGGGGCCATTGATCATGGAGGGCCTCTACATCAAGTCCATGGCCTCTCCGGCGATGTGTGAGTAGTTTACTTCAGACCTTCGGGTCCATAGTTATTAGCTAGATGGCTTCTTCTCTCTCTTTGGATCTCAATACAATGTTCTCCTCAATTCTCTTAGAGATCTATTCGATGTAATCTTCTTTTGCGGTGTGTTTGTCGAGATCCGATGAATTGTGGGTTTATGATCAAGTTTATCTATGAAAAATATTTGAATATCCTCTGAATTCTTTTATGTATGATTGGTTATCTTTGCAAATCTCTTCGAATTATCAGTTTGGTTTGGCCTACTAAATTGATCTTTCTTGCAATGGGAGAAGTGCTTAGCTTTGGGTTCAATCATGCGGTGTCCTTTCCCAGTGATAGCAGGGGCAGCAAGGCACGTATTGTATTGTTGCCATCGAGGATAAAAAGATGGGGTTTATATCATATTGCATGAGTTTATCCCTCTACATCATGTCATCTTACGTAAAGCATTACTCTGTTCTTATGAACTTAATACTCTAGATGCATGCTGGATAGCGGTCAATGTGTGAAGTAATAGTAGTAGATGCAGAATCGTTTCGGTCTACTTGTCATGGACGTGATGCCTATATACATGATCATACCTATATATTCTCACAACTATGCTCAATTCTATCAATTTTTCGACAGTAATTCGTTTACCACCGCAATACTTATGCTGTTTAGAGAAGCCACTAGTGAAACCTATGGCCCCCGGGTATATCTTCCATTATATTAATTTTCCAACACTTAGCTATTTCTATTACCGTTTATTTTACTTTGCATCTTTATTTCTCTTTATGATAAAAATACCAAAAATATTATCTTATCATATCTATCAGATCTCACTCTCGTAAGTGACCGTGAAGGGATTGGCAACCCATTTATCGCGTTGGTTGCGAGGTTCTTATTTGTTTGTGTAGGTGCGTCGGACTCGAGCATGATCTCCTACTGGATTGATACCTTGGTTCTCAAAAACTGAGGGAAATACTTACGCTACTTTACTGCATCACCCTTTCCTCTTCAAGGGAAAACCAACGCAGTGCTCAAAAGGTAGCAAAGCACTTCTTCTTTGTTCTAGAATCTTCCGTATCAGAATTGCCCAAATGTTTTTCTACATGATTTGTTTTTTACTTTATGCCTTACAATGCACAATTCCATGAATCTTAAAATAGATTAGCTTTCTTATAAAAACTAGATGATTTTGAATGAAATGAACTATAATAATTAAACGAACATCTACATCATGCATATATGACTCAAAGCTTTCATGCTATAATGTGGTATTTATTCATAATTTGGTTGCCAAATCTCATGTGTGCAATGCACGTGTACCTTACTAGTCTAAATGGTGTCTGTCTGTGTTGTGCATGTTAAATACATTGTACGTAATATATCATACTAGTCTAAATTGTCTTTTTTTCTTTTGGGTACACGTTAAGCTTGTTGTCCCGAAATTTCAAGACGCGCCTTGTTATGCCGAAATTTCAAGCTAGCGTCTCTGTCTATCATGCTGCGAAACTCCCGCCTCTTCAACTCGCGCCTTGTTACCCTGAAATATTTAAGATAAATCTTTGTCTCATTGTGCTCCGACAACTCCCTCCATCTCAACCCGCGCCTTGCTATTCGAAAATTACAATGCGCGCGAAAACTCCCACCTCCTGTGAAATCCCGACACGTGAAATGCCTATGATACCCCTGAACCGAAAGTACCGCCTCAAATCGGTGGGGGTACTTTCATAACTTACCCCAGATTTCGGACAAGTGCGTCCCTAAGCCATGGTTCCCGCACTCCCATCCCATCCGCCTACCCATTCGTACACCGAGGCCGGCAATACCAGCGAAGCCCCACACCCTCCTCCGTCCGCCACCCAGCAGGAGCCTCTTCCCCGACGACGTCATCCACAGAAACACCTCGACGTCCCTCATCCACCGTACCGGATGAGGATCCTTCGTCGATCTGGTCGCCCCGCCGGTTCAACCACCCCGTCCTCCACCTCCAAGGAGCTACCCCGACGTTCCCCTCGTCTTTTGCGCCACCTCCATTCCCACAGCGCCGTCTTCAACTGCACCACTGGAAGAGCATCATCATCACCGTTTCCTCGGATGAAGCTGCGGCCTAATCGGCGCCACGAAAGAGGTTGTACACTAATCGTTGCATTTTCTTCTTGATTCGATCTCACGGTGCCGCCGACGCTCGGTCCCGAGCCGACACGATGCGGCTCCATCCACGGCGGCGTCGCCGGCCACTTCCTCCACGGTGTAGCTCCCTCGGCGGAGACGTCCACATCAGTAGGAGCTGCTGCTGCTTTAGCTCTCACTCGCGCTGCTGCTCTGCTCTTGCTCTCGGTCCCCTGCCTGGTCTGCTCTTGCTCGCGCTGCTGCTCTTGCTCCTGCTCTTGCTTGCGATGCTGCTCCGATTTAGCTACACTTCAGTCGACTAAATCGACTTTTGGGTCAGTCGATTTCCAGGGGGTGGGGGGGCTCGCCGGAGGTAAGGAAGAACCAGCCAAAGTGGGGAGGGGGGCTCGTCGGAGAGGTACCCCACTGTCTATCTTAGGGTAGATAGAATAGAGATATAAGACTAGATAGAATAGAGATATACCACTTCTCGAATCTTGAAACCAACCACATTCCTCCCCTATCTCATCAAAACCGCCAGAGGAATATATTTTGAGTGAAACATAACATATTTTTACTGATACACATATTTCAAAACTAGAATCTTTTCTATCAAATCCGTGAATATGTGTTAATCTACTTTGATCATGTGGCAATGTATTGGCACATTTCTAGTTATTACTACTGTATAAATTTTTGGATACCAGACAAATGGTGGAGTACATATACGAAGAGAAGAAGCGCACGCATGCAGTTGGTCTCTTGATGTCTCGCACACATGAGAGTTACGTAAAGGCACTGTAAACAAGTAAACCCTAAAACCCTAGGTGCATGATTGTTGCATGCGTGTTTACTGGGTATGTGGTGTAGCGCTCCTTTGTAGGAATAGTCAGCTCGCGTGATAATTTGGTCCGTAGAAGTTGATGGTCGGGAGCACAGGTGAACGACCTGGAGACGGTGGCTCGCCAGTCACCACTCATCGAGTAGACACATTTAAAATATCATTTTTAGCACTCATCTGCCATGTTAGAGCATCTCCAACAGAAGCGCAATGCGCAACACATTAAAAAAGCATTTACAGCACCGGAATAGCTAGTTTTTGCGTGCCGCGGAGTGCTGGCTCCAGCGGCCGCTGCAAAAAAATTGCGCGCGCGTGCCGCTCCAGTAGACGCGCTATATTTTTTTCTCCTTTCTACTCTGACTTGATACACACTCGACTCCATGTCAATACTGGCATAGATAGATACATAGATAGTTCTCAGCATAGATATATCATAGATAGGTAGATAGAAAAATAGATAGTTCAACTACTCCTCGTCGTCCGACTCTGCCTCGGTGATGTCCTCCTCCGATGTCTCAATGTAGGCGTCAAGATACTGATCGTCGTTGGAGTCCCAGGGTGACGCTGCTACTATCTTGATGTTGAATTGAGCGGCCGCCTTCCACGTACGCCTGTCCTCGCCCTCCTCTTCTCCCTCTCCGCCATCCTTTCCGCGTAGAACTCGCACACGTTGATGATGTCCTGCAGGAAGCGTTGGTGCCATAGCGCCATGGCTTCCTCATCCATATCGGCGATGCCGAGACGGTGCTCCCACCTCCGGTTATCGTGATGATCCTCGACGTTGATAAACCGCGGTGAAGGTGCGAGCTCCTGCGCCCGCTGCCGCGTCGGCGTGTTAGGGAAGTTCATCTCCCTACGAGGCCGCCGGAGGCGCCATGCTGCCGCGTCATACAGGCGGGAAGCCTCGTGGGTGGCATCGAAAGTGCTGAGGCCATGGCACACCTCGCGGAAGCGGACCTCGGCGGAGAAGACACCGGAGGGGCGCGCGCGAACGCTGCGGTAGCCCCAAGTTTCCCGGCGGTGCGGCGGCACGGTGGCATGGCGGCGGTGAGGCAAGAAAGAGCGGTGGCGAGGCACAAAGTGGTGGGAGGGCGTTGGATTTTATAAAGCATGCCGGACGCCCCGCGCCGAAACTAGCGCGTGCCTGGCCGCTTTTCCTGTGCGCGTGCGATCCTTTCCCGACATCCCTGCTATCTCTACTATCTTTTCTACTCTTATATATATATTATGGTATGGACTATTCTATTACCCGTAACAGAATAATATTATGTTACCCCCCAGCCTTATATAGGGCGCGATGCGCCTATACCGTAGAATCTCCCTGGCCCAGCCCGAACCCAACCCACCTTCTTCTGCATGAGGAAGCCGTCGTGGGTGAGCGAGCGACGGCGTCAGCCCGAGCGAGGAAGCCCGTGGCGCTGTGACTGGCCGCCGACGGATCCACGGGCCGCCTCCTGCCTCCCTCCCTCACCGGGGCTCCTTCGCCGGGGCCATGATCCTCGCCTTCCGCCTCCCCCCCTCGCCGGAGCTCCTTCGACGGTGTCGTGATCCCTGCCTCCCGCCTCCCCCTCGCCGGAGCTCCTTCGATGGATCCGTGATCTCCGGCACTAGCCTCCCCCTTGCAGCAGCTCCTTCAACGGATCTGTGATCTCCGCCACAAGCCGCTGCCTCCTGAACCTCGTCGCCGGAGCTCCACGACAAGAAGGAGCGTCGTTGTCTCCCCAAGCTCCTTGCCTGCATCAATGGTGCCGCCTTCCAAGATTATGCCAGTACGCCGCCCACGAGAGGAAGAAGAAGTCAGATCCAAGAACATGCAACTGGAGGTGATGTCTACTTCCCACACTAATTTTCCTTAAAATTGAATATGTCCGATTGCTACTGAAGCAAAGACGATAAGTTCAAAGAACATTTTCTTATCTGGGTTTTGCATGAATAAAAATACCACGTTTGTGTCAGTTCATCAGGCCGGCTATGCAGAAGATTCAATTTAAAAATTGCACACACTATGCTCTGCCCTACATGTTACACTATTAGATTCATCAGTAGTACATATGTGATGCATCAGTGACACATGTTCCTATGATGCAGAAGCAGATAATACATTGCAAATGCTTGCATCAGTTCATTACAACCCTGGCACTTGATGCACATTGGATGTCGAGGTTACTGTCAGTACCTCTAATATGCTAGCTTCAATTCAAGTCAAAAAACATAAACCTATGCATCAGTCCAAGTAGCTACTAGGATTTATATAAGGTTCGGCTACCACTCCAAGTTGTATGTTGTTATTTCTAATGGTACATGTCATGTAGTTGCATCAGTTCAAACGAGTAAAATAATGTTGTTGGAAAAAATATACACTTGTTACATAGTAATTTCAATGATACATAAACTAGGAGTACTTCTAATGTAGTTGCATAAGTTGCAGATAAAAAAAGAGAAGACATGCATCAGTTATATATATATATATGCATATGCATACTGCTCTGAAGTTCAATGTTCAGTTTACAAGTAGTGCACCAAATGTTTATGCATTAGTTATAGGGAAAAAGATAAAAACTGTCCATAACAGATGCATCAGTGCTAAAATTAGTACATCATTACCTCAGTGTTGAACATGTCCATTCACCAGTTCAACTAAAACTAAATCAGATACAAAATAGACAACAAAGTTTAATAATGCCCTGCGATGCAAGTTCAAGTTGTGCATTACCTTCGGTGCATGACATGTTACCCATATCATGTATACGGGAAAATGCAGAAAATATTAATTGCAAAATTGTTGAATGTCATTGCAGAAACATGCAAGGCAGCACATGCAGCGAGGGTTTGATGAGCCAAGAAGATATGGGGCACCACCTGGTTGGGTAACACTAGAAATAGCACCTTGATACTTCAACAATAGATGCATATTTCAAGCTACACCAGAATCATCAGAAGCACGAACTGGTTCTTCTATGCAGCAAACATTGATATCTAGGAATACAAGCTTTGCCACTGCTGCGGTGGATCAACAATTCCCCAACAACAATTGTTTTCCTTCCCTAGCACATGCAGAAAGGCAAGTACACATAGCTTCCTCCAGTCGCTCCATCAACATAATTCATCCGTGCTACAAAAGCGGATGCGACGGGAAGACCAGGCCAAAGAGACAGAAATGTTGGCCACTCTAGCAGGGTGCAAAGTAGAAGATATGAGCCATATAGATAGGAGCAACCTCACAACGAATCTGAGGGAATACGGCCGTATAATGAGAGACAGAGAGCTTCATCAACATTGCTCCCTCTAAGAGATGCATAGCTGCATGTGCCGAGGGTGACACCACCCGCGCCCATACACGAGGGTGAACAACAAACACCGGAGGCAATACAGAGCTATACACATGTAAGTATCCATTCAGAAAAAACATACAAGCACAGTCCATACCCTAGAACTGCGACCACCCCATCTAACATTTTCATAACTGTGTTTTTGGTTGCTTACTATTGCGTGCAGCCACCTAACATTGAAGCTTACGTTTTGCCAAGTCTAGAGATGCACTTTGAAACTTTCAATGAAGTAAAGAACTTCTACAATGTCTATGCAAAGCACACGGGTTTTGCTGTCAGGGAAGGCTCCAAGGTTAACACCAGAGTCTACCTTTCTTGCACGCCCTATGGAGTCTATGAATTGAAGGTGTCAAAGGCAAATAGACAGTGGAATAAGACCACAACCAGGGGTAACTGCGGGGCTAAAATGAGGCTGAAGAGGGAAAATGATGGAACACTTGTCGTAAAAGAGATAGTTTGGGAACACAACCACAGGCTACAGCTCTCCCCCAAAATTCTTGTCTTCTTGCACTCCCACAAAAACTTTGACAAAACAATCTTGGAGTACGTCAAGTACCTGCAGTTCAAAGGCATTGAACACGCGCAAATCATGAGCATACTAGTTGGCGATGACCCCGGTAGCTACTTCCTCGAAATGAATGCCAAAGACCTGATTAACATGTAAGTACAAACTTGTTCTCCTCCCATAAACACCCTCCATCTTTTTTCATCTGTCAGTACAAACATATTACGCAACACATGACCTGATTCTAGTTCAACATGAATTTTTGAATGACTGTTCACTTTTAATATGCAGCACAACAAAGAATTCAAGGATGGATGATGTGGATGATGTCCTAAAGACTGTCAACTTCTTTAGGCAGATGAAAGCGATAAACAGGGAATTCTTCTGCGACATACAACTTGATGAGTCTGACAGAGTGAAGAACATATTCTAGGCGAACGCAAGCTGCCGAGGGGCATATCAAGACTTTGGTGACTATGTAATGTTTGACACCACATATAAGACCAACATGTACCGTATGCCACTTGGGGTGTTTGTGGGTACTAACAACCACTTACAGACTACATTCTTTGCTTTCTCCCTCATAAGAGATGAGGATGCAGATTCATTCAGATGGTTGTTCAAAACATTTTTAAGGTGCATGAGAGGGAAGGCTCCTACATGCATCCTCACATGTAAAACCGCCAAGCCACCACCCCACGCCCCCGAAAAGGAAAATAACACAGTAAAATTGTTGTGTCAGTTCTATTTGTATATATGCACTATCATCTACTGACCACTCCATGTCGCTTTTCTCATTACCAGACCAGTGCCCGACAATGGCTTTGGCGATCCCAGATGTTGTTAAGAACACAGTACACAAGATGTGCCACTGGTACATTATGAAGAAGTGCAAGGAACACCTTGCATACCTGTACAACCTCCACAAATAGTTTAAGGATGAATTCACACCAATCCTCAACTGGCCCCTCATGCCAACTGAGTTTCATGCTGCCTGGAAAGCACTCATGGATAAGTACAACCTCCATGATGATGCCACGATGGTGGCAATGTGGAACGAGCACGGGAAACGAATATCAGCTTATTTCAAAGAAATTTTTTGAGCCAAAATGACGTCCACACAATGGAGTGAGAGCACGAACTATGTGCTAGAGAAGAACTTTGTAAGTGAGAGACAAAACCTGCACCGGTTTGTCAGCCAGGTAAACTCCTGCGTCAAAACTAGGAGGAAGACAAAGAACTAGGTGACAATGGGTAACCGGGTACAGCTCTATCACCTGTCATAAGACAAAATAACATGCTTACTAAAGTAAATCTTTCTTAGTTAGACAAGTTTTTGCTGCGAGAAAACTAATAATTTGTTCATCACTCTTGCTTGCGCAGAAGGAACAAAACACGCTGACCTATGGGTCTGACACTCAGATGGCAAAGCTTTACTCACGAGTTGTCTAGAGCGAGATCGGAAAAAGGCTAAAACTGAGTACCCTCTTCATGGTGACAGAGACGGAAGAACCCACAAAGTACCTCATGCGCTACAACAAACCACAAAAACTATTTGCGTGGCCTCAGCACGCATTCCAGGTGGTTGCATACCCTGTGGGTGAAATATTTGACTGAGAGTGCAAGTTGTGAGACCACGCAGGTTAGGACTAAAAATGATGTTACATACTATACTACTTATTTTTGCAAAGTTTTTGTTCCAATGAAATGACAAAAAACATGCACCTGTTCTCAAAAAATACAGGTATTTTCTGCCTCCATGTCATGTGCATGATGCAGACAATTAAGGCTGACAGTGTTCCTGAGAAAATACATCCTTAGGAAATACACCAAACGCCCGAACATCCAGCCAACATTCAACAGAAATGACTTGAGGACAGTAGCGTCAAACAAGGCCTCCCAATACTGCATTGAAAGCGCCTGCTGCAGTTTAACATGAGGGTGCACATAAAAAGCTTGAGAAGCCAAGAGCAAATGGCGAGGTCACGGGTCGTCATGGAAAGACTTGAACAAGAACTCGACGCCATGCATTCTGCTGAAAATGGAGGTGTCACAGACAATGAAGCCATTGAGCAGGATATTGCTACAATCTTATCCAAGATGAACCATCTGGGAGCTATTCACCCATTCGACAATGAGGAAGAGGGGCAACAACAACCAGAGCTTGCCCATGTGCACACTCAAGATCAGTAACATGCTCACGTGCAAGATCATGAGCTTGACGGTGTTGTAGGCGAATGACATGACAATAGGACATCCTACCAGCAGCAGCAGGGAAGGGTAATTAAACCACCCATATTCCCAAACACAAAGGGGAGGAAGTGTAAGACGCAATAAGCAAAAGCAGCAGCCAAAAAGCCGCCACACCCCATCAGACGCGTGGAATTCGGCCCGGACGGCAAACCTCTCGGCATAAGGGCATGCAGATTCTGCAATGTGGTGACCAATCATAATTACCGCACATGTCCACTCTGCACAGATGCCATTTTTAACAAGCAAAAGATGCAGAAGAAGATTGGAGTTGCCCATGTTTCTACCAATGGAGATGACACATGTAATAGCTACACTTCCAACAAGTGTGGGGGGACTGACGGACATAATGCCCGCACATGCAAAGTGGGAAAGGAGGTCAATGGCGCTGAACAGAAATAGGGCAAGGTCCAGAGTTCGAAGAAATCAAAAGAAGACGATGAAGAAGAAGAGTTTGACAAGAATGATGACCAATCAAACGAAGAAAATGAAGATGACAGTATTGGGGATGAGGAAACTGAAACTGACGATGAAGCTGCCAAGGCACAAGCATGAAAGGACGTCGACAAGGGACAACATTCGGGGCCAGTTAGAAGGAGCTCAAGACTGAAGAACCCACAGTGGTTATCTTGCTGTGTCAACTGAAATATAAGGTTGTACTGTCGGTTGCCTCAGTACACAATGACGAATCATATCAGAAACACTATAGTTACCAAAAGTTATTTAGCTTTATCATCGATTTCTCGATCGGTACTATAGTTAAGATATAATTTGTGATTTGTGCCTGCTGGACCAATGACATTATTATGTAAACAATTTGACAAACCTTTTGAACACAGTCCCAAATATATTTGAAAAAACTGATCTGGATTTATGTAACGTCAATACTATTGTCCACCAGTAACTCAGCTAAAATATGTTAAGGAAAATTTAAACTCTGATAGTACATCAGTACTGATAATTCTCACTCGTCATTACAAGGGAGAGTAACCAAACACACCCGTGAACAACTCAAAAAACATAATTTCAAAACAAGCTACGGCTGGTTCTGCCAGTCCTACTTCAGAAAGTCCATCAGTACATAAAAATAATTACCTCAAGAAAATAGAAAAAATTGAAAGTGCAAATATAATACACATGTACTGATGAAAAACTAATTTATCTATGAAAATACTTTCAAAGATTATGTTGATATAAACAATCCTTTCAAAAATCAAAAATTATTTAAAAAAGATCAGCATGACACACATAGTTTGAACTTGTATTTGGTAAGTTCAATTACACTTCAATCACCAGTCCAAGTACCTAGAATAGAGAAGTACAAAGTGCCATCATCACCAACCCTAACATGTGCAAGTGGGATAATCAGCTGATAAGTACATCTTGACAAGATGGATCAATGCGATAGTAAAATGCCATCATCACCGACCCTGAGACGTGCAAGTGGGATAGGCAACTAAAAAGTACAGCTTGACAAGACTACTCATTACGACCAGTAAATACCCTAGCAAAGAAATTGGCTTAGACGGTTGGTTCTTCCAGGCCATCGGCTGTGCCACCCACTGGGCGGTTGCCACGACGGACTACAACTGCGCCCCACGACTACTACACCCACGTCCCCGATGAACTGCCTCCCACGCATCCCCCTCCACACTGGAAATAACCCATTGTATTCCATCTCTGCCTCATTCCTAGAACCACCATTGCTGCTTCCATCTTCACTACAAACAACCTAGAAACTCCTCTCTTCCAAGCCCACAGTCGCCGGAGGAGGGAAATGGCGGAGGAACCATCTGCCAAGCGTCATCATAGCGAGACGTCTGAGCAGAGCAGCAACCTCGACGACGTTCACGTCACTGGCGAGAAGCGCGAGTACACAAAAACCCTCATAGGGGTTGAGCTCCACGGCAAGGATATGTTGCAGATCGTATGCACGAGCGAACCAGACAAGGCCGACGAGATGATCACCAGGCTCTGGAAGAAGGCTGATGGCTTGTATCCTAGGTTCGTCGGTGTTGATGTGGAGTACACTAGGGAAGACAAACCTCCATAGAGAGCAGTTGTTCTGTTGTTGTGCATGGAGGAACTCTGCCTGATGTACCACATCACAACAGCCACAAAATGGTGATCCATCCTACTCATTTGCCCTATTTGGTTCATCTGTTTAATTAGTATTGTATCCTAAAAAAATCAACAAACTTGTTTGCCAACTATATGTAATAGTCTAGTTTGTGAAAGTGGATGCACTACTCCACTTTCTCAAGTAGATGCACTATAATATATTTTTGAACCTGATGAACTGCATTACTATTTGAAAATCTTGCAAAAGATTAATTTATGAAGTTGATGTACTAGTGTAGTTTCTGATCTTGATCCAATAGTGTAGTTTCTGCACTCGATGTATTAAAAAGATGTTTCTAAACTGGATGTATTGAAGTAGTTTCTGAACTTGGTCTGGTGTTATTTTCAAAAGAAAAAAACTAAGAACTTGGTGAAGCACTGGTATGTGTTGTTCTATTCAACAAAAGTAAAGTAAACTAGTACTAAATCAGCACATATATTATTGACTCAAACTATATATAATCCAACAAGAAAAATAACATGGTGTACTTGAATTTAATTTCAGAACTTTGTTTACTAGTTTCTAAAGTACATTCATCCAATAATTATACTATATAAGCATCAACTTCATGGATTAATCGCTTGTAAAACAAAACAAAAATGAAGAATTCAAACATCAACATAATACTAATCTTCAAAATGTCTCTCCCCTTGTAGGCCCAAGCACCTCAACGAGATGCAGAAGCATGACAAGTTGTTCACATTTGGCGGTTTCAGCATTGAAGAGGACAAAGAGAAGCTGAAGATGTGTGGTTTGGAGATCAACCCCAACAAGTACATTGACATTCAGCGCAACTTGAGAGTTCCATATACCGGAAAAGAGTACAACTCCTTGGCTGATGTTGCAGCCAGCGTCATCCACCCATTCTGCAAAGACATGAAGAAGAAGAAGATCGACATGAAGGAAGACCATAAATTGTGGGGGATTAGCCAACTACCAAATTACCTCATCGAGTACGCAACGATAGATGCGTATGCCACCTACAAATCATGGAAGATAATTGAAAACATCACAACAGGTTGGGGAATTTCAAAAGAGCAAGAGGCTGACCCCTACTGCTGCCGCCACTATGCAAGATGAAGATACATTAAAGTATTCCTTCGTTTTGCTTGCGCTTGTGCTTGCCTTTTATCTTGTTGTTTCAAATTTGTAGTTAGGACTTGTTAGGTTAAAACTAGTTTCCTTATGTCTTGTGTGTCAGGATTTAAGCTGTCTGCTTATGTCGTGCTTGTCATAGTTGAACAAGTCTGCTTATGTCATCAAGTACATTGTTTCCCTTATCTAGTTATATAAGTTTGGTAGCTTCGTATTTTGTTAATGCATCATTTCAAATTCAAAAGTAGCTTGTGAATGGAACTTTGTGGTTGCTCTTCAGTACTAGTTATGAAGCAACTAATCACACAAGGATGTTCATGTGTAGTTTAGATTCAGTATTGTATGGAAAACATAGTTGAAAACAATCAGTACAATTTGAGTAGCTTAACAATGCTTCAAAAGTTGAAGCAAAAAATCTTAGTACTTCATGTACTGTTCTCATTCATATGTAGGTACTAGAAAATTAACAAGTACTGCAACAGAAAAAGTTAAGAAGCATCAGCACACATTTATATTGGTCACTTGGAGACTAAGAATGACAGTACTAGTACACTTGAATGGATAGTTCATACTTACTACAATAAAAATTACGAAGAAGCATCTGTTCGCAAACCCTCAAAAAAATGTCAGACTAAGCACATAAGTGCTACTATGAATGAACTCTCAGTACAACTTAGATTACACGCAAGTACTATAGTGCTAAAAATGATACCAGAAGACCCTTGAGAATAATCACAAGAACAAACACAAAAAGAAGGCAAAACGCAATGAAAAGATAACACTTCCACAAGACTCACAAGAACTACAACAAAAAAGTATAAGTCCACATTACTACTGGAGTCAAGTACTAGATTCAAACCAAAAAATAAAATAAAAATGGACCGCCCGAAGACAGGCAGGCGCTGACGCAACTAGATACTTGAACTTGAGCCCACAGCGGAACCGTTGGCGAATCCCTAGTAATCGGCACAACACAAGGCCAGCCGACCAGGGCCCATAGGTCATGAGAGATAGCGAGCACCATGTATAAGCGCTCAGGTAAGTATTCAGAGGAGTTTGATGAGTAGGACTCGCGAGCGCTTATAAACAGGTCGAGAGCCCCTCTGCTACCGAGGTGGGACTAAACAAAAAGCACATGCACATCCAGCAGTCCTCAAATCGCCCGCACGGACCATTTGGGCCAGAAAAGGGCCCAATAACCTCCATCGTCTCCAAACACCCCACCAATAAGGCTAGTTGAATAAAGCAGAGCGCAGGGAAAAAGAAATATAAACTACAAGAAAATTGTTTGAAAACTGAAAATAGAAAAGTTCAAATACTTGTTCGCAGGCAATAATTTTAAATACAAAAATAAAAATAATTTTAGCTCTGTGCCATGGATGATAAAAAGGAAAAAATATGATACAAAAACAAAGAAACTTTAAAATGCGGAGAACTTAATAAGCTATATATTAAATATACATAATTTAAACAGGCGAATTAAATAGTACTTTCAAGTTCAAGTAGTAAAATGCAAGAAGTTCAAATAGATATTGTTTGTCAATTCTGCTAATTTCTTATTTATGTAAAACCTAACTAGAGCTTAACCAATGATTTTGTAATAAATAATCTCAATCCCAAAAACAACTCAATTCAGACATACACATGACATCAGTACTACAAAACCAGGAAGGGTCAGGCCAATCACACCACTGTGACACCAATTTTCAAAACCTTACGCTGTATGAAATTATAATTCAGTACACACAACACTAAAGCATAAGTACACTAAAAAGAGAGTACAAAAACTATAAAGGCCTAACTTAGGTTGGGACAGATGAAAATAAAATAAGTCCCAGTTTTGAGCAACAACTCGCAGGGCACTGAAAAAAGTTTCGAGATCAACTAGTGTCTAAGACTTCAGTGCAAAAAGAAGAGTAAACCTCCACACTAAAAATATCACAAAGTATAGTTCACTTAAGCAGTACAAAATAATATCATCACCGACCCTGAGACGTGCAAGTGGGATAAGCAGCTAATAAGTATAGCTTGACAAGACTACTAAGTGCGACTAGGAAAGAACCCTTGGCTTGGACGGTTGGTTCTTCCAGGCCACCACCCGCGCCACCCACTAGGCGGTTGCCATGATGGACTGCAACAGCAACCCCGCGATCACTACCCCCACGACCAGGAAGAACCGCCTCCCCCACGTCCCAATCCACGCCCTCAAAAAGCCCCAAATCGACTCTGTCCCGGCCACATCTCCAAAAACCACCATTGTCGCTTCCATATCCACTACAAACAACCCACAAACATCTCTCTTCCGAGCCCACAGTCGCCGGAGGAGGGCAATGGCAGAGGAACTATCTGCCAGGCATCATCATGGCGAGACGTCCGACAAGAGCAGCAACCTCGACGACGTTCACGTCCCTGGCGAGAAGTGCGAATACACCAAAACCCTCACAGGGGTTGAGCTCCACGGCAAGGAGACGCTGGAGATCGCCTGTACCAGCAAACCAGACAAGGCCGACAAGATGATGAGTAGGCTCAAGATGAAGGGTGGCGGCTTGTATCCTAGCTTCGTCGTAGTTGATGTGGAGTTTACCTGAAAAGATGAACCTGACTAGATGGCAGCAGTACTGCAGTTATGCATGGAGGAACTCTTCTTGGTGTACCACATCGCAGTGACCACAAAATGGTGATCCATACTACTCTTCATTCATCTCTTCTACTAGTACTACTCCCTAAAAATTTCATTAAACTTGTTTCCCAACTAGATGAACTATTGTAGTTTGTGAAAGTGGATGCATGAGTACATGTTTCTCAAGTAGATGCACTATAATATATTTTGAAACTGGTCCACTAGATTAACATCTGAAATTATTTCACCAGATTAATTTATGAACTTGATGTACTAGCATAGTTTCTGATCTTGATGCACTAGTGTACTTTATTGAGCTGATGTATTAAAAGATGTCTCTAAACTAGATATACAAAAGTTTCTGAAATTGTTTCACCAGATTAATTTCTGAACCTGATGTACTAGCATAGTTTCTAATCTTGATGCACTAGTGTATTTTATAGAGATGATGTATTAAAAGGTGTTTCTAAACTTGATGTAGAAAAGTTTCTGAAATTGTTTCACGAGATTAATTTCTGAACCTGATTTACTAGCATAGTTTCTGATCTTGATGCACTAGTGCAGTTTATTGAGTTGATGTATTAAAAGATGTTTCTAAACTTGATGTACAAAAGTAGTTTCTGAACCTGGTCTAATGATATTTTCAGTAGCAAAAAATAAAGTAAGAACTTGGTGAAGCACTGGTATAGGTCTTTTATTCAACAAAAAGAAAACTAAACTTGAAGTAAGCAGCACATAGATCATTGACTCAGGTTACAGGTTCTTGAACTTGGTGAAGAATTTGGTGAACCACTAAAGATGCCAAAAAAGAAAAATAATATGGTGGACTTGAATTTAATTTTAGAACTTGGTGTACTAGTTTCTGAACAACATTCATCCATGACTTATACTGTATAACCATCTACCTCATGTATTATTACTTGTAAACCAAAAATGAAAGAATTAAATCTTCAAAAAAGAACACTAATCTTCAATATGTGTCTCCCCCTTGCAAGCCCAAGCACTTCAAAGAGTTCCTACGGGAGGAGAAATTGTACACATTTGCCGGTTTCAACATTGAAGATGACAAATGGATGCTGAACAAGTCTCGTTTGGAGATCAACCCCAAGAACTTCACCGACATTCAGCTACTCTGGAGAGTTCTAGGCACTGGAAAAGAGTACGACTCCTTGGTCGATGTTGCTGCCAGCATCATCCACCAATTCTACAAAAGCATGAAGAAGAAGATTGACACGCAGGAAGCCCACAAACTGTGGGGGATCAGCTTGCTGCCAAACAAGCTCATCGAGTACGCATGAATAGATGCGTATGCCACACACAAGTCATGGAAGATAATCGACAACATCGTAACAGGTTGGGAAATTTCAAAACAGCAAGAGGCTGACCCCTACTACCACTGCCAATACGTGGGATGAAGAAACATGAAAGTCTGCCTTCGTGTTGCTTGCGCCTGTGCTTGTCCTTTATCTTGTTGTTTTAAATTTGTAGTTTCCTTTTGTTTAGTTCAAATAGCTTGCTTATGTCATGTGTGTTAGGGTTTGAACAAGTTTGCTTATGTCATCAAGTACATCGTTCGCTTATTTCATTCAACAAGTTTGATAGCTTCCTATTTTTATCCATCATTTTAAGTTAAAGTAGGTTGTGAATGAAACTTGATGGCTGATATGCAGCACTAGACATGGAGCAACAAATCACACATTGATATTTCCACACAAAAAAACAGTGGCAGACTAAGGGCAACATCAAATAGTAGCCTTAGACGCTCTGTACAACTTAGTCCTCTACAGTAGAACTATCACACTAAACATCTATTTTTAGTTTCAGAAGAACACTAAAAAGACTAAGTTGAAGCCGAGGACAACATTCAGTACTAGCAGCATCATGCTAAATAGTAGTTAGAAAATTACTAAGTACTGCAACAGGAAAAGCCAAGAACCATCAATACGTATTTCATAGTCACTAGCATACTAGGAGTAAAAGTCCTGTTACACTTGAACACACAGTACATCCTTTCTACGAAAATAAAAAAGAATGAGAAGCTTCAGTTCGCATTCCCTAAAATAGTGACACACTAAGAATAATAGTGCTAGTACAATTGAAATCTCAGTACAACTTAGTTTGTACGACAAGTACTATGATGATACCAAATAATGCCTTGAGAATAACCACAGCCTAGAAAAAAGAAGGCCACAACTAAATCAAAAAAGATATCAGTTCGACCAAGGAGAAAAATCACAAGAAAGACAACAAAAGCATCAGTCCACATTGACCAGTGAGGTACTTGTTTCAAACAACACAAAAAAATGATCACAGTGCTAGTACAATTGAAATCTACAACTTAGTTTATTCGGTAAGTACTATGATGATACCAACTAATGCCTTGAAAAAGAAGGCCAAGACTCAACCAAATAGATTATAGTTCAACCAAAGAAAAAAACACAAGAACAAACAACAAAAGCATCAGTCCAGATTGACCAATGAGGTACTAGTTTCAAACAACAACAAGAAATGATGATCGCCCAATGATAGGCTAGCCACACACAGGAGGTTACATTCAGACTCGAGCCCACGGCGGAACCATTGGCGAATCCATAGTAATCAAGACTATGCGGGGCAGCCGTCAAGGGCCCACAGGTCATGGAACAGAGAGCGAGCGATGTGTATAGCGCCCAGGTCAGTATACAGAGGAGTTCGACAGGCGAGGCATGGCAATGCTTATTAACCGGTTGAGAGCACCCTCGGCTAGCGAGGTGGGACTAACTTAGAGCACACGCACAACCAGAAGTCCACAGTCGCGCGCACGGGCCATTTGGGCCGGAAAAGGGCCCAATACGACTGCTACTCCCTCCTCCCCAACTCTCCTCACCCCACACCATCAGGCCCACTGAATAAACCACGGCGTGTGGCAAAGAAAATATAAACTAGTACAAAAATTTGAAAATTGAATATAGAAACATTAAAATACATGTATGTTTGCAGGCAAAATAATTCTAAATTCAAATATAAAAATAAGATAAAGTTACCTCTTCATCACAGATAAAAGCATTAAAAATAAGCTACAAAAACAATGATACTTTGAAGTTCAACTATATATGCTACAAAAATAATTATCAACTTAATAGGGCTATCTGTTAAATGTAGCTAATTTAATCCAGTGCTTTAACTTTTACTATGAAGTTCAACTACTAAAATGCAAGAAGTTCAAACAAATATTTGTCTCTCAATTTTGCCAAATTTCTTATATTTAAATAAAATCTGGCTAGAGATCACGTCGGAATTTTGTCATAAATAATTTCAATCTCAGAAAAACTATAGTTCTAACAAATTATATGACATCAGTTCTACATACAAGGAAGCGTCACTCCACTCAAGCTAGATCCACAAATACTAGAAAAGCCTTACGCTGAATGAAATTAGAATTCAGTACTCACAAAACTATACCATAAGTACAAGAAAAGAGGGTACATAACTATAATGGTCCAACTTAGGTTGGGACAAATGAAAATAAAACAAATATGACTTTTTAGCAACAACTCGTAATGCACTTGAAAAAATGTTTTTCGGTTCAACAAGTGTATAAGACTTCAGTGCAAAAATAAAACTTAACCAAAACAAATACCCGAGAAAACATACATGAGTGAAACAACGGTTCAACCTCTCGGTGTACAAAAGTAGGGGCGCTCCTTTTGCACCCCTTTACTTGTGCATGGGCAGTCAGAGCCACGCCCATAGCCACACTAAGTAGGGCAAAGGAGGGATGCCAGAGCACAATACGACCAGAGCAACGCCAAGACCCGAGGCACCGAGAGAGCAAGAGGGCGAGGTGGAATCCCCCGGCAAGACTCTTGCCGGGGTGGCTTCCGCAGCCTCGGCAAGATCCTTGCCGGGGAAACTTGCCTGATGCCAGCAGAGCGCGCCACCCTTGAGCCCAAGGGGTTCCCATGCCGTATTGGAACCAAGGCTCGGGAGGCACCTCCGTGGTGGCATGCAGATATTTTTAGAGATCATAGACACAAAAGATCAGATGGAAACCAGAAGACAACGATCCTTGGCGAGATCCTTGCCAAGGAGATCCATGAGACCCCCGGCAAGAGCCTTATCGGGGATGACCGCGGTGCCGCAGCAAGACCCTTGCCGGGCCCTCGGCAAGACCCTTGCCGAGAATGCTTGCGGGGCCGCAGCCAGGCCCGCGTCTGCCAAAGCTCCACCGCCGCTCCCATACAGCTGCCAGCTCAACCAGCTGACCAGGCATCTACGGGGCAGCGCACGGCCTCTACACCAACTCAACAAGCACCTGCGTGGTGGCATGCAGATCTTTGTGAAGGATCCACCACCGCGCCAACCCAGCAGCCAGCCAACATGGCGCTACAACGCCTCGTCAGCTTGGACGCGCGTCGGAGCCAGGCAAGGCGATGACATCTGGGACGAGCTTCTTTGTCGTCCCTAATAAAGCAAGAGAGGCATGTCGGCAGCGCATTAAATGCGTTTTTTCGATGATACCAGGGGATAGACTCAGCCCCTGTACACCTTTCCACCTCATGTGTGCCACTGTGGCAATCCCTTTTTTCTATAAAAGGAGGCCCGAGGCGTACTGGAGGGGGGTTCAGATCTTTTGGACTAGAGAGCCACTGCAGCTAGTTCAAGAATGCAAGAACACCTAAATATACATCATAGCAGGACTAGGGTTTTACGCGTCTCCGCGACCCGAACCTGGGTAAATGATTTGTGTGCTGACCGCCAGACCCGCTCTTTGCACAACCCCGTGCCCGCCAACCGTAGAAGGGATCCCAGTGACCCCATAGGTGTCGTTTCCCACCGACATCTCTGGCGCGCCACGTACGGGGTGTGCAGGTGTGAGAATTTGTTCTAGCAGTTAGTTTAGAAGTTCTTCATCGTCGTGGCTCTCAAGAAGAAGACAATCACGGGGATCGGCTCGTCGGGGGCCGAATGGCCCGTACTAGTGCGTCGGAAGCCGAGGCGCGGCTCGCGAACACCCGCATCGCTCTAGCAGCCAAAGCCTGGCGAGTGGCGTCGTTCGTGCACGAGACGATGGGCCACACGCCACCAAATCCAAAGACGGAGCCGGACCCCCCGCAAGCAGCATGGGGAACTCCAGGGGCGGCGTCGCGCCGCCCGCGACTTTCGAGGCGCCTACGCCGGTGCCCCCGACGCGCTCCTCCCAGGTTGTGCACGAAGAGCAGCGTCACCACGCCGGCGACCCTGGGCACCGTCGTGGGAAGAGTCATATGCATCATTCGCGGGACGTAGAAGGCCAGCACGCGCGCCGAAGTGCTGGCGAAAACGGCGTACAGCCGCCGGGCCGTGATAGAGCTCCTTCTAACTTGGTTAGAAGTCGGAGCACATTATGGTCCACGCAGCTTTCGCCACCACCCACGCCAGCGGAAGCTTTGGCAATTGTGCAGTTGCTCCTTGACTTTCCTCCTACTGCGGAGAAACTCGATGAGTGGAGAGCCACCATCCGAAGCCTCGTGGGCGTTGCCAACAAAGATGAGCCACGACCGGTGGGGCCCTCTCGTTGGCGCTCCGTTGAGCCACCGCATGCCAGTGGTGGAAGCATCGGGGGTGTTGCGGCCACAGTGCACTCTCCTCCTCCACGCCAGCCACCGTGGGTGTCGGTCCGTCATGACGGCGCTTGTGATAACATTTCCGTAGCATCTTCCAACCCATGGACCCACCGCGATCAGCACCAAGTTCTTCGGGAGCGAGCCCGTGAAGACACTCGAACCACAATCGAACGCCGGCGCGATGCGCGCCACCAGTCAGATAGGCGGGCGGGGCCCACTATGGACCACCCAGCACCGGGGGGCTCTGGCGACCTACCCTACGAGGTGGGTTGCCCTGCCTTTACCCGTGAGCTGCGGTAGTTATAGTGGCAATCCAACAACATGTTCAAGCCACACGTTGGCGAGAAGTACAATGGCAAGACCCACCCGTCAGAGTTCCTCGGCATCTACACCATCGCGATGCAAGTTGCTGGAGCCCGCGACGGCAATGTGCTTGCCAATTACTTCCCGCTGGCACTCAAACCCAATGTCATGTCATGGCTGATGCACTCGTTGACGGATTCCATTTCTTCTTGGTCGGACTTGTGCCATGAGTTCGTTGGCGCCTTTACCGGAGGCCACCAAGCTCATGGCCAGGCAAGCGATTTGCGTATCATCCCCCAGAAGGAAGGTGAAACCCTACGCAAGTACATACAGAGGTTCAGCTGGGTGCAATACAACATCCCAGATGTTCATCGCGCCGCCGTGATCAGCGCATTCCATCAGAATGCGCGCAACCGCAAGATGTGTGAAGAGCTGGCAATGAACAAAGTCAAGGATGTGGCCGAACTTTATGTTTTGGCCAATAGGTGCGCTCGAGCGGAAGAGGGGAGGAAGTACCCCGGCGAGGACGTCGGCGCGGAAACCGACTTCACAGACGAAGATGTGGCCACCTCGATGAAAAAGGGTCGGCACAGCAACAGGAAGCGCAAAGGAAAGACCATGCTTGCCGTCGAGGGATCCGAGGACGCCGGTGCTGCCAAGAAGGCCAGGGCAGACGACCCTGGCAAGGAAAGTGCCGGGTGCGCCGCTTGCTGGGCCTTGGTGGCCACCAACAAGCTAGGAGGCTCCGACAAGCAATATTGCAAGATCCACCGCACCAAGGGCCACGACCTCCAGAAATGCCAGCAAGTCGAGCTGCTTGCTGAGAAGAAAAAAGCCGAGTAGGCCACCAACAAGCTAGGAGGCTCCGACAAGCAATATTGCAAGATCCACCGCACCAAGGGCCACGACCTCCAGAAATGCCAGCAAGTCGAGCTGCTTGCTGAGAAGAAAAAAGCCGAGTATGAGAGGCGGGACAAGGAGAAGGGCCAGGATGGTGCCGAGGGGTCTGGCAAGAAGTGTGGCGGCCAAGAAGGCCGCCGCGGAAAGGATAATCAGCAAGAGAGGCCCGCTCGGGACCGCAACAAGAAGCAAGAAGATGAAGATCGCGACAAAGATGATGAGTCTAGTGAGCATGAGTTCTAGAAGGCTACGGAGGCCATGTGCGTCAATGGTGGCACCTCATTGCACACTTCTCACCACCGACTCAAGCAGTGGGCGCGTGAGATTACAGCAACGGAACCATCCCTTGATGCTCAGAGGCCACTGAAATGGTCCAGCACGCCTATCATTTTCGACGCCGAGGACCACCCTGACCACATGACTGCGGTCGGGTGTTTGCCGTTGTTGGTCTCACCAACAATACGCAACCTCAAGGTGACGAAGATGCTAGTTGACGGTGGGGCCGGTCTGAATTTGATCTAGCCCGTTGTGATCAAAAGGCTGCAGATTCCTGATGGAGACCTCGAAGAGACAGGCACATTTCAAGGGGTCAACCCGGGGAGGAGTCATCCGAAGGGTAAGGTCACGCTGCCCGTGACGTTTAGAGGCGAGTTAAACTACAGGATGGAGAGGATTGTTTTCAATGTAGCCAAGATCCCCTTGCCCAACAACGGGATTCTCAGCCGCCCGACACTAGCCAAGTTTATGGCAGCGTTGCACTACACCTACAACATGCTGAAGATGCCGGGCCGATGACCATTATCACCGTCCCCTCCGACAAGAAGGATGCACTGATCTGCGCCGACCAACTCTATCGGGAAGCAGTTGCAGCGACTGCCGCCAAGGCACTCGCTCCTGCTGCTGGAGCCCCTGCAGGGAAGAAGACCGACAAGACCTCTCGCACACACTCCGGCAAGCGCACCTCTTCGGAGTGTTGTGCTCCCGTCGAGGACGTGCCAGAGAGATCCACTGGCAAGAGCAAGAAATCCAGAGCTGCGCCACCAGAGACGAAGCGGGTGTCCGTCGAGGAGGATGGCACGGGAGGGGCTTTCACCATAAGCTCCACCCTGGACAGCAAATAGGAAAGCGCGCTTGTCACCTTCCTGCGGGCAAATGTCGACATGTTTGCATGGCAAGCATCTGACATCCCCGGTGTTCCCAGGAAGGTGATTGAGCACCATCTTGCTATCTGTCCTCATGCGCGACCCATCAAGAAGAAGGTCAGGAAGCAAGCTTTGGAACGGCAGGAGTTCATTACGGAGGAGATCAGGAAGTTGGAAGCGGCAGGCTTGGTGAGAGGAGTACTCCATGTGACATGATTGGCCAATCCGTTAGTAGTGCGCAAGGCGAATGGGAAGTGTAGATTGTGTATTGACTACTTAGATATCAATAGGGCTTGTCCCAAGGACCCTTTCCCGTTGCCGCACATTGACCAGATTATTGAATCCATGGCCTGGTGTGATCTGCTATCATTCCTTGACGCCTACTTGGGGTACCACCAAATCTTCATGGCCAGAGAGGATGAAGAGAAGACAGCGTTCATCACCCCATGTGGCATGTATTGCTTTACGGATGCCTTTCGGGTTGAAGAGTGCTGGCTCGACTTTTGCAAGGGCAGTCCAGATTGGTTTTGAGCCCCAGATACATAGAAATATGGAAGATTATATGGATGACATAGTGGTCAAAACCAAAGACAGGGCGACTGACGGTGTCCTGGACTAGGGGGTACTCACCACGTCATCTCCCGATCTGTTAGATTGGGCCGAGGACCCTCATGGCCGTATACTCATGGACCAGTTCGGACAGCTGTCGCATACATGGAAGATTCCACAAGACTTGGTGATCAAGACAAGGACTCCTCCCCACCGGCGTATTCGGCTAGGACTTTTGTTATCCTAGGCCTCTGGTGCATTATATAAACCGAGGCCAGGCTAGTCGATAGATATATACAACAACAATCATACCATAGGCTAGCTTCTGGGGTTTTAGCCTCTACGATCTCGTGGTAGATCTACTCTTATATTACTCATATCATCAATATCAATCAAGCAGGACGTAGGGTATTACCTCCATCAAGAGGGCCCGAACCTGGGTAACATCGTGTCCCCTGCCTCCTATTATCATCGATCCTAGACGCACAGTTCGGGACCCCCTACCCGAGATCCGCCGGTTTTGACATCGACATTGGTGCTTTCATTGAGAGTTCCTCTGTGTGATCGGCAAAAGGATCGATGGCTCATCTGCGGATTAACTATGACGTCGACATCTTCGTCACCGGTTCGACTGGTCACCTTGGCTCGACCGATGACCGCGCTCCATCTCCGACCGTCATGTTCGGACGGGGGCCTTCTTCAACATCAACTCCGATCTCTATTATGATCATAGAGGAATCATCCATGGAGCTCGAGGGCTCAACGTCAACATTGCCCTCGGGCGGCCGTGCTGTTTTTATGGACAGTGAACTTGTATTCGCCGTCACCACCTCCTCGTGCGTCGGTTTGACGATTGCTTCAGTGGAATAGTGCATAATTACGTCTACAACAGCCATGCAAAATTTCGTCGAGTTCCGATGAAGGCATCTCCGACAATCTACAATAATACCGAAGCCCTGTCAAATCTGGACGGGAACCTGGACGATTTTAGGGCGTGGTCTCCAGAGCCCTTCTCGGAGGTCCTTTCGAAGATCCAACCGTTCATCTGCTGCGGAATTCCCATATCTACCACCCCTCGAAATTTCAGCTCGATCCAATGGTTCAAACTCCGGGAATCTTCCGATGAGTGGACCAATTTTTGGATCTGTTTTTACGCGAATACGGATCCGACCCGAATTCATGTTTCTTTATGAACGTGATATTGGACAACCTTTTTAGAGGAAATTTCTTCTAAGGTATTGTGCGTCGTTTTTAAACACGTGTCCATAAATTTTTAAGCCTCCCCTAAGGTCATCTTCATCATCTTGCTGGTGTCAAATCAGTCCGGCAATATTGCTCTAAGGCTGCCGACCTGCGCTAGACACGTCGTCACTTTGTTGAGCCGATCTCAACTTCTTCGGATCATCATCTCGGCAGGCCGAACAAGAGTTCGGCATCGCGAAGGATAAATCATCACCAACATCGCCGCCCCACGGATTACTCAGAGCGGGCACACCGGCATCGCCGCACGGTCACTTCATCAAGCCGGCATTGACCACGTCACGACCTGCATCGGCAGGGCCGCACTGTTGCTTCTTCAAGCTGGTGTCCATCACGCCGACCTACTTCAACTAATCGGCTGACATCGAGGCTTCGACATCTCGGCTGGACCGAGGGCTTTGCCTCGGCGAGCCAACCTTTGTCAGCATCGCCATGCCGTCGCTTTATCGCCCATCAGGCAATGGGTGTGCGGATCGAGTCTCAATTTTGGGAGTCACCTTTCTTCGGATTGCTACAACAAATAAACCAGGTGCTATTAATCCTAGTAATTTTTGCTTTTTGGAGTTTATTTTTCCCAAGAAATTATTACTCTGGTTTGTTCCTGTACACAGGTCTATCGAATGATGTCCGCACTAACGACGATCGTGTGGTGGTTCGGTCAGTTTCCGTACATAGTCCGGCGAAGGCCGCATCCGGAACTCGGACCGACCTGTGAATTCAGGCTTTGCCACACCTTTACTGCATTACGCCGATGCCCTGCATCAACATTAACTTCGGCGCCAGGCCATATTTCTTTTATTACTCACTTTGCATAAATTATTTATTATGTAACATTTTTATCATTATTATTATTATCTCCGGTTTGCACTATTTTTTGTGCACAGGAAATTGATCCGGGTTTGGCAGTATCGTCAACTCGGCATGCTGACATACCATGTCACCTCGGCTGGACAGGGGGCTTCATCAGCACTTCATTACCCCATGCCGGGGACTTCGGCATCACTCTGCCTTCCTGCATTGACCATGCTATGTCACCACTTCAGAGTGCCGAGCTCTTCGCTCCGCCACCTCGGGACCGGCTTGGGGGATGGAACCTTGTCCCGCATCAAGCTCGGACCACGTCATCAATACCAAACACATTACCCAGCTAAGTTGCATTCATGCTTGAAGTTTTAAATTTTTTAAATTGTGTTCGGTTCGACCAAGCATTATACTTTTTTGGAAAAAAGTTGCTTGTAAAAAATTTCCTTGTCCAAACTTTGTTTGTGACGCACAAATTCAAATACCCCGTTTATTTGGGGGCTTCCTTTATGAAGCTTTTCCTCTTGCATATGATTATACTTGTACGGCTTCGTTCCTTGTTCGTGTATTACGCCACAATATGCACCATATTGACTTAAGCGATTTGCAAGCTGGGTTGCCTGGCTCCTGTGCTTACCCCTACATTCTCGATTGTTCGGCTAGGGAGTAAAGGGAGCACCTCTGCGATTGTCACGACTGGGTCCTCCGAGCTCTGACCTCATACTGGGTGAAGCCGAAAGCTAGCGCTCTTATTGTTTTCAATCATGGTCGGCACACAACGGAACTCATGAGTACAAAAAATCTATTGCACAAGTCTCATAGTAATAATGAGCACCGAAGAAAGGTATCGGTGGGGGTACTATTTTCTTCGAAGATGCTTCTTACACTTCGTTTGTAATCTAGCATAAGTTCCCTGAGCGCGCTTTGTCTGTTACAGCCTTATGGCCCGGTTGCCCGGTTATCGGAAACACTGTCGATATTCTTGACAGGTGGAGTACATAACACTTTTCGGTCCTTGACCGAAGAGGGAGAAGCCAACGGTCGGTTAAGACGCTTTTAATGTTCGGGTGAACAAAGATATGAAATTAGTACTTCGGTACATACAATCATTATACATAAAATTCCTTTACCCAAGTCACTTGGGGGCTCTTAAATTTATATGAGCCGTTTTATAATAAGTGTCTTCTTCTTAGTCATTGCAAAGTTTTTGTTACTATTATTATTTATCACTCCTTTTTTCAACACGAGCGTGTGGTCACTAGCCGGGGAGCCTAATTTCTCTTTCAAAGCCGCTAGAGTTTAGTTTGCTAAACTGGCCTAATGAGAAGTACTCCGCCCTCGGGATAGGAGGTTGAAGCCGTAGGCTGACCCGCTTGAAGTCTTGAGATAGGATGTGTCATGTTAAAGCACGACAGAAGCACTTTTTTTTTCTAAGGCCAATTTTCGGATTGGCACCGAACACTTGATCTTGTTCGGACGTCAAGTTTTTACTGACGTTTTTTGGTTTTCCAAGCTTATGGAACTTTTAAACTATTTGTGTGTTTTCAGCACAAGTCTCGCAGTGCAACACCGGACACCTTTAGAGATTCGGCAAAAACATTCTCGGATATTGCTATATATGCATCGGTTTCGAATTGTGTCTTCGGTCAATAGTTGGGTTGCCTAGCTCCTACGCTTGCTTCCTACGTTCTGCTTTGTTCGGCTAGGTGTGCAAAGAGATAACCACTGCGATTGTGCTTCCAGCTCACATGGTTAAGCACCTTAGTGTAGAAAGCCAAAAACTGACTGTCACAATAAGCGTAAACTGGTCAGTGATCCGATGACTGTGTTAAATGATGGGCCATTCATAACAATGGCCGAAGTGTTTACGGCTTGGCCTTGACTGTCGCCAAACACTACCAGGGGCTATTAACTAGCCTACCAAACCAAATCCTCGATATTTTGCTCTTACATTAGAGCTGAAGTTTCATGATCATGCTTAGCATGACAACCCAAAGAAAGGAACCGATAGCGGGACTATTTTCTTTGGAAGACATTTCTTATGTTAAACAATAATATAACATATCTCTCTATGTACCTTTGTTTATAAAACCGTATGGCCAGAGTGCCTTGTTTGTCGTAAATCTTTGCCCTCATAAAGGCTTTATAAAGAAGGACAAACACTGTTCGGCTACTGGCTGAGGAGGTGGAAGCCGATGGTCGGTCAACAAAGTTTTGTACAATGCGGATCCGAGCATTAATGACGTAAAGTACTTGGATACATAGAGTCATTACACATAATTTGTGATTTTACTGTGGATATCGATCCTTAATTCGGCCACCCGTGCCCGCATTAAGGCTCAGGGGCTACTGGGCTTCGGGCATTTTATTTACAAATATTAAAGGGGCACATAAATTCCCTGATCTGGTGTTGCCACCCGACCAGTGTCTCGAGGGCTATTGCATTGCATGTTCAGTGCAGAAAGTTTTAAGTGCAATACGGTTTCCGAGGAGATTTTGATCCTCAGGTTGGTCAGCCGCACCCAACCTGAGTCCCGAGGACTAAGCACGCCGCTTTTTGTGTCCCGAAGTATTCTGCCGAGCTAGGACTTGATTCTCAAGCCAATTTTGCAAATCAACCTGAGTCTCAGCGGCTACTGGGAGCAGTGGTCTTACGTCATCCTTCAGGTGCATCTCGGGTTTTAGACTGATACACACCTTGAGGGCTACTGGCTATATATCTCGGCAGAGAATAAATTGCACCAATAAAAAATATTGATAAAAAATCGGCCCACAGTCAGGGTGGTGCACCACCTCGGAAGCAGTCCGGCATAAAGCTCGGGCGCTAGCGGCTGGCTCCATAGAGGGCATTTCCGGCATTAAGCTCGGCTAAACTCCTTCAACTTTTTTGGAGCAAGATGATCTATGACATCTTGGATATAGTCCGGCGTTGGAGCTTGGACACAGTCCGGCATTGGAGCTCGGATACATTTCAGCGTTGGAGCTCGGAAGAAGTCCGGCATTGGTGCTCGGCTGCAAAAGATACCTCGAATGCTGTCCGGCATTAGAGCTCGGACGCAAGAGGACACTGCCTCCCGGGAACAACATCAAACCCGAGGTGTGGCATAAAAATAACAAGGCATTGATAAAGGCCGGAAACTTAAAGGGGCTCCTCGGATACCCGACGTGTAAACTCGTTGAATGCATTTCAGCGATCCTCAAGATCGAAGACGAGAAGATTTGTTGAATCAGTTTTCAAGACCGACGACCGAAGATGAAGAACATTTCGGAAGAATCGAGGAGCGTCCCTAACATGAAGACCGGTTCAGGAGGCTACTGATGGTGTCCTGGACTAGGGGGTACTCACCACGTTATCTCCCGATCTGTTAGATTAGGCCGAGGACCCCCATGGCCATATACTCATGGGCCAGTTCGGACAGCTTCCGCATACATGGAAGATTCCACAAGACTTGGTGATCAAGACAAGGACTCCTCCCCACCGGCGTATTCGGCTAGGACTCTTGTTATCCTAGGCCTCTGGTGCATTATATAAACCGAGGCCAGGCTAGTCGATAGGTATATACAACAACAATCATACCATAGGCTAGCTTCTGGGGTTTTAGCCTCTATGATCTCGTGGTAGATCAACTCTTGTATTACTCATATCATCAATATCAATCAAGCAGGACGTAGGGTATTATCTCCATCAAGAGGTCCCGAACTTGGGTAAACATCGTTTCCCCTGCCTCCTGTTACCATCGATCCTAGATGCACAGTTCGGGACCCCCTACCCGAGATCCGCCGGTTTTGACACCGACAACGACACTTGTACAAGTTCTGGAAGAGACGTTTGCCAATCTGCGCAAGATCAATGTCAAGTTCGACCCTGAGAAGTGCGTCTTCGGTGTTCCGTCCGGCAAATTGATGCCTACTGCACAACCTTCTTCTTGTAGACGTTGTTCGGCCTCCAAGTGCATAGGTTTGTAGGACAGTAGCAAATTTCCCTCAAGTGGATGACCTAAGGTTTATCAATCCGTAGGAGGCATAGGATGAAGATGGTCTCTCTCAAGCAACCCTGCAACCAAATAACAAAGAGTCTCTTGTGTACCCAACACACCCAATACAATGGTAAATTGTATAGGTGCACTAGTTCGGCGAAGAGATGTTGATACAAGTGGTATATGGATAGTAGATATGGGTATTTGTAATCTGAAAATATAAAAACAGCAAGGTAGCAAGTGATAAAAGTGAGCATAAACGGTATTGCAATGATAGGAAATAAGGCCTAGGGTTCATAATTTCGCTAGTGCAAGTTCCCTCAACAATAATAGCATAATTGGATCACATAACTATCCCTCAACATGCAACAAAGAGTCACTCCAAAGTCACTAATAGCGGAGAACGAATGAAGAGATTATGGTAGGGTACGAAACCACCTCAAAGTTATTCTTTCCAATCAATCCGTTGGGCTATTCCTATAAGTGTCACAAACAGCCCTAGAGTTCGTACTAGAATAACACCTTAAGACACAAGTCAATCAAAACCCTAATGTCACCTAGATACTCCAATGTCAGCTCAAGTATCCGTGGGCATGATTATACGATATGCATCACACAATCTTAGATTCATCTATTCAACCAACACATAGAACCTCAAAGAGTTCCCCAAAGATTCTACCGGATAATCATGATGAAAACGTGTGCCAACCCCTATGCATAGGTTCATTGGCGGAACCCGCAAGTTGATCACCAAAACATACATCAAGGGAATCACGTGATATCCCATTGTCACCTCAGATAGCCATGGCAAGACATACATCAAGTGTTCTCAAATCTTTAAAGACTCAATCCGATAAGATAACTTCAAAGGGGAAACTCAATTCATTACAAGAGAGTAGAGGGGGGAAGAAATATCATAGGATCCAAATATAATAGCAAAGCTCGCGATACATCAAGATCGTATCATCTCAAGAACACGAGAGAGAGAGAGAGAGAGAGAGATCAAACACATAGCTACTGGTACATACCCTCAGCCCCGAGGGAGAACCGGGATGATGAAGATGGCCACCGGAGAGGGATTGCCCCCTCCGGCAGGGTGCCGGAACGGGTCTAGATTGGCTTTCGATGGCTACGGAGGCTTCTGGCGGCGAAACTCCCGATCTATTGTGCTCCCAAATGTTTTTAGGGTATATGGACATATATAGGCGGAAGAAGTACGTCAGGGGAGCCAGGAAGGGCCCATGAGGGTGGAGGGCGCGCCCCCTACCTCGTGGCCTCCTCGAAGCTTCCCTTATGTGCACTTCAAGTCTTCTGGGCTTCTTTCCTTCCAAAAATGGGTTCCGTGAAGTTTCAGGTCAATTGGACTCCGTTTGGTTTTCCTTTTCTTCGAAACCCTAAAACAAGGTAAAAATAGAAACTGGCACTGGGCTCTGGGTTAATAGGTTAGTCCCAAAAATGATATAAAAGTGTATAATAAAGCCCATAAATATCCAAAACAGTAGATAATATAGCATGGAGCAATCAAAACTTATAGATACGTTGGAGCTGTATCACAAACTTCTCGGGTTCTTTGTGTCATAGTGTGGGATGGAGGCAAATCCAGACAAGATCAAGGCTATTGAGCAAATTAGGGCACCCAAGCAGATCAAGGACGTGAGTCGGCTCACTGGTTGCCTTGCCGCCATGAGCAGATTCATCTCCAGGTCTGCTGAGTGTGCCCTTCCCTTTTTCAAAATCTTGAAAAAAGCGGGCCCAATGGAATGGACCCCAGAGGCCGAAGCAGCCCTGTAGGATTTGAAGAAATACCTCTCTTCTACACCGATACTGGTTGCGCCCAAACCCCAAGAACCTTTGCTGCTGTACCTGGCGGCAACAAACCAAGTGGTCAGTGTCGCACTAGTGGCACAGAGAGAGGTCGACGAAGAGGCAAGGCCCCTGGCAGGGTCCAACGCTGGCGGGGCAGGGCCTACACAACCAGACGAAGTGCTGTCGAAGAAGAAAATGATGCAGCACCCAGTTTAATTTGTCAGCTCCCTCTTGCAGGGGGCTAGGTCAAGGTACTCCAGTGTGGAGAAATTGCTCTTCGGCCTCCTTATGGCCTCGAGGAAGCTGCGTCATTACTTCGAGGCACACAAGATCACCGTCGTCACCCGCCTCCCGTTGCAACAGATATTGCATAATCCAGATGCAACCGTGAGGATTGTGGAGTGGGCTATGGAGCTGTCGAGCTTCGGTTTGAAGTTTGAAAGTACTTCGACAATCCATAGCAGAGTCTTGGCAGAGTTCATTGCCGAGTGGACCTCGACGCCAGACAAAGAGATCCAGGAGACCACCCTCCCCGGCAAAGAGGCAAGTCGCAACTAGATTATGTACTTCGACGGGGCTTTCTCGCTGCATGGCGCCGATGTTGGTGTGCTGCCCGTCGCACCCACTAGAGAGCACCTCAAGTATGTGATCCAGATGCACTTTCCTAGGGAGATGTCCACAAACAACACTGCTAAATACGAGGGGTTGCTTGCCGGTCTCAGGATCGCAGCAGACCTCGGGATCAAGAAGCTCGTCGTCAGGGGTGATTCGCAGCTTGTTTTCAGGCAAGTCAACAAAGATTATCAAAGCCCATTGATGGAGGCCTACTTGGATGAGGTGACGAAGCTGGAGGAGCGCTTTAACAGTATACAGGCAGAGCATGTTTGTGACGCCATGCTCGAGAAGTCTTCCATAGGTTCCGGGTTTCTCCGTGTGTTTTATTTTTGCTTGCTCCTTTTTTTTGCATTGCATCATGTCATCATGCCATTATTATTGCAACCGTTTCAAAACTCTTTTAGAAAAATCTAATGGATCTTCGACCCATTTAAATCGAGGGAAGGATGACTTCTCTTTATAACATATCCTCCCGATATTAGGGAGATATATTAAATATTCCATTTTCGGAATCACCCATAAACACATTTGCAAATAATCACATGCCTTTTCTTGCTTCAAGTTTGGTCCCCAAACTTTGCTTATACTCTTTCATCATTTTTCGGAGCTCCACCAAAAATGCGAGCATTTTTGGACCTTCCTTTTTATCAAGTCCCAGTTCAAACCCATTCGAATTAAATTCAAATGAGTTTGAATTTGTATCTTTCAATGTTGCCGTTTCTATTATTCTTGGGTCAAACTCATTTTTTGTGAGTCCGGGAAATTTATCCATGAGTCCTACTTCGTTCCCTAAACCCCCTCTTTATTTCTTTTTCTTCTCTTGTTTTCTGTAAAGTAATAATAAGAGAGAAGGAGGAGAGAGCCCATCAGTCCAGCCAGGCCTCTGGCCACTTCCTTCTTTACTAGGCCGGCCCTTTAGGCCCAGCTGACCCTCCTCCTCTCTTCCTGAGGCCTGACCAAAAGGCCCAAGGCCCATTCAGCACCGGCCCACCTAATCCCTACAACCCTAGCCCGACCAAACCCCACCTCTCGCTTCCCTGCGATCCCTCCAGCGCCGCCAGGAGTCGATCCCCTCTCCCTCCCGCGAGTGCATCTCTCCTTCCTCTCGCTCTCCTCGCAACGCACCAGGGAGAAGCCCCGGGAGTTGCCTCTGCTCGACCCCGATCGCCTCTCCTCTCATGCGCCTCGTCCCTGGCGTCGTCCAGCCGCACCGTGCCCCAAGTGCGCCGCCTCCCATCTCCTGCAGCCGTGCCCGAGCCTCCATGGCGCGCTGCCCCAAGCTCCGCCCCCGTTCGCCTCAACCTCCAGGTCTGGCGACACCCTGGGGTCCGCGCCGGTGTCCAGCTGCGCCTCCTCCATGGCCTCCCTCCTTGCTGCCATGGATGCGAGGGTCGAGCTCGCCACCCCGCCGCATCGCCAAGGCCACCGGGCGCTGCAGCCTGCCGGCCTACCCCCCTTGCTTTGTCATCTACAGCCACCTCGCCGTGGCCTCTCTGAGCTCTGCCTGCATCGACGCCTCATGCCTCCATCGATCCACCGGTCCATCCATGCCCGGAGCCGCGCCGTCCTCGCCGGAGCAAGCGCCAAGGTTGCGTCCGTCGACAGGTCCGCCTCAGCGCCTCCTCCCGCTCGCGCCTCCTCCTGCCTCGTCCTTGTTCCCGCGCCGCTGGTCGCCGGAAACCAGCAGGAGAAGCCCCGCCTCCGCTCAAGGACCCGTGCCATTCACTGCTGCCTGCTCCGTCTTCCCTGCGCACCTCCCGATCCCGTGCTGCACAACCAAGTTGTCATCGGTGGCCTCGTCAATCACCACCCAGGCTGCTATCTTGAATAGCTCCTCCACGACTTCTAGTCTGTACGTGGACTTCCATCAGTTGCTAGAGCACCACGGATCCACAAGTAGCTCTACGCACGGATACGCCAAGACTTGGACCGGCTAGTACCACGACGTCCGTCGATCACGAAGTACCATTTGGATGTGCCAAGTTCCACGACGCTGTATAAGTTTCTTCCTGAACATGTACGACTACAATGTGAACGAGTTCCACGACGATCCAAGTACCGCGAGAACGTTTGTGCCTCTACCGTCGCCGTGGATCCGACAAGTACCCCTACAACAAGTGTACCTCTACCGTCGTCTTCGGAATTGCTAAGAATGTCAAGTACCCCTTCGAGATGACGAGACCGGCAAGTTCGAATGACCTCAAGTACCTCTTCGAAACGACCGAGTACCATTACCTTCGGACGTTCGAACGACTACAGGCCGAAACGTCAAGTTCCTTGATGAACCATGTATGGCTACCATTCCTCGTGGATTCACCAAAGTACCATGAAATGGATGACCCTACAAGTTACCGTTGCCGTGTACGACTACCATCGCCTTGGAGATGTTGGGTTCATCAACTTCCTCTTCGGAAAAGTACACTACTTCCCACGACGACCTCGTGAACAACTACTTCCCCTTCGACACGTGTACCCCTACCGCCGAACTCGATCCGTTCTGTTAAGCACGCTCCGAAAGGTATAACCATCGACACGACCGTCCGTGGACCGAATGCATGTTATGTGATACGAGATGAACCCTGTGTGTCGGAGTAATTGGACACGGATACCCCGAAGACGGCGAGACAAGAATTCAAGACATCGGGGCTAGCAAAGCCCCTCAGTCCAACTACCTGGCTGGCGGCTGATTGCTGGCTGCAGTCTGCTCCACCAGGCCGACTGCTGGCTGCCGACTGCTCCACCAGGCCGACTGCTGGCTGCCGACTCCTCCACCAGGCCGACTGCTGGCTGCCGACTCCTCCACCAGGCCGACTGCTGGCTGCCGACTCCTCCGCCAGGCCGACTGCACGAAGTCAACTGCAGCCTGACGAGACACCGATGGGACGACCATACCGTGACGTCATCTACAGTGTACCGTATCCCCTGGGTACTGATTTATAAAGTACCCCAGGGGACAAGCATGACATGCACCATGCCACTAGCCATGCCTACATAGCCTGGCTTGTAAGCTACCCAAGGTAGCTTACAACCAAAGCCACTACCACCCATGCCAATTCCTATATATATAGGCACACATCCATCCATCAGGGGATGGACTCAGTCACGCACACACACAAGCAAGCTAGCTAGCAAGAGAGCTAGCTAGCAAGCCATCCACACACACGCATGAGCATGCACATGCTCACGGCCATGAGCCATGAGCATGGCCGGCCACTAGAGCATGCCACATACATGCATATATGAAACCAGATGCCTGTGGCACTGCTTTCAGATACAGCTCCAGGAGCAACTCTGTACCAGATATACCAGATATACTCAGACATGCAGAAGTAGGGGTGTTATCTCTTCGGAGAGCCCCGAACCTGGGTAAACTAGCGCGTGCTACTCGCATACCCGTCCCTGGATATTCCGGCAAGAGTCTTGCCCTCACACGAAGCCACCTTGTGGCATGTGTCGTCTTGCACCCCCCGTGAGAATACCACGACACCGTGTTTACAGCATGTCCGTTTGTTACGTGCACGACCCTCGGTTGCCATGCCGCCGACACATGGGACACCCGGTATCCGGGAGCGCCCCACCTTCTTTTGCACGCTCCCGCCACTTCCTTTTGCACCGGTATCTCTATGAGCTACCGGAACCGATATGGTGCTGTGACATCATTTTCGGATTCGTCGCCGTGGCACCCTTTCTTTCCACCACGGTGACAAATGCTTCATAATGTTCTTATCAACATCTTCATAAAAATTGCATAAACTTGATTCATGCCATCTGCATCATGATGACAACAATTAAAATGCTTAAAATTGTTGTTGCAATAAATTGCTAATGCATATGGGGATTTACCGGATTTGTTGTCTGGTATATCCGGCCCCATTTAAATTGTTTAAATGGTATAGTTTTGCTATGCTACACCTCTTGCCATGCTAACCAACATTTAATATTGTTGAGTACATAAACGAGATCGAACTAAATAATTGCTGTGGTGTTCCGTCAATATGCAACTCGTTGCATATTGAGCTCCATTTAATTTGTAGGATTGTTTGTGCATTTTGCCATGCGATGCCTCATTTAAACCGGACATGCATCATACCTGGTTGTGCATCATGCCATGCTTATGTGATGGTTGTTTACTTTGTTGTTTGCTTCTTTCCGGGTTGCTTCTCGCGTAAGCTTCGGTTTTGTTCTGGAGTTGTGAGGATTCGTTCGACTACGTCTGTTTTTCTTCTTCATGGACTCGTTCTTCTTCCTTGCGGGATCTCAGGCAAGATGACCATACCCTCGAAATCACTTCTATCTTTGCTTGCTAGGTGCTCGCTCTTTTGCTATGCCTATGCTGCGATACCTACCACTTGCTTATCATGCCTTCCATATTGTTGAACCAAGCCTCTAACCCACCTTGTCCTAGCAAACCGTTGTTTGGCTATGTTACCGCTTTGCTTAGCCCCTCTTATAGCGTTGTTAGTTGCAGGTGAAGATTGGAGCTTGTTCCATGTTGGAACATGGATATTTTGTTGGGATATCACAATATCTCTTATTTAATTAATGCATCTATATACTTGGTAAAGGGTGGAAGGCTCGGCCTTATGCCTGGTGTTTTGTTCCACTCTTGCCACCCTAGTTTCCGTCATATCGGTGTTATGTTCCTGGATTTTGCGTTCCTTACGCGGTTGGGTTATAATGGGAACACCTTGAAAGTTCGCCTTGAATAAAACTCCTCCAGCAATGCCCAACATTGGTTTTACCATTCGCCACCTAGCCTTTTCTTTTCCCTTGGGAGTCGCGCTCCTGAGGGTCATCATTATTTTACCCCCCGGGCCAGTGCTCCTCTGAGTGTTGGTCCAAACTAGAGCCCTGTGCAGCGCCCCCTCGGGGAAACTCGAGGTTTGGATTTAGTTGTATGGAGAGCTCATCTGAGTGTGCCCTGAGAACGAGATATGTGCAGCTCCTATCGGGATTTGTCGGCACATTCGGGCGGTATTGCTGGATTTGTTTTACCATTGTCGAAATGTCTTGTAACCGGGATTCCGAGTCTGATCGGGTCTTCCCGCTAGAAGGAATATCCTTCGTTGACCGTGAGAGCTTGTGATGGGCTAAGTTGGGACACCCCTGCAGGGATTTGAACTTTCGAAAGCCGTGCCCGCGGTTATGGGCAGATGGGAATTTGTTAATGTCCGGTTGTAGGAAACCTGAAGTTGACCTTAATCAAAATACATCAACCGTGTGTGTTGCCGTGATGGTCTCTTTCCGGCGTAGTCCGGGAAGTGAACACGGTGTGGGAGTTATGCTTGACGTAGGTTGTTCTAGGATCACTTCTTGATCATAGTTTCTCGACCGTGTTTGCCTTCTCTTCTCGCTCTCATTTGCGTATGTTAGCCACCATATATGCTAGTCGCTTGCTGCAGCTCCACCTCATACCTTTTACCCTACCTATAAGCTTAAATAGTCTTGATCGCGATGGTGTGATATTGCTGAGTCCCCCTGACTCATAGATACTTCCAAAACCAGCTTGCAGGTGCCGATGAAACCGTGCAGGTGACGCAACCAAGCTCAAGGAGGAGCTCAATGAAGATCTTGTCCTTTGTGTTGATTCGTCTAGTTGATCAGTAGTGGAGCCCAGTTGGGGTCGATCAGGGATTTGTGTAGCATTTGGGGTAGTCTTCTTTTATTTTGGTTCCGTAGTCGGACCTTGTTTGTATCTGGATGATGTAATGCTTTATTCATGTATTGTGTGAAGTGGCGATTGTAAGCCAACTATGTATCTCTTTCCCTTATGTATTACATGGGTTGTTGCGAAGATTACCTCACTTGCGACATTGCTTTCAATGTGGTTATGCCTCTAAGTCGTGCTTCGACACGTGGGAGATATAGCCCATCGAGGGCGTTACAAGTTGGTAATCAGAGCCTTCCCCGACCTTAGGAGCCCCCCTGCTTGATCGAATCGCTGGCGTTGTTGAGTCTAGAAAAATGTTTTGAGTCATTAGGAATTATGTATACCAGAGAGTAGGATTCTTTTTACTCCTCAGTCCCTTGGTCGCTCTGGTGAGGCATCCTGATGTAGAGTTTTGACTCTTCTCTTCTCAAATTTCACTAAAAAAATTAGGATCACGCGGGTATATTGGAATCGTTCCGATGGTTTTGTGACGAGAACATTGGTCTTGGTGCCTCCTGACATTTAGGGGTTGCGGCAGTGTCCCGGGGAGTTGAGCTCCGAGGTGTTGTCGTCACAATTTTATCGTTGCAGTTCTGGAATACCTGAGTTTAGTTTCACCGACATCGAAAATCTCTTTTATGCAGTTGTTGGTGAGATAACCTCGACGCTACCCAGTACTGGGGCGGGAGTTCGGGAGTATTGCCATAACTCGTATAACGGATGCTTTTCGAAGGTTGAGGTAAATGATTTCCGAAGGTTTTCTTGGTTATGTGTTGAAGGATGGATACAGCTGGATGTACGATTTGCTAGATTTGGGTGAGATATTATGCTTCCCCTGTATCCCTAACACCTGATTGCATAACCGAAAAGTTTCGGGAGTTTATAAGTGGGAATTCAAGTAGCTCTTAGGATATCTTTTCGACAGATGTATGATATGAAATTGGGGTTCGACGTCTAGTGGTCCGCCTATCCACGGTTGGTTTTACAGTAGTCTCGTTGCGTCTTAAAGAGTCCTTGGCTATGCCGACTCGGGGATGCTTCGTATGTCATGTGCACTGCCTTGTACATGAAGGTGCTGTACGATCGAGCCCGTGTGGGCCCCACCACGAAAACTTCGGACAAAATCTCTATCATATGTTTGTTCCAGCTTATTCTGCAAGCCAATCCTTTGTTTTGTTTTGAGTTGTGGTATTCGAGTTGCTTCGAAGTCAAATGTTGATTCCATACCTTTTCCTAAGCGGTGTTCTCATACTCCGATGTGAGGACCAATCCTTCTTTATAATCGAGATTGTGATGTCAATCCTTTCCGGTGTGTTTTTCTCTTCAAACGGATTCGTTCATTTTCAACATCCGCAAGTTTCAATTTCAGCTTTCTCAACGGTGTTCGTTTCATCCATCCCAAGTTGTCTTTGTTATCCCTCCCACCCAACCCTTGTTTCTTGAAGGACTCGGATTTCTTTATCAAGTATCCATCTTATTGATGCGAAGTCTCTCCAGTCTTTTTCGTCAATGTTCTTATCTGGTGATTCTCAAGAAGATACTAATGGAGCTTCAAGTTATCATTATTCGTACTTATTCTTCTCCGGTGGAACCAATTCAAGCCTTGTTGATCATATCATTTCCTCGTTTCAAATACCTTCTCTTCCCGGTGCACCTCATATTCAGTCATTTCTCGCTATTCAATTGTTCCGGAGTGCTCAAGATATCCCGAAGATTCATGCTTACACTCTGCTTTCGTTCAAGCCTTTCGAGGATGTTATCTCATTCAAGCCATTTGAATTCAACCAGTGCAATCTCTCTTTGAAATCATTCTACGGTGTATCTTTTCAGTGGGCCCTAACCCACAGGTCTTTTCCCAGGATCTTACCCGACTCTTCTAATCTTCTCGGAGTTATTCTCAAATTGTTTCAAAGTTTGACGTAAGAATGATTCTTCATCAGTCAAATGCCTTCTCCAAGATCTTTCACACTATTTTCTTTGTTGGTTCAACTTTTCCATTCTACTTTATTCCGGAGTATCTCAACAATTTGGTGGTGTTTCTCATCGTCATTCTCAGATTTTGACGACCGAAGAAGAGTTTTACCTCCATATCTTATCCGTTCTCTCAGAGATTCGTGGTTCTAGTTCAAGGCCATCCTCTCATAATTGTTTTGATCGCGAAAATTCCTTTCCTTCCTCCGGAGCCCATCATTTCAGAAGACTTATTCATTCTCAGCTTTCAGCTATTGTTCTCCAAATCTTACCGGTGCATCAGCAAGTATTCTCTAATCAGTTCCTGAACTATTAGTCCTCTTGTATGTAAATTCTCTCAAGTACCTTCGTTCATTTGCTAATTCTTCCTGGTGTTTCTTTATCTTCTCTTCGTTCATTTTCAATTCTTACGGTGGTTCGTTCAAGATTCTTCTTACCTTGTTATCATATCAATTCATTTGCTGTTTTCAATCCTACCGGTGGATTCGTCGAAGACCTTCCCAAGTTTGCGCTATATCTATCTTAATCTTTTCTACGAGAATAAGTAGTATGTCAAATTCGTTGATTGTCATCAATTTAATTGGTGAAGGATAAGCATAATGTAATTCTTATTCTTGTTTCATCGAGTGTATTCAATTCCTGCTTTCCGGAGTGGTTCAACATATCACATTCTCGGTTCGAGATGCTTTATCTTTTTTTTCCGGAGTTCCAACCTATTTCAATTATATCACCACGGAGATCCATCTAACCATTGCAAGGTTTCACCTTGTGTTTTCAACTTCTCTTTCTTTTCGTTATCCTTTTGTTTACCGGAGTTTTTCATGAAGGCCCTACATGGTGGTCCATAAAGGACTTAATCCGTTCTCGAAGTGTTCATCGAGATTCTTTTCAGAGGAGCTCAAACATTCTTCATCTTGCAATCTGGAGTGCAATTCTTTCAACCGTATCATTCGAGGTGGTATTATGTCATTCTTGATAATTTGAGTTCATGTCTCATGATTCACATGTTGTTAAGAATGAGGTATTTTAAATCCAACAATCTCGTCATTGGAGTTATCTGGGGTTATATTTCACGTAAAGCTTTCCCTAAGGTTTGTTACTGTTATGGTGCTTATAAATGACCCAAGTTCTTCTTTTATCCTCCCAGTGAAATAGTTTTCTCGTCTCCTTGTTCATACCAATCAAATTCTTTTGCCGTGAGTGGTAGGTTGTCACCTCATAATTTGAGATGTATTCCATAAGACCATATAAATCTTGTCCTCTTTTCGTTGTTGGTTTTCCAACAACTCCGTTCTAGCTTTTGTTGTAAGCATGCTCCCTCGAGATCTTGTTTCCCTTCGGTCATCCCATTCCATTCTTACTTTTGTTCCGGAGGCTTTGTGATGTTGCTCTTTTCAGACCATCTTTTCGTTTTGTCAGGATCGTGTTCTTTTCTTGGTTTATCCTTTTAACCAGAGTGTTGTGTCCCTTTTGCTCAAGCTCTTTTCATTTTTATCAAGTCTTCATCTCTTTTCAACCGAAGTGCTACCTGAATCGGTTCTTTCTTATTCCTCTTTCTTAATGGAGTGCTTTCAACTTTGTTCTTCTCCGTTGCTTTCTTTCTTTCATTTGGTTCAACCTCACAAGGTTCTTTGGTTTCATTCGTTTGTCAAAGAAGCAACTTAGCTTTACCTCTCCTGTTTCTCTTCCGTTTCCCTCCGGTGCCATTCTAGATCTCGGGACGAGATCCTCTCGTAGTGGTGGAGTGTTGTGACGCCATGCTCGAGAAGTCTTCCATAGGTTCCGGGTTTCTGCGTGTGTTTTATTTTTGCTTGCTCCTTTTTTTGCGTTGCATCATGTCATCATGCCATTATTATTGCAACCGTTTCAAAACTCTTTTAAAAAAATCGAATGGATCTTTGACCCATTTAAATCGAGGGAAGGATGACTTCTCTTTATAACATATCCTCCCGATATTAGGGAGATATATTAAATATTCCATTTTCGGAATCACCCATAAACACACTTGCAAATAATCACATGCCTTTTCTCGCTTCTTGTTTGGTCCCCAAACTTTGCTTATACTCTTTCATCATTTTTCGGAGCTCCACCAAAAATCCGAGCATTTTTGGACCTTCCTTTTTACCAAGTCCCAGTTCAAACCCATTCAAATTAAATTCAAATGAGTTTGAATTTGTATCTTTCAATCTTGCCGTTTCTATTTTTCTTGGGTCAAACTCATTTTTTGTGAGTCCGGGAAATTTATCCGTGAGTCCAACTTCGTTCCCTAAACCCCCTCTTTATTTCTTTTTCTTCTCTTGTTTTCTGTAAAGAAATAATAAGAGAGAAGGAGGAGAGAGCCCATCAGTCCAGCCAGGCCTCTGGCCACTTCCTTCTTTACTAGGCCGGCCCTTTAGGCCCAGCTGACCCTCCTCCTCTCTTCCTGCGGCCTGACCAAAAGGCCCAAGGGCCATTCAGCGCTGGCCCACCTAACCCCTACAACCCTAGCCCGACCAAACCCCCCCTTCTCGCTTCCCTGCGATCCCTCCAGTGCCGCCAGGAGTCGATCCCCTCTCCCTCCCGTGAGTGCATCTCTCCTTCCTCTCGCTCTCCTCGCAACGCACCAGGGAGAAGCCCCGCTCCCTCCTCCCGTTGCCTCTGCTCGACCCCGATCGCATCTCCTCTCATGCGCCTCGTCCCCGTCGTCGTCCAGCCGCACCGCGCCCCAAGTGCCCCGCCTCCCATCTCCTGCAGCCGTGCCCGAGCCTCCATGGCACGCTGCCCCAAGCTCCGCCCCCGTTCTCCTCAACCTCCAGGTCCGGCGACACCCCGGGGTCCGCGAGGGTCGAGCTCGCCGCCCCGCCGTGTCGCCAAGGCCGCCGGGCACTATAGCCTGTCGGCCTACCCCCCCTGCTTCGTCATCTACAGCCACCTCGCCGTGGCCTCTCCAAGCTCTGCCCGCGTCGACGCCTTAGGCCTCCATCAATCCACCCATCCATTCATGCCCGGAGCAGCGCCGCCCTCACCGGAGCAAGCGCCAAGGTTGCCTCCGTCGACCGGTCCTCCTCAGCGCCTCCTCCCGCTCGTGCCTCCTCCTGCCTCATCCTCGTTCCCGCGCCGCTGGTCGCCGGAAACCAGCAGGAGAAGCCCCGCCTCCGCTCAAGGACCCGTGCCATTCACTGCTTCCTGCTCCGTTTTCCCTGCGCACCTCCCGGTCCTGTGCTGCACAGCCAAGTTGTCATCGGTGGCCTCGTCAATCACCACCCAGGCTGCTATCTTGAACAGCTCCTCCACGGCTTCTAGTCTGTACGAGGAGTTCCATCAGTTGCTAGAGCACCACGGATCCACAAGTAGCTCTACGCACGGATACGCCAAGACCTGGACCGGCTAGTACCACGACGTCTGTCGATCGTCAAGTACCATTTGGATGCGCCAAGTTCCACGATGCTGTATAAGTTTCTTCCTGAACATGTACAACTACAACGTGAACGAGTTCCACGACGACCCATGTACCGCGAGAACGTTTGTGCCTCTACCGTCGCCGTGGATCCGACAGGTACCCCTACAACAAGTGTACCTATACTGTCGTCTTCGGAATTGCTAAGAATGTCAAGTACCCCATCGAGATCACGAGACCGGCAAGTTCGAATGACCCCAAGTACCTCTTCGAAACGACCGAGTACCATTACCTTCGGACGCTCGAACGACTACAGGCCGAAACATCAAGTTCCTCGATGAACCATGTACGGCTACCATTTCTCGTGGATTCACCTAAGTACCATGAAATGGACGACCCTACAAGTTACCGTTGCCGTGTACGACTACCGTCGCCTTGGAGATGTTGGGTTCATCAAATTCCTCTTCGGAAAAGTACCACTACTTCCCACGACGACCCCATGAACAACTACTTCCCCTTCGACACATGTACCCCTACCGCCGAACTCGATCCGTTCCGTTAAGCCACGCTTCGAAAGGTATAACCATCGACACGGCCGTCCATGGACCGAATGCATGTTATGTGATACGAGATGAACCCCGTGTTTACAGCGTGTCCGTTTGTTACATGCACGACCCTCGGTTGCCATGCCGCCGACACATGGGACACTCGGTATCCAGGAGCGCCCCACCTTCTTTTGCGCGCTCCCACCACTTCCTTTTGCACCGGTATCTCTATGAGCTACCGGAACCGATATGGTGCTGTGACATCATTTTTGGATTCGTCGCCGTGGCACCCTTTCTTTCCACCACGGTGACAAATGCTTCATAATGTTCTTATCAACATTTTCATAAAAAATTGCATAAACTTGATTCATGCCATCTGCATCATGATAACAACAACTAAAATGCTTAAAATTGTTGTTGCAATAAATTGCTAATGCATATGGGGATTTACCGGTTTTATTGTCTGGTATATCCGGACCCATTTAAATTGTTTAAATGGTATAGTTTTGCTATGCTACACCTATTGCCATGCTAACCAACATTTAATATTGTTGAGTACATAAACGAGATCGAACTAAATAATTGATGTGGTGTTCCGTCAATATGCAACTCGTTGCATATTGAGCTCCATTTAATTTGTAGGATTGTTTATGCATTTTGCCATGCCATACCTCATTTAAACCGGACATGCATCATACCTGGTTGTGCATCATGGCATGCTTATGTGATGGTTGTTTACTTTGTCGTTTGCTTCTTTTCGGGTTGCTTCTCGCTTTAGCTTCGGTTTCGTTCCGGAGTTGTGAGGATTCGTTCGACTACGTCCGTTTGTCTTCTTCATGGACTCGTTCTTCTTCCTTGCGGGATCTCAGGCAAGATGACCATACCCTCGAAATCACTTCTATCTTTGCTTGCTAGTTGCTCGCTCTTTTGCTATGCCTATGCTGCGATACCTACCACTTGCTTATCATGCCTCCCATATTGTTGAACCGAGCCTCTAACCCACCTTGTCCTAGCAAACCGTTGTTTGGCTATGTTACCGCTTTGCTTAGCCCCTCTTATAGCGTTGTTAGTTGCAGGTGAAGATTGGAGCTTGTTCCATGTTGGAACATGGATATTTTGTTGGGATATCACAATATCTCTTATTTAATTAATGCATCTATATACTTGGTAAAGGGTGGAAGGCTCGGCCTTATGCCTGGTGTTTTGTTCCACTCTTGCCGCCCTAGTTTCCGTCATATCGGTGTTATGTTCCTGGATTTTGCGTTCCTTACGCGGTTGGGTTATAATGGGAACCCCTTGACAGTTCGCCGAATAAAACTCCTCCAGCAATGCCCAACATTGGTTTTACCACTCGCCACCTAGCCTTTTCTTTTCCCTTGGGAGTCGCGTTCCTGAGGGTCATCATTATTTTACCCCCCCGGGCTAGTGCTCCTCTAAGTGTTGGTCCAAACTAGAGCCCTGTGCAGCGCCCCCTCGGGGAAACTCGAGGTTTGGTTTTAGTTGTATGGAGAGCTCATCTAAGTGTGCCCTGAGAACGAGATATGTGCAGCTCCTATCGGGATTTGCGGCACATTCAGGCGGTGTTGCTGGATTTGTTTTACCATTGTCGAAATGTCTTGTAACTGGGATTCCGAGTCTGATCGGGTCTTCCCGCTAGAAGGAATATCCTTCGTTGACCGTGAGAGCTTGTGATGGGCTAAGTTGGGACACCCCTGCAGGGATTTGAACTTTCGAAAGCCGTGCCCGCGGTTATGGGCAGATGGGAATTTGTTAATGTCCGGTTGTAGAAAACCTGAAGTTGACCTTAATCAAAATACATCAACCGTGTGTGTTGCCGTGATGGTCTCTTTCTGGCGTAGTCCGGGAAGTGAACACGGTGTGGGAGTTATGCTTGACGTAGGTTGTTCTAGGATCACTTCTTGATCATAGTTTCTCGACCGTGTTTGCCTTCTCTTCTCGCTCTCATTTGCGTATGTTAGCCACCATATATGCTAGTCGCTTGCTGCAGCTCCACCTCATACCTTTTACCCTACCTATAAGCTTAAATAGTCTTGATCGCGATGGTGTGATATTGCTGAGTCCCCCTGACTCATAGATACTTCCAAAACCAGCTTGCAGGTGCCGATGAAACCGTGCAGGTGACGCAACCAAGCTCAAGGAGGAGCTCAATGAAGATCTTGTCCTTTGTGTTGATTCGTCTAGTTGATCAGTAGTGGAGCCCAGTTGGGGTCGATCGGGGATCTGTGTAGCATTTGGGGTAGTCTTCTTTTATTTTGGTTCCGTAGTCGGACCTTGTTTGTATCTGGATGATGTAATGCTTTATTCATGTATTGTGTGAAGTGGCGATTGTAAGCCAACTATGTATCTCTTTCCCTTATGTATTACATGGGTTGTTGCAAAGATTACCTCACTTGCGACATTGCTTTCAATGCGGTTATGCCTCTAAGTCGTGCTTCTACACGTGGGAGATATAGCCGCATCGAGGGCGTTACAATGTTCCCCGAGTGGAGAATGACATCGCCGACTACTTGTTGAAGCGCGCTGCCTTCAAACTACCTATGGAACCAGGTACTTTTGTGCTTCGGCTGACTCAACCATCCGTTGAACCATCAACAAAGCAGAACAAGCGAAGGAAATCAGGCCCCGGCAAGTACTTTCCCACCGAGCTCCTAGGAGCCGTCGGCAAGGATGTTGTCGTGGGCACTGAGCCAGCCGTGGGGGACCAACTCCGGCGGTGCATCAAGTCCTGGCTGTGGTGATAACTGCTCCCATGGTCGAGGAAGTGCCTTTATTCCTTGCCGTCGAGCCTCGTGCTCCGGCATGGGCACAACATACTGTCTGATTCCTCCAAACAAGGGAACTCCGAGAGGAGCAGGAAGAAGCAGAGAAAGTAGCCCGTCGGTCTGCCATGTATCAAATCGTCGACGACGTCCTGTACAGAAAAAGACCAAACGGTGTGAAATCTAAGTGCATTCCCCGGGAGGAAGGACTGGAGTTGTTGGCAGAGATACACGGAGGCATATGTGGCTCCCACATAGGGTCAAGGGCCCTTGCCGGAAAGGCATTCCGGCAAGGTTTCTTCTGGCCCACCGCCCTCCAGGATGCAACGACACTAGTAACCAAGTGTGAAGCGTGTCAGTTCCATTCGAAGAAGCTTCATCAACCAGCTCAGGCGCTCCAAACAATTCCTCTCTCCTAACCATTCTTGATCTGGGGGCTCAACATACTGGGCCCCTTTCCCCATGCTGTCAGGGGCTTTGAGTACTTGTACATTTTTTGACTATATACTGCAAGGAAACACCCTCACAGTGCTTTATTGCATAGAACTAGAGAGTTACACAATTACAATATACAAGAAAACAAAGAAAAGTATATACTTACAAGGGGCGTATGAGAGAGAGGCTATCCAGGAGAGTAAGTTATCTCTATATTTAAATTTGATTCTATGAGCTAAAAGGGAAATATCATGTATGAAATTCCTCCTCCAGGAAATGAAGGAAGGTCTCTCATTTCTAAAGATCTTCCCATTCCTTTGTGTCCAGATATTCCATGTGGCAGTAAACACCACCTCTGTGAAGAAAGGATGACCAAAATCCCTCCTAGCAGCAAGAGCCATCTCATATGTGCTCTGGTTAGGTTGGACAATCCAAGAAATCCCAAGGTAATTCCAAACCCTTTGGCTGAAGTTGCAAGCAAAGAAGAGATGTGCACGGTCTTCATGTGAAGCACAGAGGCAAAGAACACACGTGTCATCTTGGATAATCCAGTGCCTGCGTTGCATTATATCCCTAGTATTCAAACGGTCCATCAAAAGAAGCCATCCAAACACTTTAAACTTAAGCGTACACGCACACTTCCAAATCCATTTGAAAATGGGATCAACCACCAGGTGAGAGAAGCAAGACTCATAGTACTTGTACGTTGCCATCGACAAGTTCACAAATTGGCTGGAGGAGGAGACAGTGAGAAAGGTGACAGCACAATCGGCCATCAAATTCTTTAATGGGCTAGTCTGCCTTTCGGTGTGCCAAACAGGATCATCACCGACAATGGCACACAGTTCATGAGCCACGCCTTCATGCAGTACATCCAGGACCTCAGTAGCAAGGTCTGTTTTGCTTCTGTTGCACATCCACGAAGCAACGGCCAGGCTGAGAGGGCAAATGCTGAAGTGTTGCGAGGCCTCCGGTCAAGGACCTTTGACAGGCTACGCAAGTGCAGATGACGCTGGATTGATGAATTGTCGGTGGTTCTTTGGTCAATAAGAACAACACCAAATCGAGCCACCAGCCAGACACCCTTCTCCCTTGTTTACGGGGCAGAAGCAGTTCTCCCCATGGAACTCACATATGGGTCACCTCGAGTGCTCTCTTATGATGAGCTTGAGCAAGAGAAGTTGCGGCAAGATGACGCGACGCTCCTTGAGGAAGATCGTCTTTGGGCGGCTGTACGAGCAGCACGCTACCAGCAAGCCTTGCACTGCTACCATAGCCGCAAGGTTGATGACCGAAGCTCTAAGGAAGGAAACCTTGTTGTTCGGCACGTTCAGTCTGCCAAGAATTCCAATAAGTTGACGCTAAAGTGGGAGGGCCCTTATCGGGTAATACGAGTCACCAGGCCTCGCGCAGTACGCATGGAGACCAAAGATGGTGTTCCAGTGAGCAACTCCTAGAACATCGAACATCTTCGCAAGTTCTACCCACAAGGCGCGGTTGCCGGCCCCCCGGCAGACCACCTTTTGTACAAGCCTTGCCGGCAAGGCATGTAACCATTTGTACAAAGCCAGGCACAGACCCTGAGCATAAATAAATGAAGCGCTAGCGCCCTAAGTTATAGCATGCATGCTAGGTTGAGTATCTCCCTCTGTTACGGTTGATAGTGCTAAGCGCTGGCTAACCCCTAGCATAGAGGTCGAGTGTGTGTCCCTCTGTTCCTTTTCCGTCTTCTTTGGTTCGCAGGATACATGGACATTTCTGCTGAGCTATTGGGAGGAAAAAGAACGGGCCGGCGCTCTGGCCCCGGCGAGCCAAGGTTGCCAGGGGCTACAGACAAAAGGATCTAACCACGGCAGACCAAGGTTGCCGGGGGCTGCAATGTCAGATAAGTTTTTCTACCCCCACCCCGTGCGCCCGTGTGAACCTTGAACGTATAAGGCTTCGCTCGCTTTCGTACCATCTTGCCCCCTCCGCCCCGCATCCGAAAACTCTACTTTTGACCGGAACTTGGTTGTAGTGCGGTGGGAAGAGGGCGAGCGAAAGGCCTAATCCTACTCGGCCGTACCTCTGCTAAGAGCATGAGCGTAGTCAGGCCATAGAACAGGAGGACAGCAAGGCCTGATGCCCGGGGACCATGTTTATCGTAAGATAACGAGGATGCGTTCCTCAGTGTGGCCCTCGCCCACGCGCAAACATAACCCGGCAAACACCCTTCCTTTCATTCATATGTTGCAAACAAGTACAATTCATACGAAATGGGTAAACGAGCAGGGGGATTACAAATTTTCAAATCTAACGAGTGCCCGCAGGCTTACAATCTAGAAAAGATAAGTGCCCCATGATCCTCGTTCCTCCCCTTTCCTCCCAGGTGCGGCAGGCGAAGTCAAAAAGGAAGGGATGGGGAAGGCGATGATGGAGAGCTTGACGAGGACGGCCCTCGGCAGAGCGCGCGGCGGAGGGAGGGGTGACGCGGTCAGTCGGAGACGAGGTCGACGTGCCCTCACTCGACGCTCTCATCGTCGTTGTCGCTGTCCTCCTCATCACTCCCGCTTGAAGAGGAGTCTTCATCGTCGGAGGCGCTCTCCACACAGCACTTCAGGCGAGTCCTAGTGTCTCCAAAGACCTTAACGGAGAGCAGGCCGTTCTCCATTAATTTGAAATAGAGAACGAGCCCCGCCGTCAGGCTATGGATATGAGCGAAGGTCTTCCATCTGCGGCGAAGATACATGACCTGAGGGGCGGGAAAGTTGATGTCGACCCACGTGCCGCCGTTCCCGCAGCCCCTCATGTGTAACCTCAGGGTTTGGGGCAGATCGAGCTCCATCTCCCGAGCGAATGGCGCAGGAAGACGAAGGCAACGATGCGGTGGCCGAGGCAGCCTCATGAAGAACTCGCGAGGCTGGTCCCCGATGTGGCCCTCCATTGGAGGAGGCATCGCTAGCGGAGGCAAGGCCGGTGCGCCGCCCCGTCCCCCTCTTCCCCGGGTACCGCGCCGGCCTCGGCCTTGTCCCCTCCCCTTCCTCTCGTGGCCGGCTCCGCCTCCACGGGCTCTTGGGAAGGAGGGACGCGCTATCGAGCAGAGACCCTCGCCGCCACCATCGACGGACCGGCGCCCTTTCTCACCATGGAAGATGAAAGAGTGGAGCCGAAGAGGAAGGAGAGGGATGATGAAAGATTGTGGGGTGCCACCCCCTCCCTCTTCTTATAAAGGGGTGGGGTCGGGACTCGGCCACCCCACTCAGCCAATCCGACCATCAGGGGCGCAGAGAATCGAGGCCGAACCACTGCCCCAATCAGCAGCGGCCCGTTTCCCCGCCTCGCCATTCAAGGCCCACACCCACCGCCTACCATCTTCAAAGCATGGGGGACACATGGCGGGCGAGCAGAAACCGAGGGGACAGGTGAGACGGCCGTTCACCACCCCGTGGTCGTGGGGCGTGGGCACCTTGAAGACAATGACCCGAACCCACTCAGTAAAGGAGCCGTGCCTTTGCGTGTCCCATACCATATTTTTGTAAGCATGCAGAAGTTTTTTTTCTTGTTTTTTTATTTTCTTTTCTGATTTCGTGTGATGACCTGTTTTGCTTGAGCACTATTGCTTTGTTTGGTGTTGTTTTGACAGACTAGTATTTGGCATGGTGGTAGTGTAGGCAGGAGTGTGAAATTGTTGTTCTCTTCAAAAGTCGAGGACTGTGTTGATAAAAAAGATATGGTGAGCAATGTTTTTATGTGTTGAAGACCATTTTTTGTGTCTTGGTTTTATAGTGTTCTTTTTCTTGTTCTTGTAATTATTTTATTTATTTATTACTTACAACAGGTCATGTTTGCAACATTTGATCCCCCGGAGACGAGGGATGGCGTTGGTCGTTATTGTGTAGTCGCCTTAATTTGAAGGAAAGGCGGTTTGAATTTCTTGGCTCGCTCAATAAACCTGGCAGCTATCATGCGAACAGGATTTTTAGGAGGATGGTTAAAAATATCAAGCGTGCATGGAAAGAAGGTAGCTCAAGTTCTAATGAGCTGTTAAATCCTCCAACACTTGATGGATTTGTGTTGAAACGTGTTATTGTCCCATTTCATCCAAATGGGTATGTTCATTGTATCCCATGTCTACCATACTACTCAACTTTTCTTTTATATTTCATTATGTGAAGCTGATGTTTTTTATTTTATTTTATTGTAGGCAAGATTGTGGATTCTATTTTTTTTCAATTCTAGCAGACTTGGGATGGTGTTCGAGTTGCTAAGTTTGGAGTGGAGCACATGGCCTACATCAGAAAAGCCATGCTCTATAGTTGGCTCACATCACCAAAGTGTTGCCTTGAGTTATTGTCACTTTTAATTTTTTCAGATAAAGGTTTGTTTTAGTGAACTTCTTTTACTTCTCCTTCTTTTTTGTCTACTTTTTGCTTCCGCTTGTTAAGGTCTTTGTTGTGTAAGTGAGCTGCATTTCCTGTAGACAAGTGAGCTGCCTTTGCTGTAGAAAAGTAAGCTGCACTGTTCTAGACAAATGAGCTGCATTGTTCTATATAAGTGGGCTACATTTTTCTAGACAAGTGGGATGCATTGTTCTATACAACTGGGCTGCATTGTTCCATATAAGTGGGCTGCATTCTCTTCTTTAGTGAACTGCATTTTTTTACATTATTGAGATGCATTTAATGTTTTTGTTTTTGTATTTGGGCTGAGTGTTCCCATGTTTTTTCTCCTTGTTATGAGGTTTTGATGGGGGTCTTCATGGAGGCTATAGATCATTGTTTGAGTCACAGGGTTCCAAGGTAGTTATGGAGGATTGTGCCATTGAAATCTCTCCAGAGAATTCTGGTACGTAAGCTGGAGATGTTTTGAACGCAGATGTTGTATCTGAACCTGGACCTGATTGTGAAAAGGTTGCTCGCCCCGGCTCTCCTCATGAGGTAGTTGATGTTGATGATGATTTTGTTACGCCAGTGCCACGCGTAACTAGGACTAGGAGTGCAGCAATCAATCGTCCTCCTGCGGATGAGGCTGGAGTATTTTCAAACAAGGGGGTAGGTGAGAGGGCTTTTAAGTTGAGAGGCTCTTTAGAGAAATTGAAGCCTCCAAGGTTGAAATATATTGATGAGGCGAGGATAATAAAGGATCTCGTTCTCAGGCAAGATTTTGTAACCAAATACAACGAGTAAATTTTATGTGTGTGCCCTTCATCCTTTTTGTGTATTTTTTTAAGTTTATTTTATGGATCCCATATGTGTATGTTTTCTGCATGAACACGTTCTTGATGGTGAATAATTCTTTTGGTGATGTTGAAAATTACAAAGTTGATTATATATATAATACATTTGCCAAAGGAGCTTTAATGGACTCATATCTCATGGATCTTGTCATCAAGTACTGGAAGCAACACCCTGAAATGAGTTTAGTTTATCGTTCTGGTAAACATGTGCCACTTTCACCTTTATTTATCATGGTAAATGTTTGTTGTCATTTTTTCTCTTGTACTGATTTTTTCATGTCCATGCGTGCATGCATGTTTTATTCTTTTTTTCATGTCCTATTTTTGTTCTTTTTCAATGCAGTATGTTCTTCAAATGGAAACCTTTGTGAAGAAAGATGGTGAAGGACACCATGTTGCCAGTTGTGCATACCCCATTTGTTTTAGAAGATGCAGTTAAGCAGTTCAAGGTTTTTGTGAGCGGTAACAAAAACCTGTTGGACACAAAACTGTTAAGGCCATTGTTTTCCATCATTATTTTCTTGTTTGTTGCATTTCTTTTTATAGTTATTTTGTAACAGTGGTCCTAGTGCTACGTGTCGAACGAACTTTCAGTTTTCATTTTGTTTACTGATGTCACAGATTATGATGCCACGCTCCAAGGATGGTCATTTTCCTTATACAGGATGAACCAGCATCGCCAGACGATTGATATCCATGACACTAGGAAGTACACTGGCCATCCTACTGCATATGCGTCACAGAACTTCATATGTGTTTCTCCTACTACATATTTTTTTAAACTGCACTTGCAATGTTAGCACACATAGCACCACACTTGTTAATATAGTTCACTGCAACATATGCATCACATAACTCCATTTTCTCACACACACCCCAATCTCTGTAAAAGAGTGATAAAAGGAAATGACCTCACGTGAATTTAAAAGAGGGACTGTCTAGACATTGAGAAGAACATTGTATTTTTCAGTTTGTCTAAATAGTTATTGATCTGTGACGTGTGTTATTTTACTTTGTGCTCCCTTTTTGTCAGATGAGGAGGATGACTCAGCTGCAGAAGGCAATTTACGGTGAAAAGTTGTATAAATCTAAGACCCACCATGACTAGGTTAAATTGGCAGAGAATCCCTCTTACTTGGTCGTGCCAGCGCAGGGAACAAACAAGTGTGCAATCTATGTTCTGAGGTTGACGCAGTTGTATGATGGCCAATGTCTAGTCGACAAAATTGTCAAACCTGACGTAATACCTTCTTTGTTTCTTCTTTTCTTGTTACTGTTTTTGTTTTTGATTTCTTTCACCTTTCGTTCTTATGACAACCTTTTTTTAATCATAGTATGCATTTTTCTAATTTTTTTGAGCGTGCTATTGAACATTGGAAGGCGGAGTACATTTTCCAGCAGTTGTTTAATCCTTCGAACATGTTGTATTATGAAGACATGCCACCTGAGCTATGAGATCTGATTGCAAGCCTCAGGCTTACTTCCTTGTCGCAGTCGCAGTCGCAGATGCAGTAACAGTAATTTGGCATTTTTTCCTGGTTAAAAGCCTATCTATGGACAAGAAATAGGGTTCGTGTTGTGTACTGTGTGCTATCTAAGGTAGATAATGTATGAAGACTATTTATTTCAGTTCTTGTCTTTCGTCTGCATTTTGCAGCAGCGTATATGGACGAATTTGTGTGTGTTTTATTTTATATAAATAACCCTGAGGCTTTTTGTGTTTTTATAGAATAAAACACACACAAATTTGGACTCGCTTATTTGTGTTTTTATGCAGAAATAAAAAATATATAAGCGAGTCCGTCACACCCTGTCGCCCCTGTCTATCTTAGGGATGTGGCTCTAGGTGGCATGCGTCCCACGGTTTCGAAAAAAAGAATAGTCGCACTGCGCCTGTCAACTAAGCACACTTCGTTAGCGCAAGGCCGAGCAGGGGGTGTGGAGGGGCGTCCCCCTCCCCACCCCCTGCGGCGTCGAGCCTGGAACGAGCTAGAGTAGGCGGCTACGCGACATGCCGCAGCGCCTCATGCGTAGGCAAGTCCGTCATACCCCGCCGCCCACTGTCTATCTTAGGTGTGTGGCTCTGGGGTTGCGTGCGTCCTATGGTTTGGAAAAACAGAATAGCCGCACTGCACCTATCAACCAAGTGCACTGCATGCATTAGCGCGAGTCCGAGCGGGGGGTGGGGAGGGGGGTCATGACCCCCTCCCCACCCCCTGCGAGGCCGAGCCTGAAACGACTCGGAGCAGGCGGCGTGACGCATCGCCGCATGCGTAAGTGAGACCGTCACACCCCATCGCCCCCTGTCTATCTCAGGGGTGTGGCTCTAGGGTTGCGTGCGTCCTATGGTTTGGAAAACAGAATAGCTGCACTGTGCCTGTCAACCAAGTGCACAACGTGCGTTTGCGCGGGGCCGAGCAGGGGGTGGGCAGGGGGGTCGTGACCCCCTCCCCACCCCCCTGCAAGGCCGAGCCTAGAACGAGCCGGGGCAGGCGGCGGTACAGCATGCCGTGCCGCCGCATGCGTAGGCGAGTCCATCACACCCCGTCGCCCCCTGTCTATCTTAGGGATGTGGCTCTAGGTGGCATGCGTCCTTTGGTTTGGAAAAACAGAATAGTCGCACTACGCATGTCAACCAAGCGCACTGCGTGCGTTAGCGCGAGGCCGAGCACAGGGTGGGGAGGGGGGTCGTGACCCCCCTCCCCACCCCCATGCGAGGCCGAGCCTGGAACGAGTCGGAGCAGGCGGTGATGCGCGTGCCGCGGCGCTGCATCCATAGGCGAGTCCGTCACACCCGGCTGCCCCCTGTCTATCTTAGGGGTGTGTCTCTGGTTTGCATGCATCCTATGGTTTGGAAAAATAGAATAGGTGCATTGCGCATGTGAACCAAGCGCACTATGTGCGTTAGCGCGAAGCCGAGCAGGGGGTGCGAAGGGTGTCGTGACCCCCCTCCCCACCCCCCTGTGAGGCCGAGCCTAGAACAAGCCGAAGAAGGCGGCATGCCGCGTCGCCGCATGCATAGGCGAGTCCGTCACACCCCATCGCCCCCTGTCTATCTTAGGAGTGTGGCTCTAGGTTTGCGTGTGTCCTATGGCTTGGAAAAACAGAATAGCCACACTACACCTGTCAATCAAGCGCACTGCATGCATTAGCGCGAGGTCAAGCAGGGGGTGGGGAGGGGGTCGTGACCCTCCCCTGCGAGGCCGAGCCAGGAAGGAGCTGGAGTAGGTGACGTGCCGCGTCGCCCCATGCGTAGGCGGGTCTGTCACACCCCGTCATGCCCTGTCTATCTTTGGGGTGTGGATCTAGGGTTGCGTGCATCCTATGGTATGAAAAACAGAATAGCCGCACTACGCCTTGATAACCCACAAGTATAGGGGATCGCAACAGTTTTCGAGGGTAGAGTATTCAACCCTAATTTATTTATTCGACACAAGGGAAGCCAAAGAATATTCTCAAGTATTAGTGGCTGAGTTGTCAATTCAACCACACCTAGAAACTTAATATCTGCAGCAAAGTATTTAGTAGCAAAGTAATATGATAGTAGTGGTAACGGTGGCAAAAGTAATGGTAGCAGTTTTGGTTTTATAGTGATTGTAACAGTAGCAATAGAAAAGTAATTCAGCGAAGAACAATATATGAAAAGCTCGTAGGCAATGGATCAATGATGGATAATTATGTTGGATGCGATCAATCATGTAACAGTTATAACATCTTTCGTCCTACCCTCCCGTGGCAGCGGGGTCCTATGGGAAACTAAGGGATATTAAGGCCTCCTTTTAATAGAGTACCGTACCAAAGCATTAACACATAGTGAATACATGAACTCCTCAAACTACGGTCATCACTGGTAATGGGCCCGATTATTATCACTTCGGGGTTAACGGATCATAACACATAATAGGTGACCATAGACTTGCAAGATAGGATCAATAACTCACATATATATTCATTAAAACATAATAGGTTCAGATCTGAAATCATGGCACTCGGGCCCTAGTGACAAGCATTAAGCATAGCAAAGTCATAGCAACATAAATCTCAGGACATAGTGGATACTAGGGATCAAACCCTATCAAAACTAACTCGATTACATGATAAATCTCATCCAAACCATCACTGTCCAGCAAGCCTACGATGGAATTACTCACGCACGGCGGTGAGCATCATGAAATTGGTGATGGAGGAAGGTTGATGATGATGATGGCGACGGATTCCCCTCTCCGGAGCCCCGAACGGACTCCATATTAGCCCTCTCGGGAGAGTTTAGGGCTTGGCGGCGGCTCCATATCGTAAAACGCTATGAATCCTTCTCTCTGATTTTTTTCTCCCCGAACACGAATATATGGAGTTGGTGTTGAGGTAGGTGGAGCGTCAGGGGGCCCACGAGGCAGGGGGCGCGCCTAGGGGGGTAGCCGCGCCCCAACCCTCGTGGACAGGGTGTGGGCTCCCGACGTGGATCTTTCGCAAGTGTTTTTTATATATTCCAAAAATAATCTCTGTTGATTTTCAGGTCATTCCGAGAACTTCTATTTCTGCACAAAAATAACACCATGGCAATTTTGCTGAAACAGCGTCAGTCCGGGTTAGTTCCATTCAAATCATGCAAATTAGAGTCCAAAACAAGGGCAAAAGTGTTTGGAAAAGTAGATACGACGGAGACATATCAACTCCCCCAAGCTTAAACCTTTGCTTGTCCTCAAGCAATTCAGTTGATAAACTGAAAGTGATAAAGAAAAACTTTTACAAACTCTGTTTGCTCTTGTTGTTGTAAATATGTAAAGCCAGCATTCAAGTTTTAAGCAAAGATTATGAACTAACCATATTTACAATAACATTTATGTCTCATGTTTACTCATATCAATGGCATAATCAACTAGCGAGCAATAATAATAAATCTCGGATGACAACACTTTCTCAAAACAATCATAATATGATATAACAAGATGGTATCTCGCTAGCCCTTTATGAGACCACAAAACATAAACGCAGAGCACCTTTAAAGATCAAGGACTGACTAGACATTGTAATTCATGGTAAAAGAGATCCAGTCAAGTCATACTCAATGTAAACTAACAATAATACATGCAAATGACAGCGGTGCTCTCCAACTGGTGCTTTTTAATAAGAGGATGAAGACTCAGCATAAAAGTAAATAGATAGGCCCTTCGCAGAGGGAAGCAAGGATTTGTAGAGGTGCGAGAGCTCAATTTTGAAATAGAGATGAATAATATTTTGAGCGGTATACTTTCATTATCAACATAAAAACCGAGACATCTCGATATCTTCCATTCTACACACATTATAGGCGGTTCCCAAGCAGAATGGTAAAGTTTATACACCCCCCACCAACAAACATCAATCCATGGCTTTCCCAAACAACGGGTGCCTCCAACTAACAACAATCCTAAGGCAGTTTTGTTTGCAATTATTTTGATTTGACTCGAGCATGGAACTGGGCATCCTAGTGACCAGCCATTTTCTCGTGAGTGAGGAGCGGAGTCCACTCCTCTTGAGAATAACCCACCTAGCATGGAGGATACAGACAGCCCTAGTTGATACATGAGCTATTCGAGCATACAAAACAAAATGTTTATTCGAAGGTTTAGAGTTTAGCACGTACAAATTTACTTGGAACGGCAGGTAGATACCGTATATTGGTAGGTATTGTGGACTCATATGGAATAACTTTGGGGTTTATGGAATTGGATGCACAAGAAGTATTCCCACTTTGTACAAGTGATGTAGGGTAGAACCCTAGTGGCCCGATCTTTCACGAAAGGAGCGGATCCCGCAATGAACACAAAGAACCCGAGGGAAAACACAAGAGAATCACTCAAACCAACAAGATAGATCACACATGCGCTAGATCCTCGAAACACGAGAGGAGATACTAGATCCACGATCAACAAAGTATGATACAAAGGGTAACCGGTTCTTCCCCGTGAGGAGGTCTTGAGGTATTCTTCGTGAGAAGGTCTTGAATCCAAGGGGATCTTCTCCGAAGAGGGGCCGCGGTCTCTCTCGTGGAGTAGATCCGTAATAGATGAGCAAAGCTCTATCTCTAAACGAGCTACTACTTTGCTAACCCTAGATAAGAGGAGGGAGAGGTCTATTTATAGTCGTAGTACAAAAGGGGAAAAGCGAAGGGGTACATGGGCCTCAACCCGCAACTGGACACGGACGTCCGCTGGGCACCGGACGTCCGGTGGTTCCAGGGGGACCGGTCATCCGCTAGCGCCGGATGTCTGCTGAAAGTGTTCTGTGGTAGGGACACCGGACGTTCGGAAGTCTCGAGCTTCCGTTAATATTGCCGGACGCCTGGTGCAGGGGCGGACGTCCGCTCGCTGGGAGGTCTATAGCTGGTGTAGGCTGGTCTTCAGGCGCCGGTCGTCCACCAAGGGCTGGACGTCCGCTCGCTGTGAGAGGCCGGTCATCTGGTGTTATCCGGACGTTCGCTCGCTGGAGCTTCTTCGGTAGTTCCTTGTACTTGGTGTCCTCGCCGTCTTTTCCATGGTCTTCCTCTTTGTTCCTGGTCATGCATAGCACATATATTTGAGGTAGTAGCCATATCTCACATGTGGAAAGTGATGGTTGAAAGAGGAGCGAGTTCACCTTGTGTCCAATGGTGTATGTTCGAGGTCTCATCATATGTACTCTTGGGGCATGGAGAGTAGTCAGAGTGTACATGGGGATGAACGTGGGAAGCTCTGCATCATCTCCTCCCCCTTGGGAAAGATCCGACATCGGATCATGATCCTCATCACCATGGAAATAGTTGTTGTTGACGGACTTGTAGTTGGACGGAGTTGAAGGCATGGCGCAATCCAAGTACTCCAAGGTGTCTCCGGTATGTGGTACATGCAAAATGAGCAAACACAAAGTACACATGGAAATACAATGGTTAGCGCACACAAGGTGTCCATCATGTAAGAATGGGTCCGTGCGGCAAGATTGTTCGTGACAAAGCGCATGAAGCTTATCAAGATGATATAGAATGATATACAAAGTGTTCATGGGAGCAAAAGCATTCATTGTGCACACAAACGTATTGTCAATATGATCAATGCAACCACGGTGCAAAATGATGTCATAAGGGGATGGTTTATCAAAAGCATGAACATGGTAATTGGTGCTCAATGTGATTGTGTTCTCATGCAATTGATGGTGGGAAAATGATCACGATGTACGAATATTCCATCAAGGAAGATCACAACAAATTTGCTAAGGAAGTGCACAAGCTCATATATCATGGATGACATGGGAATACAAGATGCAACAAGGCAATCATAATGTGAGTCAATCCAAGCATAAGATGCAAATTTGTCATGTGTATGATATGTCCGTCGAGCATGACATGTGTGAGCACAATCAAAAAATATGGAGGTGTTGGTGTACCAATGCTCGATGTCGTGGCATGAGTGGAGGTTCGAAGGTGCATCCAATAAGTCTGAGCGCTCCTCAATGTGAAGGTCCATAAAGCCATTCTCCAATGTCGCTCCTTCGTTCATGAGATGTATCATGTAGACAACAAGAAGGAGACAACAATGAAAGAGTGACCCATCCAATACGTGTATTTGAGGATGGCTCAAAGGGAAGGAGTTCACCTTTAGGAGATTCTCGCAAATGTTGGTGTTGCACATCGTGTATGCCTTCGCATGACCAAGTTGTCGCATAACGACACCGCCTTGTGAATCTTCCAAAATGAAAGAACATGCCAACCACTTGGAAAAACAAATGAGGTTAGCGGAAGTGCAAAACCTATCATTCGTGTGGTAAGATACCCAACAAGTTTATGCATCATGCTCATCATAAGAAAGGACAAGAGAGCATTTCATCGTATGGAGGCATATGATGCGAGAACAATCAAAGAAAATAGGCTCAATGAAACAAGCATGCATCACAAGTAATATGTCCAAGTCTCCACGATCAATAAGCATAGGGGATATGAGAGATGCCACTAATGGACACAAGAGACAATGATCAAGACAAATCAAGTGAGAGGCAAGAGCATATATGTCATCAACCCAAGAGAGCGAGTAAGAGTTGAACATGGGTGATGCGACAAAGCAAGCAATCATAGTGATCAAGTCAAGCAAGCTAGTAGTGCGAAGATGCAACGTACTAGAAGGAATCATGGCAAGCATGTCATGGGTGCAAATAGTGTGCATGAATATTTCACATGACATAGAACAAGCATGAAAGGTGGATATGAGCAAAGTATCATCAATGTATTGGCGGGAGGCCATATGTAAATATCAATGGGGCATTATGACTCTCCCAACACAACAAGCAAGAATAGCATGAGGCACATGGTAAACATGGCAAGAGCAACAAGGATCTCCACCAAGCATGAAAATACACATTGGAGTAGCATAATGGTGAATCATGGGTAGATGCAAGCAAGGGTCACAATTGCATGGAAAAATCATGTAAATATGCATAACATGCAAACTGAGCAAGATACAATGGGCATAAAGTAACAAGTGATATATAGCTCATAGCCATGTGAGATCTAAGTAAAAGAGATGTGCGTAGGCATTGCGCAAAGAGAATGGTGGGAATGACAATCCATTGGATCCCAAATTGTCGTTGCTCTCAAGAGCTCGTTTCGTCAACTCTTAGGATTGAGAGGTTGATGAGTATACGTGAGTACCTACACAAAACAAAGACAAAGGGAAAATTGTGTGTGCGTGGTATATGTACACATCATCCATGATGATGCGCATGTGCAAGTGTTGGTTAGCACAAATTAGCCAATGCTCAAATAAATTAGATGCGTGATATAGAAACATGTCATCTATCATGATAGGTTTGTTGTTATGTATAGCATAATGGAGACTCAAATTGTGTAATGCATCACAAGAAATATGTAGAGCATTGTTATTCATGGAATGCATACGGTGCAAGCAATTATGAGAATCATGCAAAGTATGGAATGCATCAAAATCTCCTAATATGTATGAGGAAACTATGGGGGTCTCCTCATGAGAATTAATGGAAACATCACATGGAGAATATTGACAACATCCAAAACAAAGCATATTTAGTTCTGTGTGATCATGGCATGGCATAGTAGATGAATTGTGCAAATCATGTATAGGAAGCATGCAATATCATCACATGAAAAACAAAAGCCAATGACCATCATCTCGTCATCTATGCCACAAGTGCAAATGGGATTTATGTTAATGTGGCATGCATAGCTACTATGTTGAGATTGAAATGATGTAATATGGGAGATCTCACTTGCAGCTTATGACAAGTTTAATGGATTGTCAAACATGAAGTGACCAATAGAATTTTCACATGATATCCTAAGGATCATAGCATCACAACTAGGCAAATAAACATGCTCATAATCATATTCATCATAAATAGGTAAGTCATGACATGAAGAAGTTGCACTAGCATGAAGCATGAGAATAGGTGGATCAACATCATGCAACAATCATTGGTGAGATAGTCCACTAGTGGGACAAGAGAAGCACCATCACCTATGTTACCTTTGGAGCGTCACTCATGTGTTGTAGGCGAGGTGTCGAAGATCAAGTTGTGGTCATCTTCATCTTGATGGAACCGTGTGGGGGTTGCATCATCGTCCACCATGTCCATCGTCGTCGTTGGAGGTATGGACTCATCGAGGGTAGGCATGTCGTGATGTAGGAGACCTAGCACCAAACAAGAAAACACACTATGAGTAGAGGTTAAGTCATTAGAAATCATAGTGGCCTCACGTTCCGTGTCAACTACCTCACTCACTAAGTGTTTTGGCTCACTCACTCCCTCTTGGATGCTCTCACTCATATGGTTGGTGGATTCACTCAAATGGCTCTCAACCTCACATAGGATGTGTGGCATGCTCTCAAGTGTGGGGCTAGTGGTGGTCACAGTCATCGTCTCATAGGAAATGCTCCCAATGTCACGTATGGTGGACTCACGCATGTCACTCATGTGGTGGTGGCTCTCCTCACATGGCAATAGGGGCATCTCGTCACATGTCGGTGTCGGAGAGATGTTGGTGCAAATGTCTCCATGCTCAGTCATGTCGTAGTCGTAGCCGTGGATGAAGGCCGAAGATGGAACATCATCACTCTCCTCTAAGACCAAAGATAAGGTCTCATGTGCGGTCTCATAGATTGACTCGGAGTATGAGTCCAATATGGGCGCCGTCTTCATGTTGTTGAAGCGGTTTGTGCTCGTCGCCCTGGTCGAAGGGGATGGCCCTTGCTCGACCTTCCCGTCGCCGTCTTGTTGTAGGAGGCCCATATGATGTGGCACCTAGTAGCTCCTCTCCATGACCGAAGGGAATGTGCCATGCTCGTCCATCTTCCTTGGGGGGCTTCCGAAGATGGACGTGTCTCCCTCGCTAGTAGGTGGTAACCTCGTTGGTGAAGATGTTGATGTAGGAGAACTCATGGGAAGTAGGCGAAGATGCCGTACGTCCAAAGGCGAAGATGCCTTGATAGCACTTGGCAAAGATGCCGAAGTGGTGGTGGTAGTCATAGCTCCGTCTTGGTGGTGCTTGTCTCACGGTCTTCTCTTGTGCTCATGAAGTTTGGCCTTGTTGTGAAGCAGGGCTTGTTGGGACTTCTACATTTGCGCTTGGCGAGCATCTTCAGGATGATGGTGTCGTTGTCGTGCTTGAGCTCGATGGCGTTCGTCATTGTCGTGCACATGATTCTTGGAGGTGACTTGCCCTTCATGACAATGTGAATCACGAACGTGATTGTGGTCTCCATGGAGATGTGGACGTGGATGACTTGCGCTTGCATCATTTTTGCGCTCCGAAGACTTGTGACTTGAACGTCGCTGTCTTGAGGATGATGAAGGGGAAGAACGGTTGATCAACAAGGTCCGAATCTCCTCCATCCTTGCATCTTGCTCATCCTTTTGTGTGGAAAGCTTGTTGTCGATGTAGTCCCTTTTCCTTGCTTCGGAGTGACGAATGTCGATGGAGAGGTTCTCGATGCGCTCTCGCAATCTTGATTGTGCGCCTTGCATTTGTCGTTGTAGATCGAAGATTGACGCTTTGGTGATGTAGTTATTCATGCCGTCGTTGTTGTGGAAGACCGGAGATGAAATGCCTTTCCTATCCATCACAATACTTGAGCAAATATGAGTGGGAGAAAGAGAAGAAATTATACCAAATGTACCTTAACAAATGTTGAAGATGGATCAATGATCACTCAACAATGTAACAAGGAAATAGCACAATTGGTACCAATTCTTGTCGGTTTCTCACACCCACACAAATAAGGCTTATGGTGGAGCTCGGTGAGGATAGTGGCACAAAAAAATTAATGCAAAATATTAGAAAGAGTCAATAATGTTGAAGGAGATTCACAAATTCGTAAGTGAAACAAGTAGACCAATAGCAATATGTGGTGTACGGAAACACTCACACGGATAGATAAATGGGGTCGTGCAACCAAGGAATGAGCACAAAATGTGGAATCCATGGAAAACGCTCGTGTTGCACAACTCAAGAGAGACTCTAGCACGATTGCTCTATAGGTGGATACGACACTTGTGCACAACCTATAGGATGCAAAATGTATGAACTTTCTATCCCAAGTATGCTATGTATGATGTTTTGGTGGTATGATCCAAGATGATCGGATATGACAATCTTATATGCAATGTGGTATGATGCTATGGCACTTGCTTACAAGCTTCTATGCTCTTTCTCTTTTGCTTAAAAGCTTTATTCTTTTTTTTGTATGGCCACTTTTTCACAATGCACAAACCAAGATAGCGATTGGGTATATGCGGGAACAAACTTGAGGCACACGAGATGATATGATACCAATATGATACCGATATGGTATGGTATGTATGCAATGGAAGATGTAGCTCGATGATCACTAATGTGCACAAGTAACGCTGCCGGCAATACTCAAATGCTAGTCTCGATAGGCAAGTGACACAAAATGGGCTAGGGGCTATCAATGCAATGGCAAGGGAATGCACAATGGAGGGATACCACGATACCAAGATGATATGGAGGTTACCATCCTTGGTGATGATGAGTGGCGGTGATCTTGATGGAGATATCAAGATGGTGGAGACTTGTCCCTAAGTAGCCGAAACACCTTAGGAAACGGAAAAACCGCGAACTCAAAATCTCAAACGTCAAATGTCAAAATGGCGGTAGCGGGATGCGGTGGTGGTTGCGGAAGCTCAATGGGATTGCGGAAATGCAATGATGGGTTTTGCGAGTAGGCAATGCGGAAATGGAGGGTTATTGGGTTATGTGATTCAGAGTTGAAGGTCACCGTCCCTAAGTAGCCGAAACACCTTAGGAGACACAACTCACAACTCAAACAAAATTGGGTTAAGTTGGGGTGGCGGAAGTGTATGGTGGGCAAGCCTATGCGGAAGTGATGGTGGTGGTGGATGAGGAAGCGACCGTCCCTAGGTAGCCGAAACACCTTAGGAGACTCGAATCACTACTCAAGCAACCACACATGCAATGGGGATCAAGATGGGTTAGGTTGCGGAAGTCGGTGGTGGTGTAGCGGATGATGTGGTGGAAGCCCTAGGCAAAGATGCCAAAGTTCCAAAACTTTGATGGAGTCAAATGATGTTGTAAGTATTTTTGTGGGAAGGGGGATGTCAAGATCTTCAAAACGAGCTAAAGAACTTCAAAATCGGAGTTCGGATGAATTAGTTACGGCCAAAAGAAGAATCAGCCGAAATCTGAAACTACAGGTTACGGACGTCCGTAAAAGGACGGATGTCCGGTCGCCGGATGTCTGGTCGGGTCGGAAATCTGTAAATTTGGCTCGAGTTAGGGGTTCCGGATATCCGGAAAAGGTCGGACGTCTAGTGTTTCCTTGGGCTCCGGACGTCCGCAAAACGTCGGTCGTCCGGTGGGTCGGGGTCAACGCGAGATGCGAGTTTCAGGACGCGATTTTGGGCGGAATTTGGGGATTTTGGGGTCAAAATTGAGGAGATTTCGTGGATGAAAGATGGGGAAACTTGGGGAGATGCTAGATCCACATGAAACCAAGCAAATCCATGGATCAAAATCAATAAAACTTCTTAAAACCAACAAATCACAAAAAAATTGGGGCTATTTTTTGGTGGGGATTTTCGAAATTGGGGAAGGACACAACAAAATTAGGCTAGAAAACAAAGAGGGGAAGCTCCGAATTCGTGATCAACGTGGCTCTGATATCAAGATGATGTAGGGTAGAACCCTAGTGGCATGATCTTTCACAAAAGGAGCGGATCCCGCAATGAACACGAAGAACACGAGGGAAAACACGAGGGGAAACACGAGGGAAAACACGAGAGAATCACTCAAACCAACAAGATAGATCACACATGCGCTAGATCCTCAAAACACGAGAGGAGATACAAGATCCACGATCAACAAAGGATGATGCAAAGGGTAACCGGTTCTTCTCCGTGAGGTGGTCTTGAGGTCTTCTCCGTGAGGAGGTCTTGAATCCATGGGGATCTTCTCTGAAGAGGGGCCGCGGTCTCTCTCGTGGAGTAGATCCGTAATGGATGAGCAAAGCTCTATCTCTAAATGAGCTAGTAGTTTGCTAACCCTAGCTAGGAGGAGGGATAGGTCTATTTTTAGTCGTAGTACAAAAGGGGCACAGTGAAGGGGTACATGGGCCTCAGCCCGCAACTGGACACAGCCAGGGACCAGACGTCCGCTGGTTCCAGGGTGGCCGGACGTCCGCTAAAAGTGTTCTGTTTTCGGGACACCGGACGTCCAGAAGTCCCGGACTTCCATTAATATTGCCGGACGCCCGGTGCAGGGTCGGACGTCCGCTCGCTGGGAGGTCTATAGCTGGCTAGGCTGGTCTTCAGGCGCCGGTCGTCCGCCAAGGGCCGGACGTCCGCTCGCTGTGAGAGGCCGGTTTTCCGGTGCCGTCCGGACGTCCGCTCGCTGGAGCTTCTTCAGTAGTTCCTTGTACTTGGTGTCCTCGCTGTCTTGTCCATGGTCTTCCTCTTTGTTCCTGGTCATGCATAGCACATATATTTGAGGTAGTAGCCATGTCTCACATATATTTGAGCTAGTAACCATGAAATCCTCTAACGGCCATTCACAAGGCCGCACTTGAGCCTCCCTTGGTAGTTCATTGTCCGGCTCGCGTATTGCGGGCCTTGGGACTTGCTTCCTTGAGGAACCACCTTGGTGCATTTTCCTAAACATATTTCTTACTCTGAAAAATTTCTGAAATTTTTTGTAACTCTAAAATAAAGCAAACCAAACTCAAGAAGATTGATAGCAACTACTCCTACAAGTGCCTAGAGGCCATATCATGCATTAAAACTACTTTTGACCACATAAATTTAACATGCAAGCTCAAGAACAGGGTCACCTAAAAAACACAAATTTGCAATAAATAAAGCACTAGAACAAAAACTAATTGGACCATTAGAGGAGTCACATACCAAAGAACAATCTGCCAAAGCAGTTTTGTGAATGGAGCTTTGAGCAAGGAGATCGAAAATGGCAGCAAGATGAGCAAGAACTCGGGTTTGAGCTGGTGGATGATTTTTTTCTGGAGCAAGACGAAGTGTGTGGGTGCAAGGATAAGTGGAGGGGACCCACGTGGGGTCCACGGGGTGGGGGGCGTGCCCAGGGGGGTGGGCGCGCCCTCCACCCTCGTGGGCATGTGGTGGGCCCCCCTGGTGTGTTCTCAGTGCCAGATATTATTGAATATTCTAGAAAAAATCATATTTTATTTTCAGGGCATTTGGAGAACTTTTATTTTCGCGGTATTTTTTATTGCAAGGATAATTCAGAAAATAGACAAAAAATACTATTTTTGCTTTATTTAATATAAATAACAGAAAGTAAAAGGCGGGTACAGAAGGTTGTGCTTTCTAACTTCATCCATCTCATGCTCATCAAAAGGAATCCACTAACAATGTTGATCAAGTCTTGTTAACAAACTCATTCTGGATCGCATGAAACCGAGGAAATTTCGAATAACACTAGGTTACCTCAACGGGGATATGCACATCCCCAACAATAAGAATATCATATTTCTTCTTGACAGTAGCAAGAGGAAATTCAAAACCTCCAATAGTGATTGTTGAAAATTTTCCAATAGAACTTATACTGTGGACTTGAGGTTGTTTCCTTGGAAAGTGTACCGTATGCTCATTACCATTAACTTGAAAAGTGACATTGCCTTTGTTGCAATCAATAACAGCCCCTGTAGTATTCAAAAACGGTCTTCCAAGGTTAATCGACATACTATCATCCTCGAGAATATCAAGGATAACAAAGTCCGTTAAAATAGTAACGTGTGCAACCACAACAGGCACATCCTCACAAATACCGACAGGTATAGCAGTTGATTTATCAGCCATTTGCAAAGAAATTTCAGTAGGTGTCAACTTATTCAAATCAAGTCTACGATATAAAGAGAGAGGCATAACACTAACACCGGCTCCAAGATGACATAAAGCAGTTTTAACATAGTTTCTTTTAATAGAGCATGGTATAGTTGGTACTCCTGGATCTCCAAGTTTCTTTGGTATTCCACCCTTAAAAGTTTAATTAGCAAGCATGATGGAAATTTTAGCTTCCGGTATCTTTCTTTTATTTGTAACAATATCTTTCATGTATTTAGCATAAGGGCTCATTTTAAGCATATCAGTCGAATGTATACGCAAAAAGATAGGTCTAATCATTTCAGCAAAGCGCTCAAAATCCTCATCATCCTTTTTCTTGGATGGTTTAGGAGGAAAAGGCATGGGTTTCTGAACCCATGGTTCTCTTTCCTTACCGTGCTTCCTAGCAACAAAGTCTCTCTTATCATAACATTGATTCTTTGATTGTGGGTTATCAAGATCAACAGCAGGTTCAATCTCTACATCATTGTCATTGCTAGGTTGAGCATCAACATGAACATCATCATTAACATTATCACTAGGTTCATGTTCATTACCAGATTGTGTTTTAGCATCAGAAATAGAAATATCATTGAGATTCTCAGGTGTGTCAACAACAGGTTCACTAGGAGTATGCAAAGTCCTATTATTTTTCCTTTTTCTTCCTTTTAGAATAACTAGGTGCATCAACATTAGTTCTTTGAGAATCTTCCTATTCTCTTAAGATGGCCCTTAGTATACAAAGGTTCCTGAGTCTTTTTACCCCCTCTAGTCATAACTCTAACAACATTATAATTTTTCTTATTATTTAATTCATTGAGAAAATCATTCTAAGCCTTAAGTACTTGTTCTACTTGAGTGGTAACCATAGAAGCATCTTTACTAATAAGTTTAAGTTCACCTTTAACTCTAGACATATAATCACTCAAGTGTTCAAGCATATCAGCATTGTGTTTCAATCGTCTACCAACATAAGCATTGAAGTTTTCTTGCTTAACCTTAAAGTCATCAAACTCATCCAAGCATTGGCTAGCAAACTTAGTAAACGGGATTTCACATTTATCAAATCTATAGAGAGAATTTACCTTTACTACCTGTGGCGGGTTATCAAGACCATGTATTTCTTCAATAGGTGGTAAATTCTTAACATCTTCAGCTTTAATACCTTTTTTTCATAGACTTCTTTGCCTCTTGAATATCTTCAGGACTGAGAAATAGATTACCCCTTTTCTTCGGATTTGGCTTAGGAGTTGGCTCACGAAGTGTCCAATTATTTTCATTAGTCAACATATTATTCAATAGCAATCCAGCTTGATCAACAGTTCTTTCCCTGAAAACAGAACCAACACAACTATCCAGGTAGTCTCTAGAAGCATTGGTTAGTCCATTATAAAAGATATCAAGTATTTCATTTTTCTTGAGAGGATGATCAGGCAAAGCATTAAGTAATCGGAGAAGCCTCCCCCAAGCTTGTGGGAGACTCTTCTTCAATTTGCACAAAACTATATATTTCCCTTAAGGCAGCTTGTTTCTTATGAGCGGGGAAATATTTAGTAGAGAAGTAATAAATCATATCCTGGGGACTACGCACACAACCAGGATCAAGAGAATTAAACCATGTCTTAGCATCACCCTTTAATTTGAATGGAAACAACTTAAGGATAAAGTAGTAGCGAGTTTTGTCATCACGAGTGAATAGGGTGGCTATATCATTTAATTTAGTTAGATGTGCCACAACAGTTTCAGATTAATAGCCATAAAAAGGATCGGATTCAACCAAAGTAATTAACTCAGGATCGACAGACAAATCATAATCCTTATCAGTAATAAAGATAGGTGAAGTAGCAAAAGCAGGGTCATATTTCATTCTAGCATTCAAGGATTTTTCTTTAAGCTTAGCTAATAATTTCTTAAGTTCAGATCTATCATTGCAAGCTAAGAACTCTGTAGCAGTTTCTTCATCCATAACATAACCCTCTGGCACAACAGGAAATTCATATCTAGGGGGAGAATCTTCATCATCACTTTCATCAATATTACCAGTTTCAATAATTTCATTGTCTCTAACCCTAGCAAGTTGTTCATCAAGAAATTCACCTAATGGCATAGTATTATCAAGCATAGAAGTAGTTTCATCAAAAGTATCATGCAAAGCAAAAGTGGCATCATCAATAAGATGCGACATATTAGAATGAATAGCAGGAGTAGGTGTCGCAAGTTTACTCAAAACAAAAGGTGAATCAAGTGCAAAGCTAGATGGCAGTTCCTTACCTCCCCTTGTAGTTGAGGGAAAAATCTTGGTTCTTTGATATTTCAAGTTCTTCGTAGTGATCAACAGATATAAATCCCAAGTGACTCAAAGAATAGAGATATGCTCCCCGGCAACGGTGCAAGAAAATAGTCTTGATAACCCACAAGTATAGGGGATCGCAACAGTTTTTGAGGGTAGAGTATTCAACCCAAATTTATTGATTCGACACAAGGGGAGCCAAAGAATATTCTCAAGTATTAGCAGCTGAGTTGTAAATTCAACCACACCTGGAAACTTAATATCTGCAGCAAAGTATTTAGTAGCAAAGTAATATGATAGTAGTGGTAATGGTGGCAAAAGTAACGGTAGCAGTTTTGGTTTTATAGCGATTGTAACAGTAGCAACGGAAAAGTAAATAAGCGAAGAACAATATATGAAATGCTTGTAGCAATGGATCAATGATGGATAAATATGTCGGATGTGATCAATCATGCAACAGTTATAACATAGGGTGACACAGAACTAACTCCAGTTCATCAATGTCATGTAGGCATGTATTCTGAATATAGTCATACGTGCTTATGGAAAAGAACTTGCATGACATGTTTTGTCCTACCCTCCCGTGGCTGCGGGGTCCTATGGGAAACTAAGGGATATTAAGGCCTCCTTTTAATAGAGTACCGGAACAAAGCATTAACACATAGTGAATACATGAACTCCTCAAACTACGGTCATCATCGGTAAGTATCCCGATTATTGTCACTCCGGGGTTAACGGATCATAACACATAATAGGTGACTATAGAATTGCAAGATAGGATCAAGAACTCACATATATTCATGAAAACATAATAGGTTCAGATCTGAAATCATGGCACTCGGGCCCTAGTGACAAGCATTAAGTATAGCAAAGTCATAGCAACATCAATCTGAGAACAAAGTGGATACTAGGGATCAAACCCTAACAAAACTAACTCGATTACATGATAAATCTCATCCAACCCATCACCGTCTAGCAAGCCTACGATGGAATTACTCATGCACGGCGGTGAGCATCATGAAATTGGTGATGGAGGAAGGCTGATGATGACGATGGCAACTGATTCCCCTCTCCGGAGCCCCGAACGGACTCCAGATCAACCCTCCCGAGAGAGTTTAGGGCTTGACGCGGCTCCGTATCGTAAAACGCGATGAATCCATCTCTCTGATTTTTTTCTCCCCGAACACGAATATATGGAGTTGGAGTTGAGGTCGGTGGAGCGTCAGGGGGCCCACGAGGCAGGGGGACGCACCCAGGGGGTAGGCGCGGCCCCACCCTCATGGACAGGGTGTGGGCCCCCTGGCGTGGATTCTTTCACCAGTATTTTTTATATATTCCAAAAATAATCTCCGTTGATTTTCAGGTCATTCCGAGAACTTTTCTTTCTGCACAAAAATAACACCATGGCAATTCTGCTGAAAACAGCGTCAGTCCGGGTTAGTTCCATTCAAATCACGCAAGTTAGAGTCCAAAACAAGGGCAAAAGTATTTGGAAAAGTAGATACGACGGAGACGTATCATGCGTGTCAACCAAGCGCACTGCGTGCATTAGCGCGAGGCCTAGCAGTGGGTGGGCAGGGGGGGTCGTGACCCCCCTCCCCACCCTCTTGTGAGGCTGAGCCGGAGCAGGCGGCAACACGGCCTGCCGTGGCACCACATGCGTAGGCGATTCCGTCACACACCGTCGCCCCTGTCTATCTTAGGGGTGTGGCTCTCGGGTGGCATGTATCCTATGGTTTGAAAAACAAAATAGTCGAGCACGAGATTGAGCAACGGGTGGGGGGGTCGTGACCCTCCCTCCCCTCCGCCTTGCGAGGCCGAGACTGGAACGACCCGGAGCAAGCGGCGACGCTGCATGCCGCGGCGGCCCCCTGTCTATCTTAGTTGTGTCGCTCTGGGGTTGCGTGCGTCCTATGGTATGGAAAACAGACTAGTCGCACTGCGCTTGTCAACCAAGCGCATTGCGTGCATTAGCACGAGGCCGAGCAGGGGGTGGGCAGGGGGGTCGTTGAGGGAGTCCTGGGCTAAGGGGTCCTCGAGCGTCCGGCCTGTTAGCCATGGGCCGGACTAATGGGCTGTGAAGATACAAAGACCGAAGACTCTACCCGTGTCTGGATGGGACTCTCCTTGGCGTGGAAGGCAAGCTTGGCGATCAAATATGAAGATTCCTTTCACTATAACCTACTTTGTATAACCCTAGTCCCCTCCGCTGTCTATATAAACTGGAGGGTTTAGTCTGTAAGGACAATCATAATCTGATAGGCTAGACTTCTAGGGTATAGCCATTACGATCTTGTGGTAGATAAACTCTTGTAATCCCCATATTCATCAATATTAATCTAGCAGGATGTAGGGTTTCACCTCCATCGAGAGGGCCCGAACCTGGGTAAACATTGTGTTCCCTGTCACCTATTACCATCAACCTCAGACGCACAGTTCGGGACCCCCTACCCGAGATACACTGGTTTTGACACCAACATTGGTGCTTTCATTAAGAGTTCTGCTGTGTCGTCGCCAAGAGGTTCGATGGGCCCGTAAATCATCCACAACGACATTATCCTGGAGAAACCTTCCTCCCCGGATAGATATTCATGGTCGGCGGCTTCGCTCTGCGGGCCAACTCGCTTGGCCATCTAGAGCAGATCAATAGCTACGCTCCTGGCTATCAGGTTAGATTGGGAAGCTTGAACTACATCGCGGACATCCGCGGAGACTTGATTTTCGACGGATTCGAGACCGCGGTAGTAGTCGCTCCCTGTCACCATGATGAACATGGCTTAAACCTATCATCAAACTACACCCAGGAGATATAACCTGCAGCCGCTCTAGCCTTAGATTCGGAGCAGATCACGCCATCCGAGGACGGGAGGCTCAACCCTGCCATCGAGGCCGCAGACTAAGCGGCGTTGGAGCCGCACACAGACCTAACATCAAGAGAGATCTGTGTTGCCAGAACCTCGGACACGTTTCCGGCTACAGGTTCCGAGGCATGTGCGTCCATGCACGACGAGATTGATCAGGCGTCGATCGTTGAATTCAGCTCCGCGTACATCTTCCCGCACTCACCTTTAGGCGACGTGCTAAACTCATTAAAAACACTCTCCCTAGCGGGGGACTCACAACCGAATTATATCCGGTTTGAACTGGAGGCCAGACGACGGAGAATTTCGCTTCCCACCCCCGCCCACTTAATAGACACTGTCGAAGACCTAACTGACATGCTCGATTATGGCTCCGACGACATCGATGGTATGGACGACGATGCCGGAGAAGAAGAGGCGCAAAACCCGTCGTTTATCGGATGCCGGACGGCCACTTCCTCGTATGACATATACATGGTGGATGCACCAAAAGAGAATAGCGGCAATGACAAGGAAGATCCGGTTGAGGATAAACCTCCCGAGATACAAGCAAAGCGCCGGTGTCAGCGGCACAACTCTAAATCACGCTGCAACAAAGACAGCAACACTGGCACAGGAGAGGATAGCACTCCGTACGGTGACGAAGACAATGAAGACCCCATTCAGCCAACTTCCGTACACGACGAACGGGAAGGGCAAGTTAGCCCTGGTGAACATGCCATGGACTAAGACTCCGAGGACAGTAATTATCTTCCACTCTCCAAGGATGAGGCGAGCCTCGGCACTGAGGATTTTATCATGCCCGAGGAACCTCTCGAGCAGGAGCGCTTCAAGCGCCAGCTAATAGCCACTGCAAGGAGCCTGAAAAAGAAACATCAGCAGCTTCAAGCTGATCAAGATCTGCTCAATGATAGGTGGACTGATGTCCTAGCCGCCGAGGAATATAGCCTCAAGCGACCACTCAAAAGTTACCCGAAGCGCAAACTACTACCACAATTTGATGACGAGGCGGTGGAGACCATACCATTAGCGCACAATGCGGCCGACCGACCACCACGTGGCCGGGACAAAGTGGCAACCCAAGATGAACACCAGCCCGCCTTACCTCGCTGTAAAGGCAGAGACAAAACTGCTCAGGAATACACGTATGATCTCTGGCAAGGCCCGAAAAATAAAACAGGTCCGTCCAGATCGATCTACGGATCACGGGGGCATGCCTCGACACGCGACGATGGCTATCAAGCCGAACATGGCAAGTACAATTACATCCGAGCCGAAAGCCGCAGACGGACTCCATCCGAACTACGTCACGAACTGGCCCGATATAGAGGCGCCGCACACCCTCTCTACTTCACTGACGAAGTCATGGAACATGAATTCCTAGAAGGGTTCAAACCCATGAATATGGAATCATATGATGGAACCATAGACCCCACGGTATGGATTGAAGACTTCATTCTCCATATTCATATGGCGCGCGGCGATGATCTTCATGCCAATAAATACCTCCCCCTAAAACTCAAAGGGCCAGCCCGACACTGGCTGAACAGCCTGCCCGAAAATTCCATTGGCAGCTGGGAGGACTTGGAAGAAGCTTTCCTTGACAACTTCCAAGGTACATATGTTCGACCTCCGGATGTCGATGACTTAAGTCACATAATTCAAGTGCCTGGAGAGTCAGCCATGAAACTCTGGACTAGGTTCTTAAATTTAAAAGAACCAGATCATCAACTGTCTGGATGCCGAAGCCTTGGTGGACTTCAAACACAGCATTCGGGACGAATGGCTCGCCCGACACATCGGCCAAGAGAAGCCGAAGTCAATGGCAGCCCTAATGGAACTTATGACCCGCTTTTGTGCGGGCGAAGATAGTTGGCTAGCCCGTAGCAATAATAGGGCAAGCGAACCTGGCAATGTGGAAGCCAAGAGCAGCAACGGGAGCCCCGACGCAATAGACACAAGCGTCGAAACAACGGTGACAATACTGACAACACAACGGTCAATGTCGGATTCAGCGGCTCCAAGTTCGGCCAGCTAAATAAGTCGTTCAAGAGGAACAATTCGGGCCCATCCAGCTTGGACCGCATACACGATTGCCCATGCGAAATACACGGCACTCCTGACAAACCAGCCAACCACAACAACAGAGACTGCTTGGTTTTTAAACAGGCCGACAAGTTAAATGCCAAGAACAAGGAGATGGGGTCGCAAAGCGAAGACGATGATGAGGAGCCCCGGCCACCGAACACAGGGGGACAGAAGAAGTTTCCCCCCAAGTTAAAATAGTAAACATGATATACGCTACCCACATCCCCAAGAGGGAACGTAAGCACGCGCTCAGGGACGTCTACACGATGGAACCAGTTGCCCCAAAGTTCAACCCATGGTCTTCCTGCCTGATCACTTTTGATCGCAGGGACCATCCAACCAGTATCTGTCATGGCGGTTCGGTCGTACTGGTCCTCGACCCAATCATTGATGAATTTCACCTCACACAAGTCCTCATGGATGGTGGTAGCAGCCTGAACCTGCTCTATCAGGATACAGCGCGCAAAATGGGCATTAATCCATCAAGAATTAAGCCCACAAAGACTACCTTTAAAGGAGTCATACCAGGTGTAGAGGCCCACTGTATGGGCTCAATCACACTAGAGGTTGTCCTCAGATCTCCGAACAATTTCCGAAGCGAAGAGATGATCTTAGATATCATCCCCTTTTGCAACGGCTATCACGCGGCCTCAAGATGCCCGGTCCACGCGGCCTCATAACAGTCGATGGGAACACGGAACACTCCCTCCATACCTAGGAGCACACCGCCGCGTTAGTAGCATAAGTACATAGCGGCCTCCTCAAGCAGAACCTTAATTCGTCGGCCGAACTCCCGGACACTGTCAAACGAGTCTGGACTACTCTACAGTAGGACAGCCTAGCTCGTCAAGAGCTCGACTAGCAAGTCGTCCTCCGTCCCCGTCCCATCCAAGAAGCAGCATTCGTACCATGCGTACATAAATACGCACTCAAAATACCATGGGCATAAGCGGAGGCATAACTATCTTGTGATCCATAATATGGCTCGACTGCTCCTGGACACACACACTTCCCATTTTTAACTTTTTTTTCCTTTCAGGTCCTTTTTCCGCAGGTTTCTTCTGACAACCTGATCATCGATCCTCTCGGCTGGATGGATACACCAAGGTGGCAAGAAGCACTGGCGTACAAGGGAATTCTTAGATGGTCTCTTTAACGATCATTCTACCTGCCTTCAGGACCCGCGTGCAGCTGTCCCTTGGTTAGGGCATGTTAAATAGCCCGGTTTCTTATCGCACCACTTGTACGAATACGCTTTGACCTATTAATCAAACTATAATGGAAACAGTTTGCGGCCCAATTTCGGTGGCACTAGCTTACTACCCTTTTTGCCCTTTTTCTTTGATGATTTTCTCAAAGTTGCGACTGTACACTTTGGTACGCTTTAATCCGCTAGGGGCTCCATCGTGACCCATAATATGACAACAAAGTCCGAACACTTTCCACAACATAGTTCGGCACCCCGATTTTAGCATTATATGCATTGGCTCCGAATCATGTCTTTGGTCAATAGTTGGGTTGCCCGGCTCCTGTGCTTACTACCTTACGTTCCGCTATAACATCTAGGGTAGTAAAGGGAGAACTACTGCGGATGAGCACCTCAGTAGAGAAAGCTGAAAACTGACTGTCATGATGTGGAGAGAGCCGGTCAACTCTTCGGAGGGTTCAAATCTTTAGCGATTTTTCCGCATTATGCGATGAATCGGCTTTTTACCCAATTAGGTGATTACAGTACCCTAGTTTGGATACTAGGGGTTGCGCCTAAAATTTTCATTGTAAAACTCCTATGGCTAAGTGAGGTGATAAAGCAGCATAGTCTGATTGCCTGGTTCGTTGCGCTAGACACCTCCTTTAAGGACCAAACAAATTGGATCAAGAGTGTTTAGATTCCATCCCGAACACCCCCGTACTACCTACGTGGGGGCTTAAGCCAGCGACTGGCCAACTCTCAAAATTTCATAAACACGGCCACATAGGAAATATTAAACAAACATTATATTACAGAGCCGAACTTGTTTTTATAATACAAGGCGAGACAATATAACAATATTCATTCAAAAATTACATCCCTCGTACACTGTTCCGCCACAATACGGGATCCCTCAAGGACTTTGCTAAAATATCGCTCAGGCGTGCGGTACTCCTTGCCCGCAGGCGGTCCTTCGGTCGCGACCGTGGCAGCATTCATCTTCGCCCACTGCATCTTGACACGGGCGAAGGCCATCCGCGCACCTTCGATACAAACCGGCCGCTTGATGGCGTCAAGCCGAGGGCAGGCGTCAACTAGCCGCTTCATGAGACCGAAGTAGGTGCTGGGGATAACTTCGGCCGGCCACAGGCGGACTATCAAGTCCTTCATGGCCAGTTTGGCCAGCCTATGCAGTTCGACCAGCTGTTTTCGCTGGTCGTTCAAGGGCACCGGATGTTCCGGCGCAAGCTATTGTGACCAGAACAACTTCTTCGTCGAGCTCCCCTCTCCAACTCGAAAGAACTCAGCAGCGTCAGAAACACTGCGCAGCAGATCCGCAAATGCCCCTAGAGATCTCCAAGTACGGGTCAGTAGGAGATACCTCTTCTTCACATACTTGCTTTGAATAGTAAAAGCCTTACCCGCCGCGAGCTTTTTGGCCTCCTGGATTTCGTGGAGGGCGCCTTGGGCTTCGGCTCGGGCCTGTTGTGCGCTCTAGCGAGCCTTCCCAAGTTCGGATTCTTGGTCCGCATCATGACGCTCCAAGGACTCGTATTTCCTCAAAGCATCTTGAAGCTCCTGTTGGACCTCCCCAACCCCAGGCTCATGCTTTTTCCGGACGGCTCGTTCCCTCGCCGCCCTCTCCTCGGCCTCGGCCAACGCTTTTTTGAGGGTTTCAACCTCAGTCGCCGCTCTTGCAAACATCACGTCACTACAATCAATATACATCATTTATTCTTTCCGAATATAGGACAAGTCTCCACATACCTTGCTTATCCTACGACTGTCGTTTCACAAGGCCGAGCTCTTCTTCGGCCCGCTCCAGACTCTGCTTTAGTCCAGAGGCCTCAGCGGCATGAGAGGTGGCAGCCAGTGGCGACACATGTGTTCATAAGACATATTTATTTAGTTTCCTGCAAAAATTACTTGATCCTCTATCCGGCTATTCTTTCTGAACACCGGACAGTGTCTTAGGGGCTACACTGTCCATATTGGGACTTTCTCTTTTACATCGCTTACCTCAAAAGCTGTCAGCAGGTTGCTGCAGGCTTTGGTTAGTCCGCTCTTGACAGACTGAACCCTCTCAATCACCGTACCCATCAGAATACGATGTTCATCCACAATGGAAGCGCCTTGTAGCGCTTCCAACATATTATCTAGTGCCTTTGGTTGGACAGAGGTCACCGGCGGGATAGGCACACCTCCTTCTCTCGAAGGAGGCTGCTCGTCAGATTCCGGAGCCGTATAGGTCTCCGGAACCGTATCCGGCTGGGGGCCAAACTGAGCACGGCCCCATCGCCGGTCTCCATGGGGATCTGCTCCCCCAGGTGTTCGACGATCGAGGTTTTGCCCTCCGTTGCCTCCCTGGTGGCCTCCTGAACCTCCCCTTGGCTTGGGAAGGTCCTTTGGGAAAGCACCTCGGCGTCGCCCTTGTCCTTGGGAGAGTGAGCGGCCGGCGGAGACTTGCTGGCCATCGCCTTCGAATCCAGCAAACCTCCTAATGAGGATCGCAGGGAGCTGTCGTGGGCCGGACTACAATAGCATGATTAAACATGTTGATTCCATGAAGAAGAGAGGCCGGGTACATGGACGTATGCGGGTTTCTAGTACTTACGATGAGGCCAGGGGATTATTTCGGGGGCGTCGCTCCGGGCTGCTGTCAATGTCCCATGCGGAATTATCTGCAAGGGGGCCTTTCCCCCTCTTGGGTGCCTCTGTCTCCAGATTTGCGGAGGCTGCCCTCTTCTTCCTCCCCCCATCAGGGGGAGAGTTACTTTCTTCGTCCTCCTCCTCGTCGACTTCGGCGGCGGAGGAGTGAGTCTTGTCTTCGGACGACACGTCCAAAGCTCCCTTGTGGCGGGGGCCACTCCGGACCCCCTTGGCCTTCTTCTCCGGCGCCTGATAGGGCACCGGGACCAGCATCTTCACCAGGAGGGGGATGACTGGTTCCTCGGCCAGCGGAGCCGAACATTGAATCCGCTCTGCTTTCTCTGTCCATACTTGAAAAAATAAAAATAGTAAAGTTTAGATATCCCCCTTGAATAAGCAAGTAGATGATACGCCTTGAGACATGAAAGACTTACCTCACCGGCAGGATGGACAAGATCGTGCCCGCGGTCCGAGTCTATGGCCGGTGGCGTCTCATTGCCCTTAAAAAGCAACTTCCAGGCATCTTCGTGAGTAGTTCCGAAGAGCCTTTCCAAGGTTTGGTGCTTCTTCGGATCGAATTCCCATAAAGGGCAAGTTCGGCTTTGCCATGGGATGATCCGGCGAACTAACATCACCTGGATCACGTCAACGAGCTTGATGTTTTTATCCACCATCCTTTGGATGCGTGTCTGCAGCGCTATCAGTTCGTCCGACAAAGACCAATTTGGGCCCTTCTCTATTCAGTAGGTGAGCCGCGTTGGAGCTCCGGACTTGAATTCCGGAGCCGCGGCCCAGGTGGCACCGCGGGGCTCTATGATATAAAACCACAATTTCTTCCACTCCATGATGGTCTCCAGAAAAGTACCTTTGGGCGACGTGACATTGGGCAGCTTGCTCACCATGGCACCTCCGCACTCCGCGTGCTAGCCATCCACCACCTTCGGCTTCACGTTGAAGATCTTGAACTGCAGTCCAAAGTGGGGTTGGATGCGGAGGAAGGCCTCACACACGACAATGAATGCCGAGATGTTGAGGAAAGAGTTCGGGGATAGATCATGGAAATCTAGCCTGTAATAGAACATAAGTCCATGGAAGAAAGGGTGGAGAGGAAACCCTAACCCGCGGACGGAGTGGGGGATGAACACCACCCTCTCGTTAGGCTTCGGGGTGGGGACGATTTGCCCCTTGGCTGGAAGCCTGTGGGCGATTTCTTTCGCCAGATACCCGGCCTCCCGAAGCTTGGTGATGTCGTTCTCCTTAATGGAGGAGGCCATCCACTTGCCTTGCCCTCCAGATCCGGACATGGCTGAGTGCTTCCTTGAGGCGGAAAAGATGAGGACTTGGGTGCTGGAGCTCGAGAATGGAAGGGCAGAGAAAGAGAGAAGGCGTGGGTGAAGAAAGGGAATCCTTATCTCCTTATAAAGGCAGTGAATATCAAGCGCCTCCCCATTCACCTTAAAACTCGCCTATTCCCAAGGGCTGTGCAAACGGTATGGTTGGATTACCCACACCCGTATTGATGAGAATCCCGCAATAGGGGGACACGATCTCTGCTTTGACAAGACGTGCCAATAAAACCACGTCTCGAAATATGAAGCAGCAGGCCGAAAAACGGTATGAAATAATGACCGGTCAAACAAGATGTCACATTGCAAAAAGTTGTCAGTGGATTTGACTCGTGAAATATTATACTCTCGGTGGTTGTGTGTGGTACTTGTGTTACATATCCGGATACATTCTTTGCGTCCGAAGACTATTTTGGAGAAGGGAACCCGCCTTGCAATGCCAAAGATAGTCTGCGCGCCGGACACCTCGTCATTGAAGCCTGGTTCAGGGGCTACTTAGGGAGTCTTGGACTAAGGGGTCCTCGGGCGTATGGCCTGTTATCCATGGGCCAGACTAATGGGCTATGAAGATACAAAGACCGAAGACTCTACCCGTGTCCGGATGGGACTCTCCTTGGCGTGGAAGGCAAGCTTGGCAATCAAATATGAAGATTCCTTTCACTATAACCGACTTTGTATAACCCTAGTCCCCTCTGGTGTCTATATAAACTGGAGGGTTTAGTCTGTAAGGACAATCATAATCAGATAGTCTAGACTTCTAGGGTTTAGCCATTACGATCTCGTGGTAGATCAACTCTTGTAACCCCCATACTCATCAATATTAATCTAGCAGGATGTAGGGTTTTACCTCCATCGAGAGGGCCTGAACCTGGGTAAACATTGTGTTCCCTATCTCCTGTTACCATCAACCTCAGACGCACGGTTCGGGACCCCTACCTGAGATCTTCTAGCCGGTCTTGTAGCCCGAGAACACTGTGGTTTTTGGTGGGGCATGCTGCGTGCCCCCACGTACAGGAATGCATGGCGCTGACGGGGGGAGAGGTGCAGTTGATCTTGGATGGTCAAACATCTCCCAGCCGGTCCTGTTGCCCGACAACGCTGTGGTTTTTGTTAATGAAAATCTAAGGGGTGTGAAGCCCTTCTTTTATTAAAAAAACACATCTGCCGGCGAACTGCAGCACTTGAAGGGTGAATAGCACTACACTGCACATCCGACCATGAGCCTCGTGCCACCGGACTGCAAGCACGATCACTGGTGGACTGGACATTCAGACGCACCACGCTGATGCCGCAATAGAACCGCAGCGATGTGCCCAAGTGAAATCTGAAAAGCAAAAAACAATCGATGGGTAGAAGAGGATGCTCGAGGTCGGTGGTTGCGGCGTCGTGGCTGATGACGAGGGAGGCTAGCAGAGGCAATTGGTGGCTGGAGAACCTGCACGAAGATGGGGGCCGCGGCCGAGCTGCACGGGGGCCGCGACCGAGCCGCATGAGGTGGGGCAGTGCCAAAGCACCACGGGTGGCGCATATGAGGCCCTGGCCGGAGACCTCCACGAGAAGGAGAGAGCTCATCCTCGTTGATTCAGGTGGGCGCGGTGTTTCTCAGGGGAGGGAGGAACTCGGATTCGACATGGGGTCCATGGGTCCGTGACCGGTGAAGATGTGGTCTGGGTCGCACACATTGAGGCGGTTGGGCATGGAGAAGAAGCTGGTGGGGCGGCACCAGCTCACGGCGGCCAGGCGCGGAGAGTAGCTGGTTGGGTGGTGCTAGCTTGCCGCGGCCACGCGCAGAGATGGAGGCAGCGGAGCGACACTGGCTTGCGGTGGTCGTCTTCAGAGAGGAAGGTGGTGGGGTGTCTTGCGGTGGCGAGCGCAGAGAGGAAGGTGGACGGGGACGGAGTAGTGCGGCGAAAGGTGGGCGGGGTAGTGGTAGAAGGTGTAGGGTAGGTGGTTGATGTGGATCGGGGATGGCTTTTTTGCTGCAGTTAGGGTGGCTCAGTTCACGGGTTTTATTAGAATAAGAGTAGGTGTTATCAGAATAAGGTCTTAAGGGGTGTTATCATAATAGACCCACCCTCTATATATATACACACACTAGGTGTCACATAAACCTCACTCTTTGTTGGGACTTTGCGGTTTTTGAGGCAAATGCCACATCAAAGTTGTGCATCAGGTATTCAAAACATCACGACACACCTCTCCATATATACGTTCTGGTACACGTGCAATCATGATGGTTGTTGTCCTATATATGGCACTCACTCACACAGTTGTCGGCGATGCTTCCATCTGCCGGCCCGCTTGGTCCATCACTTTCACCGAGAACGCGAGAGAGGTTAACTAATTTGACTTAGGAGGGGATTAATTTTTTCTTTGTCTCACGAAATATATATCAAGATGTGGGATTACATATATATAATAGCGCATGTGTACACATGAATCCGTCCCGCTGGATCGAAAGGGGGGGCGAGCACATGACATGTCATGAACGACCTCTTGCTCTGTGTGGGGACCTCTATGATTTTCAACACATGCACCACATCAATGTTGTACATTGGGTCGGGTATTCAACACATATGCATGCATCACACACCTCCATAAATATGTTCGGGACACACGCATGCAATGGTTGTCTTTGGACACACTATCACTCGCTTGGTTATGTTCGGCAAGCCTATATATATTCGTGGGCCCGCGTGGACGTCCATCATTTCGACCAATGACGAGAAAGGTTACCAGGGTGTGTTCTTCTTCTTTGCTTCGAGATACCGTATAGTAAGTCGACCATTCCAAGCCTAATTAAGTTTCAGCGCATGCTACATGTCGTGAGCCCGTGCTCAGTGTGGGGATTTTACGGTTCCAAAGCATGGTGCCACATCAAATTTTCGCATTAGGTATTCAAACACCACACACACCAGTTCCATATACATACTTGGGGCACATTCATAGAGTGGGTTTGTCTTCATACAATACTCCCTCACGAGGTTATCGGCGACAAGCTAGTGCATTTTGCAGGGCCGTGTGGACGTCCATCAGTTTGACCAACAACGAGCAGCAGAGGTTGTATGACCAAGTTGGATTCTACTTGGTCCATGTTACAGTACCCCTTGGTGAGATGCCCTCCCCCCAATGTGTGTGTGGGGGTGGCTACTTCACACTGCCTGCAACCTCCATGGTGTCGGGGAAGTTCGGTCAATTTGTGAGGCACATGTGCCGCATCAAATTTGTGGATGTTAGTTAAATGTCACACCACACCCTTTTCATACATATAGTAGGCCACCCACATGTGGTTCGTATGTGGTCTCACCCATCTCGCGCCACAAGCACACATTTGTGGGTCGGCGCATGATCAACCTTTGTCGGGAAGAGAAAGGGGAAGTTTGACCATATATGTATATATAGGGTAGGTTTATTATGATAACACCCTTAAGACCTGATTCTGATAACACTAAACCTTATTCTGATAACACTGCGTCGAGACAAACAAAATCAAAAACCAACCCCTCCCCGAACCTTATCTACCCCACCCACTCCACCTTCTTCCCCCACACCCCCACCTTCCCTACCAGGTCCCCACACCGCCTCACCTCCGCCGCCCCCACGTGCCTCTCGGCCAAGGCCAACTCCAACAGCGTGCGTCGCCCCACCCCGCAAGCCCGCGCCTGCGGCTAGCCATGGCCATCGTGCCTCCTCTCCATCCTGGACGGCGCGCCTCCCTTCCCCCAACCCACAGCTCCGCCACTCCCCTAGCCAAGACCGACGGCTGCCGCGTGCCACCGTGCCCGGGCACCTCGACCCACCCCCTTCCATCACACTCCCACTGGATCCACACGTCTCGATGCTGCCGGAGAACCAATCCTACCAGCCTGGCGTTGCCACTAGCCTCCCACGCTGCCCAACAGTCCCCTTATGAGCGGGATCCCCCACCCAACACCACTCACCCCGCCCACATTGGTGAGTAGAGGGGGAGGCCCCCACCACGCGCGCGCCTCCTCCAATACCGCCGGTGCTGTGGTGCCAGGATCCAGCGTTGTACCTTCCACATGTCGCCGAATCTGTTACGGACTGCTCCATGTTTGTTCTCACCGCGCGCCGCCGGTGTGATGGTGGCCTAGATCACTCACTGTGTGGTGCAATACCTAGCGCGAGGCAGTCTGGTGGCACGGGATGCAGTTCGTGGCCTCTCGGCGTGAGTTCTGCCACCTCGGTCAGTGAAGTCTGGCCCGCAGTTCTCATGATAGGAACTACTAGCACTCTCGATTAATAGCAGTATATGTGGCGATTACAGAGACAGATTACAGGAATTGCAAGCTAGGGTTCGTCGCGAGGAAGGAAAGGGGAATGTGATAAGAGCTGAGCCGCCGTTGCGTTGATCCACTAGATGTTGCCCCTCTCGGTGACGCTTCCTTTAGTAGCTGTTGCTGGGTCTTCAGTTGGTCCACTCTGGCCCATGGACTCTTGGGATGGGCCGACGTGGTCGAGTGAACCTTGGTGAAGCCTGGTGGGTGCGGACGACGCTGCCTTGTGGGCCCCGGTTGTCAGGGGCGCTGACATCCCCTCCTCCTTGGGAAGAGGCTTGCCCCCAAGCCTCAGCATGTGGAAACCGGGCCATCAGGCTGGCTTTATCTTCCCAAGTGACGCCCAGGATGGAATTCTATGACCATTGTATCTTTACTTGCTCCCGTACGCCGTCTTTGTTCTTGCGCCAACGGGTCTATAGAATTGCTTCCGGCACAGCTTGATCATCCAAACAGTGAGGAAGATGAGGTTCAACAGTCGTACCAGGGAGGAGAGCTTGTCGAAGTAGAGAAACGTGGAACACCGGGTGGACTGTTGCTTGTGGACGAAGTTGGAGTTTGTATGCCACTTCGTTGATCTTGTCAATGATGGGAAAGGGCCCGTAGAACTTGTAAGACAGTTTGTGATTTGCTCTTGGGGCGACTAAAGACTGTATGTATGGATGTAGTTTGACGAAAACCTTGTCACCCACTTCGAAAGCCTGGAAGGAACGCTTCTTGTCAGCTTGATATTTCATCAGCTGTTGTGCCCGATTGAGGTGTTGCTAAAGAAGGGCTTGAACAGTGGCGCGCTCATCAAGCCAAGATTGAAGTGTTGGGACAAAGCATGTACCTTCTGCTGTGATCCCCCAGTGACGAGGCTCGTAGCCGAACATGGCTTTGAAACGTGTCATGCCGATGGCCGAATGATGTGCATTGTTGTACCAGAAATGTGCCAATGGTATCCAAAAACTCCAGCGCCGCGGGCAGGCTTGTGGGAAACATCTCAGAAACGTTTCGACACACTGATTCACCCTCTCCGTTTGCCTGTCCATTTGAGGATGATTTGCGGTGCTCAATCTCAGTTATGTCCCTGCCCCTCTAAAAAGTTCTTGCCAAAAGCGACTAGTGAACATTGGGTCTCTGTCAGACACAATAGCTACCGGCAACCCGTGGATCTTGTAGACTTGGTGTAGATACAGTTGCGCGACTGATGCTGCCATGTAAGGATGAGCGAGAGGCAAAAAGTAGGCAAACTTGGTACGTTTGTCGACGATGACCAGAAGACAATTGAACTTGCTGGACTGCGGGAGGCCGTCGATGAAATACATAGAGATCATTTCCCATGGCTGACTGGGCACAGGTAGTGGTTGGAGTAGCCCCGGGGAAGCAGCCCGGTCTGGTTTGGCCTGTTGATAGATTTGACAGCAGCGCACATATTGGAGGATATGCGTCTTCATATTTGGCCACGCAAACAAGCGCCTGATGCGATGATAGGTCACCAGGAATCCAGAGTGCCCCCCCATTGGGCTGTCGTGGAAAGCACAAATGATGCGCTGTTGTATCTATGTGCTTCCTCCCAGCCAAATCCTGTCACGGAAACGGATGATTCCTTTCTCAAGAGAAAAACGGCCCTTCGGATCTTGTTGAAGTGCTAACTATTCCAGGAGATGAGAGACATGTGGGTTGTTGTTGTAACTGTTCAAGACGTCCTCAAGCCATGTGGGCACACAAGAAGTGATGATGTTCAAGAATTCAGTTGGGTTTGCTCTTGACAGAGCATCTTCCCCTACGTTCTCGACGCCTTTCTTGTATCTTATTCGGTAACGGAGGCCGAGGAGCTTGGTAAAAGCCTTCTGCTGCCATGGAGTGGTCAGCCTCTGTTCCTCCAGGTGAATCAAGCTCTTCTGATCAGTGAGAATGATGAATTCAGCATGTTGGAGGTAGGGGCGCCATTGATCCACCGCGACAACTATAGCGAGGTATTCTTTCTCATAGGTTGAAAGGCCTTGGTATCGTGGGCTGAGCGCCTTGCTCATGAACGCTATAGGGTGCCCTTGCTATTGCAAAATTTCCCCCATGCCACGGTCTCTAGCATCAGTCTCAATGACGAAGGGCTGCTTGAAATCTGGTAATGCCAAGACAGGTGCTGAGACAAGCTGCTGCTTCAGAACTTGGAATGATGTTTCTGTGGTGGATGTCCATTGGAAAGGTACTCCCTTCTTGAGTAGATTGAACAAGGGTCGCGCAATGACACCAAAGTTTCTGACGAAGTGCCGATAGTAGCCTGCGAGTCCCAAGTAACTGTGGACCCCTTTGACATCAGTTGGTGCTTGCCAATCCTTCACGGCTGCAATTTTGGATGGGTCGGTGGACACGCCTTGTGCGCCGATGGTGTGCCCCAGGTATGAGATTTGCCGCCGACCGAAGACACACTTGCTCATTTTGGCTTTCCAGCAATCTTTTCTCAAGAGCGCCAGCACTTGGCGCAGATGTTCAGCGTGTTCCTCTAAAGAGAAACTGAAAACCAGGATGTCGTCGAAGAAAGATACCACACAGACGCGGTTAACTGGCTTGAGTGTAGTGGTCACTGCTCCCAAAAAGGTGGCTGGTACACCTGCGAGCCCGAACGACACGACTGTGAACTCAAAGTGTCCTTGGTGCGTCTGGAACACAGTCTTGTACTCCTCCCCTGGTGCCAGGCGTATTTGATGGTAGCCCGCACAGAGATCTAGTTTGGAGAACCATTTTGCGCCATGAAGCTCGTCCAAGAGTTCTTCGATGATAGGCACGGGGTACTTGGGCACTACTATAAGTGCATTGAGCTGCCTGTAATCTATACAGAGTCGCCACGTGCCGTCCTTCTTTTTGACCAGAATGACCGGTGAAGAAAGGGGGCTGGTGCTTCGCTAGATGACCCCTGATTTCAGTAGTTCTTCCACTTGAGTTTGGATCTCCATCTTGTGTTCTGGTTTGTGACGGTACGGACGGATGTTGACAGGTTGAGCTCCAGGGATAAGTGGTATCCTGTGATCACAAGCACGCCTTGGGGGAAGGCCTGTTGGCTCGGTGAAAACATCTGGAAACTCGTCGAGGACGCGCTGGATGCAGTCAGGAACTGGTGTTGCTACAGCCTATGCAGGCGCGACCATGCAAAGATGCACTACATGCGAGATGGCGCCCCGGCTGCAGAGCCCTTGCAGCTGAATCGCGTTGATGGTCTCGCAGGTTGTTGCGAACGCATCATGGCCGACCAGTCGGAGCGGGCCGGCCGGTGTAGGGATCTCGATGAAGCAAGCGCGCCAGTCGACGACCATGGGACTTTGCTCCTCGAGCCAGTCCATGCCCAAGATGGCATCATAGGTGCCCAACGCGAGCACCTTCAAGTCGGTGAAGAACTCCTGGCCTTGGGAATACCATGAGCAGTTGGGGACGAAGGCCAAACAGGTGAGCTCGCTGCCACAGGCAGCATGGACGCGACCGGGTTTAGGTAGCGGTCGGACGCCGGTGAGTGTTGCAGCCAGGCGCTCGTCGACGAATGAATTGGAGCTCCCGGAATCCACAAGAAGAAGAACTTTGTGCCCTTGGATCTATGCCCGAAGCTGGAATGCCTTAGGCGACACCCCTCCCGTGACCGCCGACTGGGAGATGGCCATGACAGAGTCATCAGCATGACCTGGTGGTGAGACTTGTGTGTCGATGACATTGTCGAGGCCGAACAAGTCGAGCAGTTCCTCGACGACGTGGAGCTGCACGGAAGTGGGACATGTGTGATCTTGCCCCCACCTCTCGCCGCACTTGAAATAGAGGCCTCGAGCTCGCCTGTAATCCCGGAGAGTCTTCAGTTTGGACACATCGGCACGGGCGGCGTTAGTGCCGCGACGATCGGCCGTGGGGGCCACTGGTACCATGCGTGCCGGGGGCAGCGGAAGCGGCATCGGTGCGCCCGGCTTTGGAGTTGTGTCTAGCGGCCACGGCAATGTGCCAAAAGACCCGTCCGCCACTTCCTCTTGCAGCAACGCCAGGGCACAGGCTGTATCCAGATCGGGCGGCCGCTGTACGAGCACCACCGCGCGGATATCCTTTCGCAAACCCTCCACAAAACGAGTCAAAAAGTAGAATGGGTGAATAGTATCCGAATAAGAGGAGAGATGATTTACAATCAACTCAAATTGCTCAATGTAACTAGCGAGTGTAGAAGTTGGCGGACAGTGCAGAACTGTCGAATCAGCGTTTGGTGCCGATCACGCCCAAAACGAGTACAAAGTAAACTAGTGAACGGTTCCCTGGTGAAATTTGCAAGCCGTTTTTGGATTGACTGCAACCACACTGAGGCTGAACCGGAGAAGTTCAGAGCAGCCATCGGCACCCAAAAGGACTGTGAGATTCCAAACATCTAAAAATATTGCTAACACAGCGTTTTCCACAGATTCGAGTTGTCGCCCATGAACTGCGGAAATGAGATGGACGGATGTGTCTGTCCCAGCCCAGAGAGAAGTTGACTGGCGTGTGCAAATGGAGATAGAGAAGAAGGGGATGCCATCAAGGCGTTGTACTGACCCGTTGCCGGGGGTGGCGGCGGGGTCTGGAAGGACACCGCCGCGGACCCCCGTGGAAGATGAAGCAGGCCTTGGCTCACTGGCCCTTGTGGAGCATCAACCGCGTCGGATCCGGCCCCGGTGTGGGCGCCGATCATCGCGGGTGGGATGTGGAGCGGTGCGGGCGCCCGCGTCTCCTCGCCCTCCAAGGTCGCCGGCGGCTGCGCCCGTTGAAGCACCGCCACCGCATCGCCCATATCGGTGACCCATTTCTGCAGATCAGGCCGCCATGCGATGGGCTTCTCGATCTTGGCCGTTGAGAGTTGTATCTCCGCTATTGCCTTGGACTGGGCCTTCATGTTGGTGTCGAGGCGGTCGAGAAATGCCTGGATTGACGGATCCATGGTCGTGAGGACGGAGCGCGCTTGCCGTATGCGACGGGTTTTGATGAGGTTGTCCAGAGTGGATCGGGAGGGATTAAGGGCTGGTCTCTGATACCGGATGATAGGAACTACTACCACTCTCGATTAATAGCAGTATATGTAGCAATTAGAGAGACATTATAGGAATTGCAAGCAAGGGTTCGTCACGAGGAAGGAAAGGGGAATGGGATAAGAGCTGAGCCGCCTTTGCCTTGATCCACTGGATGCTGTCCCTCTCGATGACGCTTCCTTTAGTAGCTGTTGCTGGGTCTTCAGTTGGTCCACTCTGGCCCATGGACTCTTGGGTTGGGCCGATGTGGTCGAGTGAACCTTGGTGAAGCCTGGTGGGTGCGGACGACGCTGCCTTGTGGGCCCCGGTTGTCGGGGGCGCTGACATCTCAACACCGCCGAAGACGAGCCACCACCCTGACTCTCCCCCGTGTGTGCTGCTGCTCTAAGTATACCCACCAGACTTGCTCCTATGGTGGTGACCATTGTGTGCATTTTGGAAAAACATTTTTTGTTGATTTTTCAAAGTTGGTTGCGGTGTAGTTCGCCGGTGACAAGAGTACAGCTCGGTTTCTCGGGCATGCGGCTCGGCTGTTCGCTAGATGCGTTTTTATCCGTTGCCTGCCTGTGGTGAAATTTGTTATGTGTCCGTCAAGAGGACCACGCCGAGTCATTCGGCTACACACCCACTTGTAGTTCAGTTGGACGGGTTTCACGAGCTGGCGGGAGGATGACAACTAACTACCACAAGCAGCCTCCGCATGCCTATGTGTTTTTTGCAGATTAGTGGATGGATGTGTGTGTTTTGTAGTTTAGTTTGAAGGATGTTTCAGTGCTCACGGTGCTGGCGTGCAGTGCAGTGCGCCCTGGATGTGGGTTGTGTTGTTCGGTAGTCGCTGGCGTGGAGCTCGCCCGGTGTGAAGTTCTATTCTTTGGGCCCCATATCTTTGTTTTTATAGTTCACTCACTATCTTTTGTTGTATCTTGCTTTTGCTCACGGTTGAAATTCTTCATATTTGGTTGTCGTCCCATAGGCTCACTAGTGCAGTGATGTGGGGGTTGGACTTGTAGTGCGCCTGTGACCAGCTTGCACTTCACATCAAATTGTGGTTTTATTTTTTAAGTCCCACATAATTGTAATTTGTATGTGTTTGTACACTAGATTCAAAAGGAATCATGGGATTTTTTCAGTTGTGTGGGAAAAAAGAAGGAAATTAAAACACCACTCGTCGACAAAAATAACAACCCCCAAGCATCATGCGCATGCAGTTTCTTTTGTGCATGCCTGCAATGCATTGTGTGTATGTGTGCAGTGCACCCCATCACTTCAGGTTTTTTGAGAAAACAATTTATATTGTCACACGTGGTGGTTTCACTTGTGTATATGCTTGCAATGCGGTTGTGTGTATGCGTTCAGTGCACTCCTATGGTTTCCTTTGTAAAATGGCAATTAAAAAACATCACAAAGAATTCCATTCCCTTTTAGATGTAGTTCGCTAGTTTGTGTTGCGGGGTTTACTCTCGCCAACGAAGCAGTTCTTTAGTCTTCATGCGGTTCACTAACTATGACCTTGGAAAGAGCTCACTTCTCATTACATGTGGTTCACTTGCTCAGTCCCTGCGGTCCACTCGCCCAGTCTACGCATGTAAAAAATACTCCCTCCTTTCCGGTCTGTAGGTCTTATCTCAAAATTTTAGTTTTTCCATTATATAAGGCTCAATTTGGTTATTCCCCATCACATGTTCAGACTTCAAGGTGCATTAAATCATTGCATGCAAGTATTAAGAGAAAACTGACTAATGCATGCACTTTATGCATGCATGCATTGCAATTAATGTATTCGTAAACATAATTTTTTGAGGAAAACAAGAGCATTAATTGGGTGCTTTTGCAAACTACAAAAAATATTACACCACTCATCATCTACCTTGGTTGGTGAGATTTTTGAATTGAGCCTTATAAACCGAAAAGGAGGGAGTATTGAGTTTGGAAAAAGCTCAAGCAGTTCATTTTCAGTAGTGTCGTTGCCCGTTTAGGGTAGTCTCGAGGTTCATTTTTTATAGTATTGCGGTTCACCAACACTCGACATAAAGTGCACTCCACCTCGTTTGGAAAAATTTACGTCCCACAAAAAAGAAATCATGCAGTGCACTTGTCTGTCCGATGAAGTGCGATTTTTTGTGTGAAGCAGTGCACTCCACCTCGTTTGGGAAAATTTACGTCCCACAAAAGAAAATCATGCAGTGCACTTATCTGTCCAATTAAGTTCAATTCTTAGTCTAAATAAGTGCGGTTTTCTATCTGATGCAGTACGGCCCGTTTACGGTAGTCTCGAGGTTCACTTTGCATAGTATTGCGGTTCACCAACACTCGACATGAAGTGCACTCCACCTCGTTTAGGAAAAATTTATATCCCACAAAAAAGAAATCGTGCAGTGCACTTGTTTGTTCAATCAAGTGCAGTTTTTAGTCTAAAAGCAATGCCATTTTCTGTCTGATGCAGTACAGACGATGATTTTGGTGTCGCGAAAAAGAGTATCCGCATTTCGTTAAAATCAAAATTGCTCCTAAACAGTAAGGAATCGGAGAGAGTGTTCTAGATGAAAAAGTTGTGGCTCCTTGATATCTTTCCAATGGCGTATAATCTGTATCATTTTGACCAACGGTTTGTAAAAATTTCATGAAAAACGACCGCAGCCTCTCGTCGGCAGCCGCACGATTTTCGGAATTAACTAAAAACCGTAAGGAATCTCAAAAACATTTCAACATATGAAAGTTGCGCCTCATCTATAGCTTTCCAACGGTGTATCATACTCCTCATTTCGACCAACGGTTAGAAAACTGGAGTGAAAACAGTACCTAAAATTTCAAAAATTAAAAAACAGAATTTCGCGATTTAGTAATTTTGAAACTGATCTTAAATCGTAAATAATTAGAGAAAATAATAAATATGAAAAGGATGTGCCTCGACGATATCTTTCCAACGGTGTATCATTTGCTTCATTCTGACAAGCGATTTAGAAGAAATCGTGAAAAAACGCTCGCTGCCTCTCGTTATGGGCCGCACCGTGTGGAATCTCAGAAAGTGTTCAACATGTTGAACTACCACCTAATGCATAGCTTTTCAAAGGTATATTACACGCCTTGTTTCGACTAACGATTAAAACACTAGAGCAAAAAGGGTACCAAAAAAACAAAACGTGTAATTTTTTGCGATGGGAAGTTCACTCATGTGAGTACTGCAGCACACTTGGTTCAAACAATGACGTGCACTTGCGTTGAGCATGCAGTGCGGAAGTGTTATTAGAATAGTTATTCTGCTAATATTAGCAGAATAGACCGGCTGTATATATAGGACAACAATATTCTAATCCCAGGATTAAAATAGTTCTTTGGATCACGGCGCAGTCTATATAGGCGTGAGGAGATGCTCCCGAAGTCCCGAACCGGAGCGACAACAAAAAAACTTCCTAACCCCGCCCATGATCCCCGCATCCCCGATCTACCGCCGCCCGACCATCCTAGCGCACCGTCGCCGGCCGGTCAACCCAGCGCGCCGCTGCCGCACGGTCAACCCAGCGCGCCGCCGCCGCCCGAAAAACCCAGCACGCCGCGGTACCCGGACCTACTTGTGTTGGTTCCCTGTGCGCCGCCCACCTTCTTTGCGCACCACCAAGATCATGTCGCCGAACTTCTACCCTGGCTACACGCGGCTCTGCGCCCTAACCGCTGTCGCTGGGGATCACCGACCACCATCAACTGTCGTGCAGTCCTCGTCTGCCTGCCCTCGCAGTTCCCCACTTGCAACTAACGCGGATCCGGTCAAGCCCGCACCCCTTCCCGTCCTATGCCTTTGTCTTCTCGTTCTCTACCTCCGGCGAGCTCCCCTGTAAGGTTGTATCCTCCAGCTCGTCACCTTCCCTTGCCCCTGGCTCCTCATGTGCTGTTATCACACGATGCTGCCGAGCTACGAGAAACCAACGATGACGTCTCCACACCCCGTGCGCTGCTGGCGCTGTCTCCCATTTGGTGCAAGCATGACCTCCTCTGGGAAAATCCATCAGCGAGGATCCCCTGCCACCATGTCGCCTATTCCCGGTGGGGATCTGCTAGTATAGTGTCCGGCTGTTCATCGATGCCACTGCAGGCAGTTCACCTAAGTCGCCACACACTTGTACATTTCAGCTGGCCGCTGCACACTTGAAGCACACTTACACTCGCCATGCACCTCAACACTGAATCCCCTGCGCGCTACCGCTCGCTTACCCGAGCATGCCGCTGTTGGCCTTCTTTGTGTTGTGTGCACTGAAGCCCATGGACACAAGAGTTAGACTGACAAACAAAAACATCACGTGATGGATACTGAGTTAACTGACGGAAAGGAGTGATGCATGATGCAAGTGAAGCTAAAGAACAAAACATCTACACTTTGTTGCATGTGCAAAATGTGTGATCACTTGCTTCGTACTTCTGTTATTTTGATTTTTGAATAACTGATGTTTACTCCTTTGTGTGCGGAAAAGACATCAGTGCATGACATCTGTTTTTGTGTTTATCCTCTGATGAAAAATGGCCATTATTGCAGGCCAGCTTCGCTTGATGTGTCTGTTCAGCTAAAAAAAAGGAGAGCATTTTACGTTGTTTCCTAGTTCGCTCACTTGTTGAAATGAAAAAAAGCGGCTCGATCTTGCTGCACATAAGGAAGAAGCGTTAAAGAGGTAAGAAGGAACACGTGGCTGGGAATTAAATGATAGGCAAAAAGAGCTGGGCTAGCATCCTGATTACTTGCTTGTGTTTCTTTTCCTGTATTCGACCCTAGCTACTACATGTACGCTGGCCTTTTCTATTCTATAAAAGAGAAAGCAAAGCAATCATAGTGAGAAGAGAGAGAGAGAGAATAAAAATGTGTAATGGGGAATAACTCCATCTATTTTTTATCAGGCCCATTTTGGCCAATGTATTTTTAAAAGTACTCCCAAACGTTTGTCTTTAAGAACACTACAGCCAAAATATAAATAGTCCACTTGATAATTTTAAACTTTGGACATATATGGTTAAATGCTATGTACTTCTCTGTTTTGTAATTAGGTAATTAGATAATTTTAAACTTTGGACATATATTGTACAGAAAGTGGGATGTTTATTAAACAAACTGATTTTATTCGTTCTCAATAATAATTCAAGAAGTTCACATGAAAATAACAGAGTAGGTCACGTTTCTAAAAAAACCAAGTGGTTCAAATAAAAATATCAAAGTTGCTTGATGTTCATAAATGAAAGAAATTTTTTGTTGAACTAAAAAACAAAAAATGGAGCAGTTCGATATTTATTACAAAAACTTGAATTTTTCCCGTTACTAATGAAGAAACCAAGAAGTTCAGTTCGAAATAACAAAGAACTTGTAGGATGTTTATTACAAAACTAGTGTTTTTTCCATTACAAATGAATAAACCAAGACGTCCAAATTGAAAAAAATCAATAAGTTCAATTTAAAAAAATAGAATAGTTCAATGTATATGAAGAAATGAGATTTTCCTCATTACTAAATAAATAACCAAGAAGTTCAATTTCAAAAAATGGAGCAGTTCGATATTTATTACAAAAAAAATCAAATTTTCCCTATTGCTAACGAATAAACCAAGAAGTTCGGTTTGAAATAATGAAGAACTTTGACATTTACTCAAAAAACTCAATTTTTTTCCATTTCTAGAAATACACAAAGAGGTTCAAAAAATTGAAAAATGCACTGGTTTTATGTCTGTAAAAATTAAATTATTTTCATTGCTAAATGGTAGCATAGTTTTTGATATTTTAAGAAAAAATTAGAGCAATTCAATTCTAAAAAGAAAATCAAGAATTTAAAATTAAAAATAGAGTAGTTCGATGTAGATGAAAAAACTCAAAGTCTTCCAGTTTCTATACAAAATTAGAGTATGAAGTTCAATTTTAAAAATCATTTTTTTATATTTAAAGAATAAAACTAAGATTCAAAATAAAAAAGCAGAAAAGTTCAGGGATTATAATAGCATGGAATTTACATTCTCAATCTTGATGAGTGTTTTAGAAGATAGGGCAAAAAGGCAGAGAGCGGTTCAATGTCTATAAAAAAACTCAGATATTTTCATGTAACTGAGAGAAGTTCAGATTGATAACTGTCAGAAGTTCACGTACTACATGGCATGCATTTACTAACCAATAAAACTAAGAAGTTCAAATTTAAAAATGGTGAAGTTTGATGTCTATAAAAAATCCAGTTTTTCACATTACTAAAAAATAAAACAAAGAAGTTCAAAATTTTAAAACAAAGAAGTTCAAAAAACTCGATTTTCCCCGTTGCTAAAGAATAAAACAAAGAAATTCAAATTAAAATAACAGAGAAGTTCAAAGTTTATAAAAACCTCTGATTCGCGTTCTAAAGAATAACTAATAAGTTCAAATTAAAATAAGGGAACAACCAAAAAAATTATAAAAAAAGATTTTCCCCGTTTTTATTAAAATTCGGATTTTCCATGGTACTAAATATTAAACCAAGAAGTTCAATTTTAAAAATAGAGTAATTCAATGTACATTAAAAACTCAGTTTTTCTTGTTACTGAAGAATAAAACCAAGAAGTTCAATTTAAAAACATGGAGAAGTTTGATATTTAATTAAAAACTCTAATTTTTTGGTTACTAAATAAACCAATTAGTTCAATTCAAAATAACGAAGAAGTTTGATGTTTCTAACGAAACTACAATTTTCATATTTCTAAAAATACATAAAAGATATTCAAATAAAAAAGTTAGAGCGGTTCATAACTAAAGAGAAATAGAGAGAAATTCAAATTGATATCTGTCAGAAGTTCACGTACTGCATGGTGTGCATTTCGTATGAGAAAAAAGAATAAAAAAATAAAGTATAAAAAAGTTGTTGCTAGAAGCTCAAGTGCACTGTCCAGGCAAGTTCAGAAATTCTTGAGAGAGAGGTTCACAACGTATTTCCATGTTCAAAAGCACAAAAAAGAAACTATTTTTTCCATTTTCAAATAATTCTCTCAATCCACAAAGAAGTTCAGTTATTATTTGGGAGCAATTTAATTTCAAAAAACTAAATATATAATTCAAATTATAAAATTGGAAAAAGTTCATGTACTACATGTTGTGTGTTTAAATATGAGAAAAATGAATTAAAAGGCAAGGTCCAATTTTTATGTTGTTATAAGTTCAACTCCTCGAGCGGAGAAAGTTTAAAAAAATTATTATGAGAGAGGTTTGTACAAAAGGAATATTATTTGTGTAACACTGACGTATGTATGAGAAAATTGCAAATGAAAATACGTCATAGAAGTTCAATGTGAAAACAGCAGGAAGTTCAACTACTACAGTGAATGAATTTTAGATGATCAACTTTTAAAATGGTCGGGAGTATGAAAAAATGATCAACACGGAAAAGTTGCGTGTTTACAGCAGATTTCCATCGGTATATCATTTGCTCAATTCCGGTGAGTGGATGGAGATCTACGAGCAATGAAAACACGTGAAAAACAGGGTGAAGCTCAAGTAGATGTGACGAGAAGTTCAAGACATTACTCGGTGTATTTTCGAAGAATCTGTTCTGCCATAAAAGCAGAACGAATGATCTCGCCATTTTCAAAATTACTTGAAAACAGCAAGGAATCAGAGAAAGCCATTTTCAAAATTACTTCAAAATTACATGAAAAAGTTTCGTATTTTCCGTAGCTTTTCAACGGTATATTATTTGCCTCATTCTGATAAGGTTTGTAGAAATTATGGCGAAAATACATTTTTAGCCATTTTCAAAATTGACTTAAAACCGTAAAGGATTAGGAGTCCATCATATATATATATATATATATATATATATATATATAGGTTTCTCCCAATCCTTTACGGTTTTGCGGCTGTGCTGGTTCTGAATCCCCTGTTGTGCTATGAATCTCAAGTAACTAGCTTCGGGTTCCACTCTGCTATCAAACCCTTTCTGGCATCCGCCCGAGAAGCCAGAGACTTGGGCCTGACACTCTGGCCACTCATCGTACACACCCGGAACATGCCCTACATACACGGCCTACCATTTCCTCACCATCGTTGATCTATATACCTATCACAGATGCACGCGCACACACACACACACACACACACACACACACACACACACACACATATATATATATCATGAGGCGAATTCAACGAAATAGTTATGAAATAGAAGCAACATATATAGTAAACATGGTTAACAAATTTCATCGTATCAAAAGTAATTAACTAGAGCACGACACCATACATCTAATAGTTTCTTCGTACTGAGACATTCAAAGTTTCATCGTATAGAAAGTAACAAGTAACTAAACAAACACATTGTGTTTAAGCAGTGCACTCTTCCCATCTGTCCATATCCGAGAGGGTGGACCCAAGCTTAGTGAAAGGGGTCATGTACTGACGCTGTAGGGCAATGCGGGTTCGGACATCAGCTCGCGATTGGGCCGCCATAGAACATCCCATTCTCTTCGAGGACATCTTTCATGATGATGGACGCAATTTCCTGCTGGATCAGGTAGAAATCATTTCGAAGTTGATTATCCAGTATGGCTCCAAAGGCTTCAGCCCATCTTTGGATATGGGTATAGGATGAAGATTTCATGCAAAGTGATTGCACATCCCTTCTGTACTCCATCATTAGATGGATGATGTAGAATCCATCATTCTCACTTTTTGCCGGTTGCTGGATGCAACAGAAGTCAGTCTTGTGGCCAAAACAGAGCCTGGCCTTATTTGTTTTTTTGCATTGGATGTAGCCACCCCGCATGCTGAAGCCCAGCATAGCTCTATCCAGAACATACTTTATATGTGCGTAATCATTTTTCTGTATGTTCTTCGACGGGTCCAAATATAGAGAGCGGGAGTAACACAGGTAAACAATGATGAGAATGGCATGGCACCCCCCCCGCTGCGCAAAATACACGGTCATGTTAGCCTCCATGCGTGCAAAGTAATTATTGAAATGCACGAAAGGATGTATGTGTTATGGTGCTTTCCGCAGATGACTTACCCGGGATGATAACATAGGAGAATCATTTCTTTGTCCTTATTGCTAACCAAGAATTCTTCGATGTACTGACTCGCATATTGACGGTTGGCGTCGTTGATTGATAAGAAGCCCTCATGGATGTAGTGTGGGTCCGCGACCGCAAGACCAGTGACTTGCTCTCTCTTGACGATGTAGTTCATGTGCAGCGCATACAGGCGGACGAACGTAAAATCGAGTGTCCTCATTTGAAACATTTGGAAGATGTAATCAAACCTTAGGAAGAAGAGGTCCGTGGGGCATGTGTGGATGTACACCTTGCAACTACTCGGCACATGAACCGTATAAAGTGGGTATCTTGGATCATCCGAGGTGAGGAGGCTTCTCTCTGTCGAAAGCACATGGTCATGGAGTCTCCTGAGATCCCCTATTATGGCAGCTAGTGCATTCTCCGGTACCATAGGCTCTCCCGCGACATGGATTAATGGCACATGTTTCATCGGTACACTATCAACCTTGGTCGAAGGCAGCTGGTTGCTAGAACCATCATTGCCAGCTTTATTGGATTTTCTCGTCATCGGTCTCTTCCTCTGCTTCTTCTTCGTGGGCTCAGGTGCTCTAAGTCTGTCAGACCCTCCCTGAGCACCACCCCTAGTGTTTTCAGGCTCAGCACCGTACGACTCTGGCTAATTAGTTGAGCTTGGGTGGAACCGGCATCTAGAGGCGTGTCCTGTAAGGATTGCATGAACAAAGACTTCATGCACTCCCGAGGATGTTCAAGCCGGTATTGAGATACTAGAGAGGTTCATCGGCTCGTCCATCTCATGATCCATATCCATGGGGCAGATGGCATCATCTACCGAAACATCGAGGTAGGCGTGTGCTCGACCTAATTGGGACTGAGAACCTCCGGCCTCATCGATGTCGGTCATGTTTCCTAGGGTTCAATGTCGTAGTCGTTTAATTATCGAGCTTTATATAATAAGTGAATAATGGCAAAAAAGTGACCTTCGTTTTGCCTGAATGTCGTTTCACTCCCATCACGACAAATCTCGAGCACTCGATATGCCCAACTTTCTAGCACAAGTCATGCTGAAATTCACGAAAAATTTCGGCATGACCTTTGCTAGAAAGTGCACATATAGAGCGCTTGAAATTTGCTAGAATGGAAAGGAATCAACATTTTCGGTAAACCATAGGTCACTCGCAATCGGTTTGCCTGCAAATGACAATAAGCACCATGTGCTGAAGTAGCACTTCACTAACAATCACGGAGATGTAGCCATCAAAGTGAAAGTTTGATAAGTCTAGTGTAAACAAGTGTGAGCATGAGCATACTCATTTGCATGTCAAGTGATGTGTGTCATCACATGCATGCTATTGCTCAACATTCTCTGTTTAGAAACAACCTAATTTTTATTTTCAAAATGGACAACAACATAAGCTATTATTCATTTTCAAAATGGGCAGCAACATAAGCTAATTTTGATTTTCATTTATCATCATTTTCAAAATGGACATCATCTACAAATTAAAAATCCTCAATTTCATATTAATTTACTTTTTATTTTGCCATATGAACTACAAATGGACATCAACTACAAATTTAAAAAACCTCAAATTGACAGCAACATAAACTAGCAAATGCTTCTCATGAACTCAATTTGGACACCCTACATAGAAAAATTGGTCCTAATTTGGACACCCTACATGCTAATTTAGGAACAGCAGGAAAGGAAGGAGGTGGCTCACCGCGCGTCGGGGTCCCGGTCACCGGGCCTGAGGGGTTCGACGTCGAGGTTGAGGACGTCGGCGTCATGGTAGGGGTCACCGGGATTGAGGGGGTCGGGGTCGATCTGCAGAGACCAAATTTGTTCAGAGAGAGAGAGAGGGCAGGAGGGAGAGGGAGGAAAGGAGGGAGACCTGCGTCGGGGGAGGGGTTGAGGTGGTCGGGGGAGCGGCGGCACGAGGGGGAGGGGCCGGGCCAGGGGGCGCCATAGGGGGAGGGGGTGACGCGCGGCGTCGGGATCGGGGCTGAGGTCGACTCTGGCGTTGGCGGCGGCGTGGGTGGTGCAGCGTCGTGGTCGGGGCTGAGGTCTAGTCCGGCGGCGGCGTGGGTGGTACGGCGTCAGCGGTGGCGTGGGAGAAAAGGGGATCGATCGACGACCTAGAGTGTAGAGAGGAAAGAGATAGGGCCGGTACGGTGCTGTAGGCAACTTAGTGATAGCGCGGTGAGGAAGAATGTGATATAGCTAAGTTAGCTATAGCGCAGTGCAGCAAAACAGGCTATACCTAACTTAGCTATAGCTCTGCCCAGCACAAACCGCGCTACTGCTAACTTTTTCTTTTATTTTTATTTTTCTTTTTCTTTCATTTCATATTCCACAAACTTCCTTCTTTTATTTTTCTTTTTCTTTTATCTTTCCTTTCATTTCATATTCCACAAACTTCCTTCCTTTTTATTTTTATTTTTCTTTCATTTCATTTTCCACAACTTATTAGTTCCTTTTTTCTTTTTCTTTCATTTCATTTTGCAAAACTTCCTTTCTTTTTCTTTCATTTGCACTTTTCTTTTTCTTATCTTTCATTTGCATTTGTACAAGTTTGTATAGCAGGGGTATATATAGCTCTTGCTAGCTAGGGTTTAATTTGGTTTGTCGTTGGATCAATAGCACTGTTACCCTCTGGATAATAATTAGTATAATATATATTACATCATTTGACCACTAACGGCGGTATACAAAATAGACACACACAAAATTTGTGGATTATTTTGTCATCTTGGGCGACAACGACGCTTCAGACTGATCTTCTTCCCTATTTTGTTCGTTGTCGAATAATTGAGCCCATGGTCCTGACTTTTCCTTCTCCAAGGATTACGATCTTTCGTAGGTAATGTAGTCTTCATTCTTCTTTTGACGTATGTTTCATCGTCGTCAGCATCATCTTCCCTCATCAGATCACCGTACTGGTCGTAGTCTTCCTCGTTGGCGACTCCATCCATTCTGGCGATGCTCCTTTTGCTTCTCCTCACGACAACATGGCTGGGATTGATCAGATCAGTTATGAAGAAACATTGTGTCACGTGTTTAGCGTGTACCCATGGCTCATTTTTGGTGATGGCCTTGACGGTACCGCTATGGGAGTCGAGTATACACATGGTAGTGAAATGTCGGTTTTCTCTCTGTACATTGTTAGCCCATCTGACAGGAACATCGTCGCGCTATGCAATCCCGAGTTGTTAAGCTCCCATATCTGTTCGACCCTTCCGTAATATCTTTCAATTACATTCCCGGTCATGGCTTCAATCGTCACCCCTGAGTTTTGGTCATCACTGTTTATATCTTTCTCCTCGGTGTAGAACGTGTATTCGTTGATATCGTATGCTTGATAAGTTGCGAGGTTGGTCGAGGGGCCATGTGCTAAGGTGTATATGAGCGTTCCGTTCGGACAACCCTCTTTCGGGGGATTAGCCATAATTCGCTCTTTGAACCAACGCAAGAAAGGGGAGTTGTGCTCTATAATAACTTCAGCGTTTGTCATGTGCACCCCACGGTCACGGTACTTCTTTGCGATGGTCTCTTTGTGCAGTGGCACAAATTCTTCTAGCACATCTAGGTGTTGTAGCACTACTAACTTTGCCCTGTCATGGTCGTTTTGTTGGCCCGAGCGTAACACATTCACATCCCTATGACCGTTGGTGTGACCTTCGCCTTCGAGCCTTCCACAGTGCTTGTTGACGGGAAAACCAACAACAGGGTCTCCGGTTCCTACTAGATAACTCTCATAGAAAGAGATGCACTCTTTGGTCAGATAACCCTAGACTATGCTTCCATCTGGACGGGACATGTTATGAATGAATCCTTTAATGACCACATTCATCCTCTCGAACGGCATCATGTTGTGCAGGAATTTTGGACCTAGGTCGATGATGTCGTCCATGATGTGGACACATAGATGCACCATCACATCAAAGAACATGGGCGGGAAGTACATCTCTAGCTCATTCAGTATGACAACGATCTCTTCATGTAGCCTATGTAGTTGCTTCACACTGATTGACTTTCGAGAGATAGCATCAAAAAAGTAGCATAGATCAGTAAGCGTCTCACGCACATGTGTGTCCATAATCCCTCTAAGTGCAACCGGGAGTAACTACGGCATCATCACATGACAATCGTGAGACTTCATCCCGCTGAACCTTTTTTTTTCTTAGTGTCCAGATATCTGCTTATCTTCCCACAGTATCCGGAACTAACTTTGATTCTGGCAAGGCACTTGAACAATTGATCGACCTCCTTCGGATCTAAGGTGAAGCAAGAGGGGGGCAATATTATTCTTCCTTCTTTTTTACTTTTGGCCCCTATCTTCTGTCCCCGTCTCCGTCTCGGTCTCTTCTGAAGACTTTTTGCCGGGCATTTGGAGATCTTTCCTGATATTCAAAAAATCCAAGTATTTTCTTGCCTCCGGCCCATCGTTGATCCTCTCTGGCATGTTCATCTATGTTCCAAGCAAGCTCTCAAGGATATTTTTTGTGATATGAATTTGATCAAGGCTATGAGGCATGTCAACTTTGGGCCACTATTCCAAGTCCTAGAAAACAGATCTTCTCTTCCATACTTTCAGCAGGGGCTCCGACACCCTTTTCTTCATCTTTCCCGGTGAGGGGCACTCTTCCCAGTTCTTCAATAACTCATATATTTCTGCACTGCTACGCTTACATGGAGGACGCCGATGCTCAGCCTTTCCATTGAATAGATCTCCACGCTTTCTCCACGGGTCATCCTTCTCGAGCCATCTTCGATGCCCCATATACACGATTTTCGAAGACCCGCCATCTTTCGATAGTTGCTGAGAAGTTGTATCAACCATGCACCTCATGCATCCGCAATATACGTGGCACACCTGGCCGGAGAGATAGTCGAAACCGAGATAGTCCTGCACCGTCGTGACCAGCGCGACTCTCATGTAGAAATACTCTCCTTTGCTTGTATCCCATGTCTTGGCCGGCATTGTCCATAAGGTCTATAGCTCCTCTTTCAGTAACATGAGATACATATTTATATCATTTCCCGGTTGTCTCGGCCCTTGAATAAGCATAGCCATGTGTATTTTCCTTCATGCACAACTAGGGGGGAGGTTGTACATCCATACAAACACGGGCCACGTGCTATGATTGGTGTTCTGGTTGCCAAACGGATTCATGCCATCACTACTAGTGCCAAGCACGATGTTCCTTGGATCATTTGCGAAAAAATCAAATTCAACATTTAATGCTCTCCACTAGCTAGCATCTGCGAGGTGTCTCAGCTTTAGATCATCTCCATCATCTGGCTTCACCCACTCCGCGTGCCAGCGCATAAGCTTTGCTTCCTTAGGATCTACGAAATACTGTTGTAGACGCGAAGTGATCGGAAAGTACCATACAAATTTCTGCGGAGCTTTCTTTCCGACCTTTTTATATCGTAAAGCATTGCATTTTGGACATATGGTTTTTTTCACGTGCTCGTTCTGATATATGATGCAATCATTGATGCATGTGTGATATCTAATGTGTGGTAGATCAAGAGGGCACATGATTTTCTTTGCCTCCTCGACACTAGTAGGACATAGGCTTCCCGCAGGAAGAACCTTCTTTAGATACTTCAGAAGCTCATCCAGGCTTGCATCTGTCCATTTGTTTTTTGCCTTCATCTTTAGAAGTTCTATTGTGAAACACAAGCGGGTCACCTCGGGATTGCAACCATCATACAAAGGAGTCATCGAGTCTACCTCCAGTTGCGCCAGTTTGGCCTCCTCTGTAGAAGTAGCTCTGTTGCTAGTCATCTTCTTGCGAAGTAGATCTCGAACATGCGGGTCCCGCATGGCTAAACTTAGTAGCGACGAAGATGATGGCGTGTCCGCATCTTCTCCGCCTTGAACTATCTCTTCACCATCGATATTTCTAAGGCCGTCTTCCTCTTCAGGCACATAATCGGTCATCTCTCCGTCTGGTGGACCCATGTCGTTATTTCCTGCCCCGTCAACATCCTCATCGTCATCATCATCTTCTTCACTTATCCACCAAGTATGCCCATCCATGAAACCATGCATGAGCAGGTGCGCCTTGAATGTACCACCCTCAAAGGGGTCGAGCCTGACTATTCCTTTGCATTTTCGACAAGGACATAAACCATCCTTCAGTCTTTTTTCATACATGTCGTCCACAGCGGATTGCCAGTATCTTTCCACCATCCTTCCATTGACCTTCATGATCACCTGCGCGCCAAGAAAATGTTATAACCACGTATATATGCATGCATGGATCAAATTCATACAAAATTTCGGCATGACCTTCCCTAAACATATGACATATTGAGTTTGCCCGAAATTCACCGAAATGGAATTGAATGGACATTACGGCAAAACATAGGCAACTCATGTCACCAACAGTATTTAATCAAATACACAATATCGGCAACTCAAATTATGCCACACACAATTCAGTATATTCTCTCATATCGTACACACACACACACACACATATATATATATATATTAGGTCCTATCCAGATAAACACTTTTTTCCTCACCTATGTGTTGAGAGGGATATCGAGAACCTTTCTTCTTAATTACCTAGTACCTCTAGATATATAGCTCTAACTAGCTAGCTAGCTAGGGCGAGAGAGCTAGGGAGAGAGTGGGAGGAGAGGGAATGGAGAAAAGGGAAGGCATTAATGGAAGTGGGTGGTGGAGGGCAAAGAAGAGGGGGAGGGAGGGCATTCATGGAGGGGGTGGTGGTGAAGGGCAAAGAAGAGGGGTATGGTGGAGGGCAAAGAAGAGGTGGCGGTGGAAGGGCAAAGAAGTGGGGAAGGGAGGGCTCTAATGGAGGGGTGGTGGAGGGGAGCATTGAAAGGACCAAGCAAGGTGCAAGGGAAGGGGGAGAAAGGAAGGGGGAGAGGAAGAAGAGAGGGGAGGAAGAAGAGGAAAGGTGGTAGGTGGCTGGCGGGCATAGCAGTAGCGCGGGTCACCTATGCGCGCTACTGCTATGGAAGCTTGCAAAATATCTATGGCTAGTGTTGCAATACCTATTGCGCGGGCTAGAAAAACACGCTACTGGTAAAATGTTATACATAGAAAAATTAGCAGTAGCGTGTTTATCTCAACAGGCGTTATAGATCCTAAACTAATAGTAGTGCTGGTTTGGCGACCGGCGCTTCTAACATTTACTGATCAGGGGGTGTGGTGTGTTACACTTAGCAGTAGCGTGGGGCTAGATAACAAGCGTTGTCACTAACAGATACCAGTAGCGCTCTTCCTAGCTAGCGCTACTACTAACTACTAGTAGCGTGGGGTCAAAAACAAATGTTACTAGTAACTTCTATCTATAAGCATTTTCCCAGTAGTGAACCGTTAACTTTTACAGGGTCGGCTAGAGATTGCCTTATGCCTTTTTTATTTCAGTTCTTCACAACGTGATGCTCTATATGTGCAACTATTTGCCGTGTAGTTCAATTTCATCAATAGCACTCTCAACAATACCACTATGAATTACTATATTTGGTTGCTGTTAAGGATGTTGCAGTTAACAAGCCTTTTTGTTTTTTTACAATAACAAGTGTACTTTAGACCAGCACAATACCAGTTTGAATGACTATTTGCTTGTTTTTAATGTTATGCCTGATGCATTTAACACACCTTTCCGCTTCTTGTATTGCTTAACTAGCATGCTTAAACCTGCAAACTGAAGCTATCATTTGTAGATTATTGATACGTCTCCAACGTATCTATAATTTTTGATTGTTCCATGCTATTATATTATCTGTTTTGGATGTTTTACATGCATTAATATGCTATTTTATATGATTTTTGGGACTAACCTATTAACCTAGAGCCCAGTGCCAGTTTCTATTTTGTTTCCTTGTTTTAGAGTTTCGTAGAAAAGGAATACCAAATGGAGTCCAAACAGAATGAAACTTTCGCGATGATTTTTCTTGGACCAGAAGACATCCAGAGGGCTTGGAGTGCATGTCAGGAAAGGCACGAGGCGGCCACAAGGTCGGGAGACGCGCATAGGAGGTAGGACGCGCCCCCCACCCTTGTGGGCCCCTCATGACTCCACCGACCTATTTCTTCCGCCTATGTATTCTCAAATACCCCAAAACCTTCCAGGGGAGCCACAAAACCACTTTTCCACCGCCGCAACCTTCTGTACCCATGAGATCCCATCTAGGGGCCTTTTCCGGTGTCCTACCGGAGGAGGATTCGATCATAGAGAGCTTCTACATCAACACCATTGCCTCTCCAATGAAGCGTGAGTAGTTTACCATAGACCAACGGGTCCATAGCTAGTATCTAGATGGCTTATCCTCTCTCATTAATTCTCAATACCATGTTCTCCTATATGTTCTTGGAGATCTATTCGATGTAATACTTTTTTGCGATGTGTTTGTCGAGATCCGATGAATTGTGGATTTATGATCAGCTTATCTATGAATATTATTTGAATCTTCTCTGAATTCTTTTATGCATGATTTGATATTGTAACATCCCAAAATACTAAATTTTGGAATTTTATATTAAACAAATAGTTTTGATTGATTGCTCGATTGTGGTGTGGTTACTTGTGTGAAATTGAGTGAAATTTGAAACTTTTTGAAAGGTAATGAGAGGGAACAAAATGACTTTCCCAAAACTTTCACCTTGCATTTATGATGTCCATGAATTCAACTTCAGTTCATCACAAAACCCTAGAGAGAAGATGATATGACTTCTTCCATTTAAATAAATGAAAAGGGTTTTGAAAAGATTTGAGTTCCATTTTCTAAATATTTCAAATTCAGAAACTTTATGCAACTCAATGATTTTCATGAGAGAATATAAAATGACTTCTTCAAATTATATGAAATACGAGCTGCAAGTCTAAAAGAATCAAATTTAAAGTCCCTTTGAAGGTATTTTGAAAACCATTTTCAATTTGTAGTTATTTGGTTTTTATTCAAATTATTTTTATCCAAACATACAATATATGGAAAATATGGGAAAATGATTCCCTATAGTAGAAAAGTGGAGAAAAATGAGTTTGGAATAATTTTGGTATTTTAAAATATTTTTATTTGGTTTTAAAATGAACCAGTTGCACTATTTGCTTTATTTATTTTTTTGTGGAATTTATTTGCCGCTGAAAATATGTTCATGTTTTAGGAAATCTTTTTCTGAAAATTTTGATATATAATATGCCTATATAAATTTTGTTTTATTTTTTTATTCAGTTTTACTTTCTGTTTCTATTTAATAAAAAAACTGTACATGCGGCTCATAATTATTTATCGCCCACATGCGCAGCATGGTAGACAGGCCGGCCTGTACTTTCTTTTTCTCCTTTTTATTTTCGTTAAGGTTTACAATTTTTTTTTATTTTTTCTGAAAAATATAAATTTCAGGAAAGAAAAAAATTGCCGCGCGCGGCCGGGCCGAACTTTTAGCCCATGCGCGTGATCTTTTTCAATTTTATCTGCGTATGTATATGTTTAGTCCCACATTGCCTAGCCTTTGACCCCTAAGCCTCTTTTCCACCTATAAATATAGACCCATAGAGCCTCCAAAAATCATCCAATTCGGATTAAATCAATATTTTGGTCTGACTAGATTCACTAAAAAATATTTCTTCTCTCCAGCGAGAATTTTGGAAGTTGTCTCCTTTCTCCGAAATCGTCTTTTCTCTACCTTATAAAGGTATCTTTCTTCGTATATTTTTATATACTCTCGTAGCTTATTATTTCAACTATAAAGGTATCTTTCTTTGTATATTTTTATACATTAGACCTAGAATTTTTTCAGTCGTAACTATTTTTCTTCCGTAAAACAGCTTGGCCCTGATTTTTCAAATAGCCATAACTTTTTACTCGTTCATCCAAATTAGATAAAACCAATACCTACATTTTCGTCTTGATTCCGCCTATCTAGTGAATCAATCAAATAAACTTTTTGCAACTTCGAAATTTCGAAATTTGTTCAGATTCATATTCAAACTTCTTTTGATCAGATCTTTTTATCCGTAGCTCTGTTTCCGTTGAACCCAACTACATCGGATTCTTATTGAAGTAATCTTTCCGTTCGCACAATTAGTGTCATCTTTCCAACATATAATTTTGATCATAGTTAGATTACTCTGCTAGTCCACAAAGAGTTATCACACAACATTCTAAGCAGATTCAATGCTATGTTGAATTACTTGTATATTTTGATCCGTTATTTCCAATCTAGTAATTCTTCTTCCTACATGTTCCTATTGACTTCCTACATCCTGTAGCATCATTAGTTTCAACTTTGGAACCTTTCGAATTATTCAAACCTTCATTTGATCATATATTGTAAATGGTAATGCATTTTCAATTGATTTCTTATTGCAATTGAACCCCTAGACGTAATCTATCATCTTGAGCCAATACCATACTTTTTCACCAAAATTAGAATATGATCTTGCAAAATAATTTGATTCAGTTCTTTTGTAGCTTTTGCAATCTTCCTTTGCATTTTTTTTGGGTCTTTGAGTGATTGCTTATGTGTGGATAAAATTGCTTGCTTACGATAGATTGATTGGAGTGTGACGAGTAGAACTATCTGGAATTATGAGTGTGAAAAATCTTCATCAAAAGTACAAGGTAAGTTCACACTTTGATTACTTTTCATATACCCAATTTTACTTGCATTAGAAACACCCCTCAAATATTGCATGAGTAGGATTGGGAATTGGGATTTTGCTATGTAGTTGATGAGGTAGGAACCTATTACCTTTGATCACCCCGGGAATATATGTTATGCTCATATTGCTTAGCCATGCTCGTAGACGGGGATTGGTATGTGAGAATCATGCAAGTTGTGAGAGATAATGACTAAGGGAAACTTAAGGTGGCTACTTTAATACACATCTGGGTGGATTGGTCGCGGGCACCTGGGGAATCCAGTGTTGTCCTAGGAGATCCCGGGGTATCCGTGTGATCATCCTATGGAAGGCCACCCAGGCTCAAAGGGATCATAAAATTATTCATGCTAGAAACTTCCGTGTGCAGCCACAAGCCATTATGGGCTCTGGCATAGTTGAGTATGTTGTGTGACCTCTTTCAATGATAGGCTAATAGATGTAGGGGAAAGTGGGCGTAACTGTCTACCTAGAGTAAAGAGTTAATGCTTCAGAAAGACTGTGTCTTGATCTTCCGATCATGGAGGTGATCGAGCCTTGTGGGGAAAAGTGCGCAAACCTCCGCAGAGTGTACAAACTAATCATGATTAGCCGTGTCCTTGGTTATGGACATCTTGAGTATCTAGTATTTGAATTATTGTTTGATCTCATCACTTTACTTATTAAATTTGTTGGGTTGTTAATATTACTATTGATACTTGATAACTTTGGGATTGAGTTGGGGCTACCTTCTCAATATTGGCACAAACTTGGTAGTAAATAAAATATATTCCTTTGTTGTAGGGAAAAATTAGCTTTATGCAAAAATTAAACTTAGAGCCTCCACCAGCCAAATATGCATATAGAGATAGACATTTTCAGCGTTATTCTATGGTGTGAAATTGCTAGTACAGTCAATGTACTGACCTACATGGCTGCAACGTCTCATGTTGCTTGAATCATACGACGAGTAAGTGATATATTAGGGTTACGATGTCTACACTCAATTTTGTCGTTGGTGTTCTTGGGACTCCATAGCTTTGTTGTTTCTTCCGCTATATGGATTGAGGTAATATCATTTACGTTACTTTATACATGTGATTTACCTATGTTATAAATCCTCGAGTATTGTGTGTCAGCATACCGATCCAGGGATCACACTTAAGAACAGAGACTTCGACCCATTCGGGTCGGGTTGCTACAAGATGGTATCAGAGCACATGTTGACAGTAGGATGTGACCCCTAGAAACTGGCAAGCCCATAGGAAAGATTTTTTCTATAACTTTATTCTAAAAAATATATTTTACCTCTCTTCCTTTCTGAGCTTTATCAAATATTCCCTTTTAGTTGGACAATACCCTTTCCCCATTTTGACCACGCGAGGATTCAGCTGATGAGACCACTCCGAGAAGATATCGAACAACTAAGACCACTTCAGAATGAACAGGATTTTACCATGCATTAGAATAATTGAAACTACAACGGTTGAAGACTCCAAAGACTCGGAGAATTTGAAGGCTCTGAAGAAATTCCCAGAGTGAAGTGACTTGGAAGGCTCCGATAGGATCCACTTAAGTTATTCTCGTACCCTTCTGAATTTCTTTACTGAAGATCCCTTGGCTTCCATATTTTAGATGAAGAGCTTCGCCCTGAACCAAAGACAACACTACGAAGACTTTCCCTATGGTCCAACCCTTATGGAATTTTTCAAACTATTGAAGTTGCCGATACCTGAGATCAACGTGTGTCGGAGAAAGACCGGAGCATGGAGCGTTAGAACTCAAAGTTTTTTTGTCAAGAAAACCCTAAGGCATGAGATATCAACTATGGAATGATAGCTCATGGTAGAGACATGGGCATAAACATGGATATCCATGATGTTATCTCCCGCTTATGCTATTGTCACCATGCTGAGTTGAGCATGCATTTCTTCGAAAGGACTGGAGGACAAAAGGGCTAATGGAGCACCTATCAACAAAAGATGAAGTTTTAACCTTAGCTAGTGTATCACCAGGATCTGGAGTATTACATCAAAAAATTTAAGATGGACCTTCAGGAAGCCGTATTTTCTAATGAAGAATTTCATGAAGAACTCAGGACCCAAAAGCTGAAAGTAGCCAAGCTGGAGGAGCAAAACCTCGAGATACCGGATATTCGACAGAAACTGAAGGACAGTAGGACCATGGTTCATGCCAAGGATGTTGAAACCCAGAAATTTGGAACGCAACTCCAGAATATTAAAGGACGCCACGAGAGACTTCGCGTCAACAGAAATGACCTGGCAGAAGAACTTGAGAAGATCAGCAAGCATGATCAGAAGAAGACCAAACCCCTGTTATATACTTACGTTAGATGTGACGATTGTGATCTGTCATTTGTTTGATGTTTTTCCGGTAGCCACAAAATAAAATATGTCTCTTCAAAACTAGTGTTTGTATTGTTTTTATCCCTCTCTATCTCTCTTATCTCACCCCAAAACCCTTGGAACCAATAGAGGATGAATAGAGATGAACTCATATTTTCTAGACCGATGACTCAATTGGGGACGGACCGATGGATTCAGAACATGGAAGCTCACATGAAGAATAACACTATAGCCGAAAGGGATATGGACCGGCATGCTCTTAGTGCTTTGAAAGAGGTGTTGCTACTTGGTGGAGGATGTACCAAACCATCAATGTATGGCAAGGAGTAACCACTTGGAAAGAATTTAAGTTGACTTTGCAAAGGTCTCGTCTTGTGTCCCAGAAATTTAAGTCTTATGGAAATGATATGAAGAAACCTTGTGCATGCAAGCTCTGTGGAGAAATAGGACACAACCATAAAGAACACAAGGATGAATGCCCTCATTGTGAAGAAAGTCTCCCAGCTGAGGAATGCCCAACTAGGAAGATTACTTGTTTCTTGTGTGAAGGGACTACCCACTACCCTGCTCAGTGTCACATTTACCCCATGGTAGAAAGAACCATCCAGCAGAAGAAAGAAGCAATGAAAGGAGCCCTCATGGAAATTTTAGAAGAACCTGTGATGAAGGAAGAGGTGGAGGACACACCCGAAGAAGACCCAATTAAACCCTGCACCAAGTCATGCTATTCATGTGGAGAAGAAGGACACATCTCCCAGAATTGTCTGAAGAGGGATCTAGTAGCATTCCCGACAGTGGAAGTAGAGTATGACCCATAGGAAATAGAATCCCTGATTGGCACGGAAAAGTCCAGGAAGAGAAATATATTGGATTCCCGGAACAACCCAATTTCTACAAAGAAAGACCTAAGTCATATCACATGTTTGAGGTGCAAAGATTCGGGGCACTACTTCAGCGATTGCCCAAGAAGGAAGCCAAGGACCCAAGGAGGCTATGTAATCACAAGGAAACCTCAAGACTCGTCAGAAGTAAGATGTTTCCACTATAATGAAGTAGGGCACTTTGCCAGAGATTGTTCCAATGATGAGACTTGTGCTAAATAGTTGAGTTTGTAAAAAAATGCACTAGTAGTGGGAACATTTTAATTATTATTGAGGTGTTGAGTTGAGGCATGCAATGGAAATGCAGGAGATTGTAATAATTTGAGAAGCAATAAAGTTAGTGTCATGGAATTGTCACGACAGATGTCCTTAGTGTCAGGACTTAGTCACGCGGCCAACGCATCTATGTGGTAGCTTGAGAGGGGTTGAGCGGGATGAGAGACGCGATGTTTTACCCAGGTTCGGCCCCTCACGGTGGAGGTAAAAGCCTACGTCCTGCTTCATTGATATTGATGATGATGATCACGATTACAAGAGTGCTCTATCTTGAGAGCTATTGTCTAAACCTAACTTGTCCAACTTGTGGAACTTGTGAATCTTGTCCCTTTTGGGGAGCCCTGCCCCTCCTTATATATGTTGAAGGGGCGGGTTACAAGTGGAGTCCTATTAGGATTAGGACTAGTCTACCTTCTAATACAAACCGGATACAAGTCCAGGTCTTAGCTCCTTGTAAGATAAATGTTCCTCATGCCTTTCCTCTTAAACCGGCCCACCATTAACATAAACCGGCATGTTGGGCCTTGGGCCTTGTCATCCATCTGGTACACGCGCCGGGTCACCAATGAGTCTTCAAGCTTGTGAATCTTCATACCAGTGAACCGCCAGACACGTAAACCGCTAGACATGTAAACCGCCAATCCTCTGGCGGTTTACCAATGAAACGCCTAGTCCGGTCGGGTTATACTTCCGGCCGATTTACGCCGCGGGGTATATCCCCGACATTAGCCCCCAAGGTTAGCTTGGATTTATCCATGGTAAACTTATGCTGCAAAATAAACACAAGAACAAATTTGATAGGTTATGCTTCGGGTTAAGAATTTTTGTAAACCGGTACCTGATCACCCTTAAGTCATTGTTATTTCCTCCTTCTGGGAAATCCGGGTCAACGGACCAGCTTCATAATCAATTTGCCGACATTGGTTTGTCACCGAGAAATATTGTGAACAATAGCTCTTTTGACTCAGCTCCCAAAGCGTCGGTTTAAGAAATATGGGTCTGAAAATACTTATCTGATATTCAGCCGGTTTGAAGATGTAAAACTTGCCGGTTTAATATTACCAAAATGGCCGGTTTATAAATAGAGAAGAACATAGTGATAACTTAAGACTTGCTCCAATAAGTGTTTCAACCTTGAAGAAATCCGGTTTGTTCATCTAAAAACTGAATACTCCATATATGTAGCCCCCAAGTGCCGGGTTTTCATGCTTGCAGCAACTTGGGACTTGTAATTGCTTATAAAAACTTCAATCAGTGTAACCCCCAAGGGCCGGGTCATTATGCAATAATGAGCAGGAACTTTGTAAATATAATTATGTAGATTTTAGCAGTGATGTGTAGCCCCCAAGGGCCGTCTTAGTAAGACAATACTGAACCGGGACTTGATATATACTTAAATGAAAATAACATCTTATAATGTAGCTTCCATCGTAGGGCTTGAACCCACGTCCACAAGGTTAAGAGCTTTGTCAATGGATCCTTCAATATTATGGATGAAAACTTGTGTACCTTGAATTGTTGACAGGAGCAATTGGTGGCCCCCGAGGGCCGGCTCATTATAATATGATGAGTCGGGTCTTCAATAAGACTAGTAAAAATGACTTTGCATTAGCCCCCAAGTGTCATGATGCATGCTTGCAGCGACATGAGACTTGCATGTAATCTCAATTTGAATAATGTAGCCCCCAAGTGTCGGGTTGTAAGCCTGCAGCGACTCGGGACTATTCCTTCCATGGCAAAATAAATCATATTCATCGACAAAAAAATATCCATTGCGCTAAAGCGACTTTGAAAAACCTCAATCATAATATTAATAACCATAATAAAAATCCAGCCATGTTGGCTATTTGAATATTTGAATAATATAATCCAATGATTTATGAGTGCATGATTCCAATGGCGCAATCCAAATATATATTGGCGACTTATAGTCGAAAGCCAGGCTGGGTCAACAAACACTGGATATTATCTTATCTCATACTAGCGACTTATAGTCCAAAGCCAGGCCAGATTTAATAAACGCCCGTGATTTATAATCATGCTTTATTCAACCTATTTCTGTATACAACAAGTTTAAAGTGTCCTGGCGGTTTACCGCCGGACGGGTCATAATGCTCGACATATAACCTGGGTTTATAACCGAGGCTGCACTTAAGAATAATCAAATATGAAATACATCATACCTGTGACATTGAATCACATCGTTGATTTACCAAATTTTTGTAGTAAGAGTGATAAACCCAATCTTGAGTAATGATAACTCCTTTCATATTGTGCCGGTTTATGATAAAACCGTACCGGGTTGTGATAAACACCGGTTTAACCATATATAATACCGGCGACTCGTAGTCAAACCAGACCAGGCTGATAGTCTCCGGATTATAATTTGATCGTGTACTGACAACTTGTAGTTGAAAGCTGAGCCGGGTTGATAAACACCGGTTTACTCCACAATAGGATGGTAACAGAAAATCAAACCGGGCAGATAGCCTCCGGATTAAGATTTGACCGTGTTCAGTCAATTTGTAATTTCATAGTCGAACCAGATTAACAATGTTGGTTTAAAAACGCAACAGAAGTAAAAGGTCTTTAGCAAAAAAGAACAGAATTCAAGCAAAGGAAAAAATAAAACCATTGCAAATGAGGCTTTGAGCCGATCAAGAGGCATTACCACGGTCGGACACGACCAAGCCCCCGAAAAGGCGTAGCTATGGTTCGAGTCAGCCAGGTCCCCAAATGATGCTTTGGCATTACGCCGATCAAGAGGTGTAGCTATGGTTCGTGTTCGAGCAAGCCCCCAAGTGATGTTGTGGCACTAGGCCGATCAAGAGGCGTGACTATGGTTCAGACGTGACCACAAGTCCCCAAGTGATGCTTTGGCATTACGCCGATCAAGAGGTGTAGCTATGGTTCGGGTTCGACCAAGCCCCCAAGTGATGTTGTGGCACTAGGCCGATCAAGAGGCGTGACTATGGTTCAGACGTGACCACAAGTCCCCAAGTGATGTTGTGGCTTTACGCCTATCAAAAGGTGTTGCTATGGTTCGGACGCGACCACAAGCCCCCAAGTGATGCTGTGGCATTGAGCTGATCAAGAGGTGTGACTATGGTTCAGACATGACCAAGCCCCCAAGTGATCAATAATATGATAAGCCAATAAGGCAGGATACCCATGTTTGAACCGCACATCATGGCAGCAAGTTCTCTTTGGCAACCTTAACTCGAACTTGCGAGAGATGAATTCTTCTTGAACCGATATTTTGAACCGGCTATCGAGAGCTTCAAAGCTTTGTGGGAGATAACTTTCCCTTAAGCCGGATATTAAATCGGAATCCTTCTTTTTAAGCCGGAAATTTCTGACGGCCTTTAAATTTGCACCAATATGGTGGTTTAGGGTCCTGCATTAGATAACTATGCAAGCCAAAGTAATTGCTCTTTTAAAGAGGGCAGTACGTAATATAAAATATATTGGATGGATTTCACCTGATATATCATGCCAGGTGTTATCCACCATGGAGTTGATGATCACCATCATGAAGCTGAAATCAATCATGGCCGAGTCAGCCGCGGCAGACGGCCACGGCGTTTGTAAACCGGCGCGGTCGCGAGAGACAGCCATGGCGTTATAAACCGGTGTGGGAGTCCGTTGAGTAACGACAACCAGCTGTGCTGAAATGATGTTGGCATGCCTCCTTCTCCGTGGCATAATACCACTTTGTAGTGGATTTTTTCCTGCGTAAAATATTACAAGACAGAGTAACTGTTTTGCAGACAGATACTGTATACAGATGAAATAGATAAGATGGGTATCACCTGATGTATTTTTGGGATGAAAAAACTGCTCGGCAACTTTGACCGAACCATATGTGCCAATTCAGCATCAACTTGAGATTTTTGTAAGGGTTTCAATATCATCACTCTCCATTTTCTGAAACTTCCCTTTGCATGTCTTCTAGCAGCAGCTTCGTCCCTTAAAGTATAGTGAACCGGGTACAGGTGCAATCCTCTACTTGCAGTTTCACTTCTATCTGTTTTCCACCTGATGCCGAATCCTTCACGTGATGGATGATGGTCCTTCTTGGAAACTGCGCCAAGTGTACAAACAACTAGTATTAATTGTGCTAGTAAACATGTTGAGTGGTCTTCCAGAGCCACAGGTGCTAATGCGACCCTCCTTGTGTTGTAGCCCCCGCTTCTGCTGCCGCTAGAATCAGAGGTGGCTGAAACATAGCAAAGGTTTGACCAATGGAGGCGGTTTGCAAGCGGCAGGTGCTGCAACTGTAGAGGCCCTCTTGGCGAGTTGGAGGAAAACGGGGAAGCATCGGCGCCAGCGATTTAACTCAGAGCAACATGGGGCTGTAGCGTCACCAAGGTGAGTCTGCGGGTTGGCTTGGAACGTGGCGATTCAACACGCACGGGCACCAGGATGCACGGCGGATTAAAGCAACGACGGTTCGAGGCCGCTCCAGCAAGGGCGGCGCAAGGCGGATTGTACGGCGGCAATTTTCCGCAAAGGCCGCGCAAGGCAGGGGCGGCTCAACGGCGAACAGCCGGGCAGGCCGACTCGGAGGTGGCCGGTTTAAAGCAGCAATAGAGGCCGGGTCAGCAGAGGCCGAAACAAGGCGCGTCAACGGCAACTCGTTAGCGTAGACGAGTCTGCGGAAATAATGGGACCAGAGGGCGCTGAGCGGGGGCGTCCGCGCGAAGGAGCTGTCGATGTCAACAGGAACCAGAGGTAAACCGGATCCCTCCTCCAGGCGGGTTGACGCACAGCAGCAGGGGCAGCAGAGGCACAGAACGACGGCTCAGGGTCAGCCTGATGCGGATGCTAGGTTGGTGCCGACAACAATGAAGAGCGGCAACGGCGAGTCAGAGTAGCAGTGGCTCGGAGTGGCGTGTGGCGCAGTGGGCACAAGATGGTCCCTAGCAAGTCGAGGAGGAGCCGGTTTGAGGCGCGGCTGCGGCCACGAAGCGGAAGTTCGTAGGCGTCGCCGGCGAGGTGAAACGGCTCGACGAGGCTGCGGAGGCCTGATGGCTGTTTTAGGAGGCCGAGACCGAGGAAGCCGATCCGGCTGTGGCAGCTTGTAGCAGAGGTAAAGGTCAGGCGCGGCCATCGCGGAGTCAACTCGGCGACTTGCAACAACGGCATAAAGCGGAAGCGGAAGCGGCAGGGCATATCTTCGTGAGCGAAGTCAAACCGGCCATGGCTTGGGAGCGGGCGATGCAAGGACCTACCCTCGACTCAATCCTCCTCCGGGTCGTGGCCGCTCCTCTATATGTTTTTTCAATTACCTTGATCATTGATCTGGCAGCTCCTCTTGGAATCTTCTGATTTGGACGGATGTAGTCATCTGACCTCGGAAAAAAGTTAACAACAAACACTTGATTTCCATGGTATTTATTTGGGTTTTATGAGTTACTACAATATAGGCAGTGAGTGAAATCATGATACATGGAATAAGATTTTGAAGAAACTAGTGACTATTAATTTTATGGGTGGTAGAACCCAACACCATTACCAAATACAAGAGCTAGTGGTTAGCTATGTCAGAGGTTGGAATGGACCACTCAATGATGAGTCTGAGTAATCACGTCTTAGTTTGGTACCAATAGAAGGAAGGGAGATAGTACAATTGGATGGAGTTAAGAATGGTAAGGAAGATGGAGGTTGAAATATTGATCAGTTGGAACCCGAATGGTGGGTTCAAGGTTTACAAGTGATGAGATGGGCCATTACCCACATGCTCCAGGACCTACCAAGAAGCAACCACACTCTTGCTGAAGAAAAAACCTTGGAAGAAGTTACGACTTTATCAAAAGACGATCTTATAGGAGTAACGCAAAACCTGAGAGTTGTGAAGGAACGATAGATGTTAGTTTGGCTTGCAGAATCCATGGATTTATCCGAACTTAGTTCGTCAACAAGAGAAATTGTGCAATGCTTGTGAGGATAACTGAGTGTTAGAATGCGAGATTCACTAAACCATATACAAGGTAATGATTTGGGTGCGGAATGGATTGATCACCATGTCGACTTACTCTTATTATTCGCCTCTGCTATATGGGATGGTAAATCTGAGTGACTTACCCATAGTAGAGAGAGGACGATATCAAAACATTATTTAAACCTTAGGATGGTATGACAATGTTTCCCTTGTACAAGGAAACTGTTGCCAATTGTAGGTCATACGGTGAGAATAAAGCCCAGACCCCTATCCTGCAGGAGAAACCATAAATTGATGACCGCCATGAGATATCGATAGTTATTTAGTATTGGTGCCAGACCTGTCAGCTAAGAAGACCATGTCCCGGAAGAACCTTAATTACCATGATGCAAGGACACAAGGATTGAGGAAAAGGTTATGCCACTACCGGAAGAGCCCAGAGAAGGAATTATTCTGAAGATCTGAGAAGATCGACACTGCCAACAATAAGGATGGAGTACATGAGTTTTGATGGAGCCGTAACCATGTTTCTAAGGGTGTTAGCACCCCAGACCTTCATGTTAATCGATGGATTTTGAGAAGACCCTGAACCTAACCTATTTCTTGCTAGCCACTCCGAATCTCGAGGGCGAGATTCATTTTAAGGGTGGTAGGTTTGTAACATCCCAAAATTCTAAATTTTGGAATGTTATATTAAACAAATAGTTTTGATTGTTTGTTTGATTGTAGTGTGGTTGCTTGTGTGAAATTGAGTGAAATTTGAATTTTTTTAAGTTGAATGGGAGGGAATAAAATGACTTTCCCAAAACTTTCACCTTGCATTTTATGATCACCATAAATTTAACTTCATTTCATCACAAACCCTAGAGAGAAGATGATATGACTTCTTCCATTTAAATAAATGAAAAGGGTTTTGAAAAGATTTGAGTTCCATTTGGAAATATTTCAAATTCAGAAACTTTATGCAACTCAATGATTTTCATGAGAGAAGATAAAATGACTTCTTCAAATTATATGAAATAAGAGTTGGAAGTTTAAAAGAATCAAATTTAAATTCCTTTGAAGGTATTTTGAAAACCATTTTCAATTTGGAGTTATTTGGTTTTTATTCAAATTATTTTTCCAAAAATACAATATATGGAAAATAGGGTAAAGTGATTCACTACAGTACAAAAGTGAAGAAAAATGAGTTTGAAATAATTTTGCTATTTTAAAATATTTTTATTTGGTTTTAATATGAACCAGTAGCACTATTTGCTTTATTTAATTATTTGTGGAATTTATTTGCCGCTGAAAATATGTTCATGTTTTAGGAAATCTTTTTCTGAAAATTTCGATATATAATATGCGTATATAAATTTTGTTTTATTTTTGTTATTCAGTTTTCATTTCTGTTTCTCTTTAATAAAAAATTGTACGGGCAGCTCATAATTATTTGTCGCCCACATGCGCAGCATAGTAGACAGGCCGACACGTACTTTCTTTTTCTCCTTTTTATTTTCATTAAGGTTTACAATTTTTTTTATTTTTTCCGAAAATAAAAATTTTAGGAAAGAAAAAAACTGCCGCGCGCGCGGCCGAGCCGAACTCTTAGCCCATGCGCATAATCTTTTTCAGTTTTATTTGTCTATGTATATGTTTAGTCCCACATTGCCTAGCCTTTGACCCCTAAGCCTCTTTTCCACCTATAAATTTAGACCCATAGAGCTTTCAAAAATCATCCGATTCGAGTTAAATCAATATTTTTGTTTGAGTAGATTCACTAAAAAACATTTCTTCTCTCCAGTGGGACTTCTGGAAGTTGTCTCCTGTCTCCGAAATCATCTTTTCTCTACCTTTATATCTTTCTTCGTATTTTTTATATATATTCCCATAGCTTATTATTTCTAGACTGTACGATCGAATAATTAGATTATTAATTAGTCTCTATATTTATACATTAGACCTAGAATTCTTTTAGTCGTAACCATTTTTCCTCTGTAAAACAGATGGCCCTGATTTTTCAAATAGCCATAACTTTTTACTCGCTTCATCCAAATTAGATAAAAACAATGCCTACATTTTCATCTTGATTCTGCCTATGTAGTGAAATATCAAATAAACTTTTTGCAACTTTCAAATTTCAAAAAAATTTCAGATTCATATTCAAACTTCTTTTCCTCATATCTTTTTATCCGTTACCCCGTTTCCGATGAACCCAACTGCATCGGATTCGTATTGAAGTAATCTTTTTGTTCGCACAATTAGTGTCATCTTTCCAACATATAATTTTGATCATAGTCAGATTACTCTGCTAGTCCACAAAGAGTTATCCTACAACATTCTAAGCAGATTCAATGCTATGTTGAATTACTTGTATCTTTTGATCCGTTATTTCCAATCTAGTAATTCTTCTTCCTACGTGTTCCTATTGACTTCCTACATCCAGTAGCATCATTAGTTTCAACTTTTGAACCTTTTAAACTATTCGAACCTTCATTTGATAATATATTGTAAATGGCAGCATATTTTCAATTGATTTCTTTTTGCCATTGAATCCCTAGACGTAATCTATCATCTTGAGCCATGACCACACTTTTTCACTGAAATTAGGATATGATCTTGCAAAATAATTTGATTCGGTTCTTTTGAATTTTTGCAATCTTCCTTCGCATTTCTTTCGGTCTTTGAGTGATTGCTTATGTGTGGATAAAATTGCTTGCTTACGATAGATTGATCAGAGTGTGACGAGTAGAACTATCTGTAATTATGAGTTCGAAGAATCTTCATCAACAGTACAAGGCAAGTTCACACTTTGATCATACTTTTCCTATACCCAATTTTACTTGCATTAGATACACCCCTCAAATATTGCATGAGTAGGATTGGGAATTGGGATTTTTCTATGTAGTTGATGAGGTAGGAACCTATTGCCTTTGATCTCCCCGGGAATATACGTTATGCTCATATTGCTTAGCCATGCTCATAGACGGGGATTGGTATGTGAGAATCATGCAAGTTGTGAGAGATAATGACTAAGGGAAACATAAGGTGGCTACTTTAATACACATCTGGGTGGATTGGTTGCGGGCACCTGGGGAATCCAGTGTTGCCTAGGACATCCCGGGGTATCCGTGTGATCATCCTACGGAAGGCCACCCAGGCTCAAAGGGATCATAAGATTATTGATGCTAGAAACTTCCGTGTGCAGCCACAAGCCATTATGGGCTCTGTCATTGTTGAGGATGTTGTGTGACCTCTTTCAGTGGTAGGCTAGCCGATGTAGGGGAAAGTTGGTGTAACAGTCTACCCAGAGTAAAGAGTTAATGCTTCATAAAGACTGTGTCTCGATCTTCCGATCATGGAGGTGGTCGAGTCTTGTGGGGAAAAGTGCGCAGACCTCTGCAGAGTGTACAAACTAATCATGATTAGCCGTGTCCTCGGTTATGGACATCTTGAGTATATGGTATTTGAATTATTGTTTGATCTCATCACTTTACTTAATAATTTGTTGGGTTGTTAATATTACTATTGATACTTGATAACTTTGGGATTGAGTTGGGGCTACCTTCTCAATATTGGCACAAACTTGGTAGTAAATAAAATCTAATCCATTGTTGTAGGGAAAGAGTAGCTTTATGCAAAAATTAAACTTACAGCCTCCACCAGCCAAATATGCATATAGAGATAGACATTTTATTATTATTCTATGGTGCGAAACTGCCAGTGCATTCAATGTACTGACCTACATGGCTGCAACGTCTCATGTTGTAGGAATCATACGACGAGTAAGTGATACGTTAGGGTTATGATGTCTACACTCAATTTTGCCGTTGGTGTTGTTGGGAATCCACAACTTTGTTGTTTCTTCTGCTATATGGATTGAGGTAATAGCATTTACGTTACTTTATACATGTGATTTACCTCCGTTATAAATCCTCGAGTATTGTGTGTGTGAGCATACCGATCCAGGGATGACACTTAAGCATAGAGACTTCGACTCATTTGGGTCGGGTCGCTACAGATGTCTTTGCAAGTCTCTTCGAACTATCAGTTTGGTTTGGCCAACTAGATTGGTTTTTCTTGTAATGGGAGACGTGCTTAGCTTTGGGTTGAATCTTGTGGTGCTCGATCCTAGTGATAGAAGGGGAACCGACACGTATTGTATTGTTGCCATCGAGGATAATAAGATGGGCTTTATATCATATTGCATGAGTTTATCCCTCTACATCATGTCATCTTACTTAAAGCATTACTCTGTTCTTATGAACTTAATACTCTAGATGCATGCTGGATAGCGGTCGATGTGTGGAGTAATAGTTGTAGATGCAGAATCGCTTCGGTCTACTTGATACAGACGTGATGCCTACATTCATGATCGTTGCCTTAGATATCGTCATAACTTTGCGCTTTTGTATCAATTGCTCGGCAGTAATTTGTTCACCCACCATAATATTTTCTATTTTGAGAGAAGCCTCTAGTGAAACCTATGGCCCCTAGGTCTATTTTCCATCATATAAGTTTCCGATCTACAATTTTAGTTTCCTATTTATTTTCTTTGCAATATTTTACTTTCCGATCTATAAACCAAAAATACCAAAAAAAATTACTTTACCGAATATCCATATATATAAGATCTCACTTTGCAAATAACCGTGAAGGGAGGCGTTGGGTGCAAGTTGGTGTCTGTTTGTGTAGGTATTCGGTGGCTTGTGCATTGTCTCCTACTGATTGATACCTTGGTTCTCAAAAGCTAAGGGAAACACTTATTCTACTTTGATGCATCACCCTTTCCTCTTCAAGGGAAAAACCAACGCAAGCTCAAGAGGTAGCAGGAAGAATTTTTGGCGCCGTTGTCGAGGAGATCTACGCCAAGCCGGACATACCAAGTACCCATCATAAAATCTCATCCCTCGCATTACATTATTTGCCATTCACCTCTCATTTTCCTCTCCCCCACTTCTAAAATGATTTTCGGAAAGATTTGCCTTTTCTTCGCCCCTCTTCACTTCGTCTTCTTCGCTTGCTCATTTGCTTGTTTGCTCGTTGACACCATGTCTGAAATTGTGGAGGTTATCGTTGAAAATATTGACGAAAAACCGGAATCTTGTTCTTCGGATCATGCTAAAAATCTGCCTAATTATGAAACAAAAATCTTTCGTGTGGGGATGGTAATGTTATCGGGAAGAGTGTTATCCAAGAATTCTTTGATTGTACGGGATCCATGCCTATTAATAAGAGATCTATTCTTCTTGAGAAAAATTGTTACGTAGATGCTATTGTTATGCTTGTTAAGAAATTGGAAAGAAAATTCGTGCACCTTCATCCTGCCTTGCAAAAAGTGTTTGATGAACTTCCTAATATTAATCATCCAATAGCCAAAAAGATTGTCACTATTATACTTATGCGTGAATTCAATTTTATAATACAAGAAGCTAGGGATATTTTTGCTTTCTATAAAAAGGATGTTGAACACCCTCCAATCATAGATATCCTTCATGATAAAGAAACTATGCGTAGTTTGGAATCTAGGGATTATCAATCTTATAGTGAAAATCTTAGGAGAAGAGTTCCCCATTCAGAGATCTCTCAATCTTTGTATCTTGAAACTTTTGAGGAGTTTGCATGGATAACAATACAAAAAAAGACACATCCGTGACATTTTGGGATGAACGAAAAAAAATTATGTCATACTTATGACACTTCTATGACGATAACTGTGAAAAAACCTGGTACCATCATAGATGTGGTGGGGTCCTACTTCTATGACAAAAGATCATGACAGAAAATGGGCTTTTCGTCCTGGCCGGGCCGGAGACGCAGTTGCATGACATTCTTTGGGCCATCCATGAAGGAAAAAACCATGGTAGAAGCGAGGGCGAGGAAAATATTGGGGAGTTCCCGGTTACGGTGGGTGGTCGGGGGCCGAGAGCGATGCGCGTTTCTTTCGTACATACGCGCATGTGTGCAAGGCGTTGGGCTCAAACTGAACCCGGGCGAGGCATTGGGCTCTAACTGAACCCGAGCGGTTGCACTGCAGGCTATGCATTATTGAACCCGAGCGATTGATCAATCCCTTGTTGTTAACTGAACCCGAGTGATACCTCTGCTACTACCTCTAACTAAAGCCGATCGATGATGCCTCTGGATGAACAGTGAGCGTTGTGAGGGGGTTTGGATGAACAGTTCCCAGTGGGGGTTGGATGAGCAGGACCCTGTGGTAGTAGAGGCTGTTGCCGCTGGATGAACAGTACCCCGGTCGTTCGAGCCGGTGGATGAACAGGACCTCGTGGAGGGCTGGATGAATAGGACCCCGTGGAGGGCTGGTTGAATAGTAGCCGGTGGAGGGCTGGTTGAACAATAGCCGGTGGAGGGCTGGATGAACAGTAGCCCGTGGATGGGTGGTTCAACAGGACCCCGTGGAGAGGATTGGCTGAATAGTAGCCGGTGGAGGAGCGGTGGAGGCTGGATGCACAGGAGCCCGTGGATGAAGAGTCGTAGGTGGAGGCTGGAGGAGGTCGATGGTGGATGAACAGGGCCCGTGGAGGCAGTCAACGGTGGAGATGAACAATATTACATGGAGTCCCATTTTGCGGTACGCCACACCCCTCCCGATGAACAGGACCCCCGTTTCGACCATAGCACTCCAACACAAGCCTGTTTCCTCCATTTTGCGGTACGCCACACCCCTCCCGATCGACAGGACCCCGTTTCGACCATAGGAGGTCCGTTTCCTCCGTTTTGTTGTACGCCAGACCCCTCCCGATGAACAGGATCCCGTTTCGACCGTGGCCGGTCTAACACAAGGCCGTTTCCTCCGTTCTGCGGTACGCCAGGCCTCATTTCCATCGGTTGTTCCGTCCAAGCCGGTTGGCTCCCAATGAACACGACGACGCATTCTGTTCCGACCCAGCCGGATGCCTCCCCATGATCACGATGATGGCGCACCTTCTCTGTTCCGACCCAGCCATGTACACGAGCCCTTGCCATACTATGCGCGAGTAGGCATTCGAGACCTCGTCCATATGTATGTATGTGGCAGTATTTTCTTTATCGCACCCTGGCCACTGTACGTGTACATGCTACGTGCGCGCCTCTACATCGACCAGTATGTACGTACACGTTCTCGACCAGAATGACAACACTATGTACACTTTGACCAGGTGGGTCCCGACTGTCAGTCACTTCCTTGCGTGCGAAGATGTCGCTGATGGGTCCGAGCAGTTAGGGGGCGAATCATTTTTTTGCCCGTAATATGGACGCACTTCCTTGCATGCGAAGATGTAGCTAGTGGGTCCCAGCAGTTAGGGGGAACATTTTTTCACGAAATACGGTGGCCCATCTAGTGGGTCCCTGCTGTCAAGTGGATGAATCATTATTTTTTGCGTAATAAGGAGGCACTTCCTTGCTGCGGCCATGGACCCAGCTGTCAGCCTCTCCACGTACAGTACTCTTCCGATGGAAGTCATTCCTTGACCATGTTGACCATGCCGCGCCGAGAGCCCCAGGGCAGTGGACGATGGTGAGGCCTAGGAAGGGGACGACGTGGAGCCGGGGAAGACGCGGCAGTGGTTGCCCATGCAGAGAGGAGTACGAGGGTTCACTGGTTCAGTTGCGGTGTGAGGAAGCCATCGCCACAGAATAACAGGGGGTGTGGGTGAGTAGAGGGATGGCCAGGCCAGCGGTGGGAGTAGTAGGGGCGGTGAGGCCTCCGCGGCAGCACAGCAAGCCACGGGAGGCAGGAGCACACAGCACGACCGGCGCTGCTTTGGGCGGGTGGAGCAAAAAGACCAGAGGTTGAAGAAGCATTTCGGCCGTTGGATGGACATCGTACAGTCACTTGAGCTAGAATCGTTCATATTGACTAAGTTGACAAAGCCCTCCGTCCCCGTCAACTTAGTAGGCCCACAAGTCAGCCTCCCATTATGCTAGATCCCAACTAGAAGGGGGAGTATTCATTTTTTTGTGCGTAATAAGGAGGCACTTCCTTCCGTGCGAAGATATAGCTGGTGGGTCTGAGCTGTCAGCGGCGAGAATGGTTTTTTTTTGTGAAATACATAGGTCCTTACGGTGGGTCCCAGATGTCAGGTGGAGGAATCATTATTTTGCACATAATAAGGAGGCATTTCCTTGCATGCGGCCATGGACCCAGCTGTCAGCCTCTCCATGTATAGTGCACTTCAGATGCATGTCGGTCATTGATCACGTTGACCACGCCGCGCCGAGAGCACCAGGCCGGTGGACGACGGCGAGGCGAAGGGAACGACATGGAGCCAGGGAAGACTCGGCAGTTGTTTCCCACGCGGAGGGGAGTACGAGGGTTTACTGGTTCGTGTGCCGTCACCGGAGAATAACAGCAGGTGTGGGTGTGTAGAGGGATAGCTAGGCCAGCGATGGGAGTACGATGGGGCGGTGAGGCCTGCGCGGCAGCACAGCCGGCCACGGGAGGAGGGAGCAGACAGTCCCGCCGGCTGTTGTTTGAGCGGCTGAAGCAGGAAGAGTAGAGATTGAAGAAGCACGACGGCCCTTGGATGGAAATCCAACAATCACTGCTTCTGCGTCAACCTTTTTTTAAGAAAGCCTCACATCTGTGGAAAACAGCATACAACCCGTCTGCCATTATTTCTAATAATTGACAGCCCATTTGCTAATTCTTAAGGGTTTTTTTGGAGCCCATATTCTTTTTGTTAGCATTATAGCCCATATTGTGGCCACGGTTAAAAAATTATACAAAATTTTGCATATTTCGGTGTGGTCCGAACGGTTTTTAATCCCGAAATTTCGAGTCACATTCAAACTGATTTTAGAAATAAATGTATATCAATATAAAATCCAACAAATTGTCCAGGCATAAAAATCAATGCAATTTAAAATCTCGAAATGAAAAAAAGAAATTTGAAACTAATTGCCAGTTTGATGTGTTTTAAAAATGTACAACCCATTTCACATTGTTGATAGGCCATTTTCTCGGCCAGCCGAATGAAGCTCTTCTCGTCTTGAAAGATTTGCAACCCAACAGGCCTGACAAAGTGACTTACTTGACAAATCACAAAAAAAACTAGGCTAGCCATTTTCAGAAAGAAAGAAAAAAACTATTGGGCTGGTCTGTGGCAAACATAAAAGAAAAGGCTGTCTAGACAGGCCAGAGTGCCCCGCACAGCCCAGTTGACACCCTGCTTCCGTCTCAAAACAAATTAGATAAATGCCACTCCAATTATGGCTATTCATAAAAATTCCACTGCAATTTACAAACTTTTAAAAATGCCATTGCGATTTTTGCAAACTTTGAGAAACGCCACTGCAATTTGCAAACTTTGAAAAATGCCACTCCAAACTTCGAAAAATGCCACTGGAAATGGCATGAAAAGACATTTTTCAAATTTGGAAATTGCAGTGGCATTTCTTGGAATCACCAGATTTGGAGTGGCATTTATCAAATTAACCCAAAACAAAAATAACTGGGCGAGCTGCTGGGTCCCTGGTGTCACCCGCTTGTTGTGCAATTGGCATGGGACCCAGATGTCAGAAATCCATTAGGAGGAGCCATTTTTTATTGGCTTGAAATAAGGAGGCACTTGCTTGCGTACTGCCATGACCTTGGTGGGTCCCTGCTGTCATCCTCTCCACGTACAATCATCTCCTGATTGTGTATGCATCAACCTGGTAGGCCCATAAGTCAGCCTCTAAACCCGTGGCGGACAAATACAACCCATTTAAAACAATAACAGCGCATTCCATATGTTAAAACAGAAAGTTCAACATTTAGAGAAAAGTAACAGGTCTGATCCAGATATAGAGTACTGAACTTCCATGTGGTCCCGTTCTAACATGTAAGTGAGACGACGGCGAGTCCTTTCGTACAATTTCCGAACAGACGTCTATGTAGGCCGGGGCGCCTCTTCGTGTACCGTGGCAACCGTCCACCGACTCTTCGCCTTTCTCTCTTGATTTGGAACTGTTGTCGCATGCTCTTCCTTCCTCATCCATTTGCATTCACCCTTCCTTCTTCCATTGTTCGATCGTCTTCTCCATGGAGGGAACAGGCCGGAAACGACCCTGTTATTCTTGCCCCAATCTGAATGATGACGCGGTGGAGGAACTCATTGATCGGTGCGACGTCATCACCTTGGCTAGCATGGCAGGTTCATTCAAGACCATCCTCGACTCAACTAATAACATCATTACAAGGAACCCAAGGGTCCAGGAGCGGTTTGATCTCCCCTATCTTCTTCACTGTGACCCTGCTCACTTGCGCGGGGACGACGGAAGCCTCGCCTTGTGCAAGTTGATGCCGCTTAATAATGATACGTGTGATGTTAAGATGCCATTGCTTGAGGGCAAGGCTTGGGCAGGCGCAAATGAAGATTGGGTTGTTTATATTGGGTATAACTATGCATGGGAACTTGTGAATGTGTACACTCGTCAACGGGTTCCACTTCCTAAAATCTCAAACTGCCGAGAGGTTGAGCACACAGATGATCTACGTGAGTTCAAATACGATCATGGTAACTGTAGTCTACGGGAGATAGCAATTTGTCAAGTTCCCAACCGCTCTTGGGATTACACGAACTATGAAGTTGTTGCTATCTTCGACAAGCTTGTTGCCTTCCTTACTTCCATGCCTCGATGGATATTGCTGAAAAATCAATTTCTGTACATGGATGAGTACTGTGATGCAATTCAATACGAGGGTCTTGTGTTTGCTGTCACCACTCGTGGCAGTGTTTTTGCATGGAATCATCATGCTTTCAGTACATTTGTCTTCCACCGAATTATAATTGTTTCATCCACATGCATGCGGGTTAGCTAGTTTCCCTTTACTAATTAATCAACCTTCTTGTGTTTCCAAGGTCCTGTGAACATTCCATCACCTATACTTGAAAAATTTTATAACCAAGGGGGAGATGACGATGCTGATGGTCACGAGCATGAGGACGAGCAGGACCCATATATTCAGTGGCGCCTGGCAACTTATTCCGATGGATCACCTCTTCTTGTCTGTATATAGGGCACTTCTGATGTCACTAACGAAGCATGTGTTGTCTCGCATGGTCGCACTCTCTGGACCTATTCCAACATCTGTTGCAGGGTATTAGGGATGGATACTAGTGTACTAGTGCCAACACCTTCTCCCTGGTTCAGTATTACAAGTCTTGGAGCAAAATCGCTCTTCCTTGGACAAAACTATCCAATCATGGTGAAAGGCGATCCAGCTGCTGTTGACACAATGTTACTACCATTTATGAGAAGCAACTTTATCTATACCTCGGTCATTGCTATGCTTCCCTACCATCGCAATATGGGTCCTGACATAGCCCGCTTTAGCCTAGATGGTCAGTCCTGCATTGGTCTCGAGACTGACAGTGGCTGGCCCTTCCCAGAGAATCACTTCTGGTTCAAAGCAAGCGTTTCCAACGTCGAGGATTGGTTGAGCTAAAGTTCATTTCATTGCTTGTTAATTGTTGTGTGATGAGAACTTTAGTATTTACTAGAATGTATCGTCGTTGTCGTTGTGGGTTCATGACCTGTTGTATGTAATAAAATGATATGCATGTGATAGACTTACTAAATTTATGAATGGCTTTTGAGTCACTTCTCTGAGTGGGTGCTGCGACGAGGCAAAAAATATTTTCCGAATACATAATTGTACGTGCATTGCAACTGGTTATCAGATGAGTCCAATCAACAATAGTACTACTACTATTTGTACTAGCTTCACATGCTTCACGCATCAGGCGGGTGTTCTTACTGTAGCTGCAAATCCTATCATCCTAGGTCCTCGGATAGTCCAGTAGAAATTGCATTCTGATGTTTGGGTTCAAACTTTCAAAACCGTTGCACTATCTCTACGTCTACGTGTATGTAATACAACAAGTTTTAAACTTGAGACCAACCACCCACCCTCACAAAGAACAATTTTTAACCTAGCGTAGACTCCAGGAAATTTGGCCACTGTGTGAGGTGGGCCATATGTTAATGTGTGGTGGATTAGTACACTAGGATGGCATGGGATATAATAAGCATTCACGTCCAGGAGTACAACACACGGCACCAGCACGACTTCCATCTGACACCATATTTCTTGGAGTCCATGCTACAGCTATGTCTTCAACCTCGTCGTTTCTCTAACTCAGCCATCATGCGACGGGCGAGGGGGGTTTGCCGACAGTCGGTTTACTCAACTATGATCTCACTTGTAAGGCCAACTCAAACTCATGACCCCAAATGGACCTCTCTGGATTCGCTCGTGTGGGGGATCGAAGCCATCCCGCGTGGGCGCTTGGTCTGACAGGACAGCCTTGTCGTCAGTGTGTGACCTCTGTGGCAACCGTCCGCTCCCCACTAGCCTCTTCATTGACATGTGGTCCCGCTCCCACATTTCAGTGAGATGACGGCAAGTCCTTTTGTACAATTTCTGAACGGACGTATATGTAGGTCGGGGCGCCTCTTCGTGTACTGTGGCAACCGTCCACCGACTCTTCACCTTTCCCTCTTGATTTGAAACTGCTGTCGCATGCTCTTCCTCCCTCCTCCATTTGCCTTCACCCTTCCTTCTGCCATTGTTCAATCGTCTTCTCCATGGAGGGAACAGACCGGAAACGACCCCATTATTCTTGCCCCGATCTGAATGATGACGTGGTGGAGGAACTCATTGATCGGTGTGATGTCATCACCTCAGCTAGCATGGCAGGTTCGTTCAAGACCATTCTCGACTCAACTAATAACATCATTACAAGGAACCCAAGGGTCCAGGAGCGGTTTGATCTCTCCTATCTTCTTCACCGTGACCCTGGTCACTAGCGCGCGGACAATGGAGGCCTCGCCTTGTGTAAGTTGGTGCCACTTGATAATGATACGTGTGATGTTAAGATGCCATCGCTTGAGGGTAAGGCTTGGGCAGGCACAAATGGATATTGGGTTGTTTATATTAGGTAAAACTGTGAGTGGGAACTTGTGAACGTGTACACTCGTCACCGGGTTCCACTTCCAAAAATCTCAGACTGCCCAGAGGTTGAGCACACCGGTATTCTACATACGTTCAACTATGATCATGGTGATTGTCATCTACAGAAGATAGCAATTTGTCGAGTTCCCAACTGCTCTTGGGGTTAAAGGAATGCTTGTGTTGTCGCTATCTTCGACAAGCTTGTTGCCATCCTTCAAGGTTCGACTCGATGGATATTCCTCAAAAATCAGTTTCTATACACGGATGAGTACTGTGATGCAATTCAATACGAGGGTCTTGTTTTTGCTGCCACCACTCGTGGCACTATTTTCGCATGGAATCCTGATGCTTTCGGTATGTTTGTCTTCCACCGTAATTATAGTTGTTTCATCCACATGCATGCGGGTCAGCTAGTTTCCCTTTACTAATTAACCTTCTTGTGTTTCCAAGGTCCTGTGAGCATTCCACCACCTATACTTGAAAATTTTTATAACTAAGGGGGAGATGGCGATGTTGATGATCACGAGCATGAGGACCCATATAGGAGTACTCAGTGGTGCCTGGCAACTTATTCTGACGGATCACCTCTTCTTGTCTGTATAAAGGGCACCGCTGATGTGACTAAGGAAGCAGGTGTTGCCTCACATGGTCACACTCTCCGGACCTATTCCAACATCTGTTGCGGGGTATTCGGGATGGATACTAGTGTACTAGCGCCAACACCTTCTCACTGGTTCAGTATTAAAAGTCTTGGAGGAAACTCACTCTTCCTTGGACAATACTATCCAATCATGGTGAAAGGCGATCCAACTGCTGTTGACACAACGTTACTACCATTTATGAGAAGCAATTGTATCCATACCTCGGGAATTGGTATGCTTCCCTACCGTGGCTATCACAATATGGGTCATGAAATAGGCCGCTTTAGCCTGGATAATCAGTCCTGCGTTGGTCTCGAGATTGATAGTAGCTGCCCCTTTCCTGAGAAACTCTTTTGGTTCAAAGCAAGTGTTTCCAACGCGGAGGAGTGGTTGAGCTGAAGTTCATTTCATTGCCTGTTATTTGTTGTGTGATGAAAACTTTAGTATTTACTAGAATGTTTTGTTGGAACTAATCTATAATCCAACATGTATCCTCATTGTCGTTGTGTGTTGATGACTTGTTGTATGTAATGAATGGTACATTTGCATATGCATTTCATAATCTCAATTTATAAATGGTTTTTGACTCACTTCTTGGAGTGTTAGTGCCGTAGTAGTATAGCCAGCATCCGTAGTAGTATGAAGTTCCCACATCACATAGAGCCAACCAATAGTTAGTTCTAATTAGATCAACTAGAGCTAGGTGTCGCACGGAGGCCGAGAAATATGGTGATAGCATGACTGCGTGAGGTGGGCTTGTACATAGTGGTATGATGTAGGCACAGGGCTTGCTGTGTTTCCTACTCCCCTGGTCTAAATGTGGAGAAGATTTGGTCGAGTTCTTCCTCCTTTTGTCGACACGTGGGACATCTGGCATCCAGGTCGTGTCATGCAAGAAAATGGAGTGGTAGTTGAAGCCACGTGATGTGCATCTTGGGTTAAACTATAAATAGAATCTTACTACTCTTGAGTAACTCCAAAAGCGGCCACCGAAGATCTTTATTGGATTTGTTTTTCATCACCAGCACGTCGAGGCGAAAGATGTGCAGGTTCAGTGGGTCCTCTTGCGTTTTCACTGACATGTGGGACCACATGTGAGCAAACAGACGATGGGCTCCGCGTGTCTGCTGGCTGGCTGAGAAGAGAGATAGAGGAGGGCTGAGCACGGACTCCAGGAAATTTGGTCTACATAACCAGCACCTCGAGATAGGCTCGATATAGTGGGGTGGCATGGGCCATAACTAGCATTCACGTCTAGCAGTATGGCACACGCCACCCACACGAGTCCCATCCGACACCAATTTTCTTGGAGTCCATGCTACAGCCATCTCTTCTCCCTCCTGTTTTCTCAGCCATCGCGCGGTGGGAGGGTTGGGGGTTTGCCGATAGTCAGTTTTCTAAACTACGGTCCCACTTGTAAGTGAAAATGCAACACAGCACGCATTCCCCCTGGAGCGGCATGCCAGACCAACCGTGTGGGGGTGCAACGTACGCGAACACGGCAGGCTTTTCCTTTTGAACTTGTAACTTGTAAAATTTGATTCTGCTCCATGGCGCGACCGATAGGTAGAAATAATGATTTTCCCTAGAGTAATGAGAAGTTTGGTTCTGGCGTGGTTCATGCATGGAGTACGTACAAAAATTATGAAGTTGATGTGAAAGGTAAGATAATTACTAGTAGTACCATATACTACTACATGGATTTGACGGAAAGATAAAGGTACATACGGTCCATCAACGACATCCTCACGCCCTAGTGCCCTGGGTCACCAACCGACGTGTGAGGAGCAGCGGCGTTGGCGGCGAGCTCAACGTGCTTCTGAACAATGCCGTCCAAGGTTGCCCTGCGGGTCAAGAAGGCCAGTGAACTATCGTCCTCCTCTGGCATGTAGTGGTCCTTGCGGACGATTTGCATGTAGACGTGGGTGATTATGTCGACCGTGTCTTGCTGTGGGAAGCACGACCTCGAGGTGGACATTCTCCGGCGCGACGGCGGGCAGTCACAGGGCCACCAGTGCGTCGAAGAGGTTGTCACCATAGAGGCCGTTGAGGGTGGTGGGCATCGCAGAGCCTGGGCGCGTGGGTTGGAGGCGTACATCAAGGTCATCCGCGAGCTTCTTGATGACGGTGAACTTGTCAAGGAAGCTGACGAGGACCTTGTCGAACAAGGAGACGAAGCTTTCGTCCAAGCGGCCTCTCTCCCTGGCGGCCTCAAGCACGACCTGGAGATGTTCCTCGGTGCCAGGCCGCAGGCCGGCGTCGTGGACCATTTGGCACAGCCGGCTGATGGTCGCGCTCATCGCCTCCATGGGTCTAACTTCTAGTCAACTGATCTTGCGATTGAAGTGATCACTCTTGCCCTTGGTTAGGGTGCGTAGGTGCGTAGGATTTCGTAGACTGGACTGGCGGGGAGAAGTGCAGACTGTGTTGCATTCACGTGTGTGTAGGCCATCTACTCCTCGGCCCTCTACTGCACCTACCTTTAGTTGTAGGACAGGTGGGCCAACCACCTGTTGGGCCCATGAGTCATTCACCAAAACGCAGGTGCAGTAAGTCAATGAAGCTGCGTCCCCCTCCATCCCAAAACACTTAGGCACGGTACATTAACTCCCTCCCTGTTTCTTATTTTGTGACATATCAACCAATGAGAGATGTGGGCCGTGCATGCTTTCAATGACTTGAGACTACCAAACATGACATGTAGTGGTTAGTTCATTGCATGTAATCATATTACTTAGCAAAAAGACAATAAGTTCTCTTGCTTTCCCCTTCATTTTGGTCACGGTGCACAACCTAAGAGCATGGTTAATACTTAATAGTATAGCTAGCTGCTGGCTATATGATGTTGTCATGTCATAGTAGATCCATCACTTGTAGCCACTCATATAATAAGGTTAGCTATAAGGCTGGCTATAAGAGTACTACCTTTTCTCATCTTCGCTCTCTCTCTCTCTCTCTTTCTCAATATTTATTGTATATGAGCCTAGGTATCCGCATATAGATAGGCTCTTGCATGAGAGCCCACTCCTCTTTTTCACTTGCTCTAAGATGACTTATACACCTAGACGGAGGGAGTAGTCTCAAGTCATTGGATGCATACGCACCCCACGTCTCATATTGGGTGATTTCTTTTCTCATGCCAAAAAACAGGGAACAAGGTGGGTAGTTAATGCACCGCACCTAAAAGTTTTGGGATTACTATTTGGTTTTCGTAACGTGACTGATGCACTAGTATGGAGGGAGTACAATAGTAGTCTTTGATAGCAATTTTTTGTTGGTAGATTACAAAGCTGAGTGCTCGGTGAGTATGATAGTAGTATGATTGATCAGACTTCAGATTTGAGCCATCTACCGGAAGGAATAAATCAATACACCATGTATTTATTTACAGAGGGAGTAGTACATTTTTTGTGACATGCATCACTAGATATTGCTAGTCAAATACTAAATCCAGATGGACGTGGTAGTACTACTAAATCCAGACGGTGGTGCTAGTACTAGTAGTAGTAGGAGTACTACCAATGCAGTAGCACTGTACTACCTATTTGTCAAATTATTACGTGCTGCTGTCGCAGTGAAGTGACAAGACCCTGCGCCGGAGATGACACCTGAGTATAGGTGCCGTGTTCGGCATAACACATAAGTCAGCCTTACTGTCTGCAGTCACTATCATCATGGCTATAGATCTAGCCTGCTTACAACTAGCCGTGTTCGACATAATTTCCCATGCGTAGATGCCCGTGCATTGCACGGAACACCAAGATTGGGGGTGGACAGCGCCAGCAGCGGCCATCGTGCCAGATTTTTCCATGGCCTTCTAGATGTGGTGGGAGGATATAAGGCTGATTGTGAGAGATAAGGAGTTGTTTGTAAATAGGGAACAAGTGCGGGCATCTTTTTGCACAATTGGAGAAGTTTGGTTTGTATGCGTTAGATCTAGATCCGACGGCTATTGGTGAAAGATGGCAGGCACAACATCACCACCAACTCAGGACTTCTTTGATTCACAGGGTTCTGAAAATGCATGATGCAATATTACAAGTTTCAAACTGATATTACGAATGTTAGGAGTAATGTTGCACCTATGAAGAGGGAATCTAGGAAGTTCACGTAAGAACTTTCGTTACTTTAGGTGGATGCAGCATTATCGTACAAACTAAAATCCACCGCCCTGACAAGTCACTAATGGGCAAATAAATTTTGGAGTCTTTGGCCACTTGATGTTTCAGAAACAAATTCAGCTTCTGTGGAGACTTTGTCATTTAGGCTTAGACGCTTGTCGTGATCAGCACGCCATTCATTGTTGCGCCAAAGAATGCCAAACCTCATTACCTTGAGCACACTTGCCTCCAGAACAAAGAACCTGGCCAATTTAATCTCAGATGTGCTGCCTCGGTAGTCAATCAAATCAATTTCTGTAAGATGGAGATCAAGGCATTCGATGAGATTGTTATAGTGCAGCACATTTTTCACTTTCGGGTCTTTTTTATCTGAAAAAGAAGAGAACATATTAGAGCAGCTGGCTATATAAGATTGCCGTCTGTCATCAAGAGGTACCAATATCATTCGCTCATACGATAGGGTTGACTGGCTAGTGGTATTTTTTCACTCCCTCTCTCTCTCTCTTTCTCTTTCCTCTCATTGACCTAGGAGCACGTGAAGAGCTTGGGCATTTGCTGCCTTCCACTATGTGGCCGATGCCATATTTCGCAAAAGTATGCCACATAATACGCATTGATGTTAAATCAAAAGATATTGCCACCGCTTCGTGATGTGAGAGAGTTAGCACCGCTGTGCACACAGACCCACACATATAAACAAATTAATCAAACCAACTACACCAGCCTCTCACTCTCCCAAACAAGTGTTTTTCTATTGCCTCAGTCCTCTCTCTCCCATGCAAGTGTTTTTTCATTGCGTGAGTTAATTTGGCACTGGAGCAAAGTAGGTGATCCAGCTTGGGGCACCAGGTGATCAATGGAGGGGCATCGATGCCAAATGCATCACAAGTGAATTTGGCACGTGTTTTGGCCTACATAGTGGAGGGCCGTTATAGCCCACTTTTGTACTACCTCGTATTTAGTGTAAATTTTGACCATAGATTTACCTAAGTAAATGCCGATGCATGTCACGAAAAATTATACCATTTGAAATTATGTTCAAATATGAATCCAACGATATAATTTTTAGTGACATGCATTAACATTTTGTTAGTTAAATCTATGGTCTAATTTTGATACTACAAAATATGAAGAGTAAACTAGGATGGAGGTACTACTTGCTCTTAGGGTAACCATAGAGTTACTAGTCTAAGTTACTTTCCACTATGACTGGACTAGACTACTATATTAGTACAACAAAAAAATGATGCAGGTGATCACGTGAGAAAAAAATACTACAAACATTTCTTTCGGTGCATTGCGTAGATGCCATTTCGAACACTACACTTGTCATCGTAATTTGGGAAAATTAAGAAAAAAATTGAGCTACATTGTGATTACCGTTTACTAATAGGAAAGAAGTTTCACCTTGATGAGTAGCTTCTCCGTGCACGGAAAGCATGTACGGAATCCAACAACTTGATCCAGATTGGGGTTGATAGATTTTATTGCCAAGATCTTCACTATGTGCATAGACTGGGTCAAGCTTGTGGGAATCATTTTCTGGAGGACAGTCATAAATACATCAAGAAGAAATTTTAAAATGTGAATTTCAAGAAGACGGAGAAGAAGATGACTGTTGTAACTGAACGATTGCGGATCCAATAAAGAGTTCGGAGAATTTGGCAGAGGAGTACACCAATGCTGTCAATTTCAGCGCGTTAATGACCCTGATTTTTGTTGGACCTTCTAGATCAGATACAAGCAATCTCTCAAGGAAAGGCGCATTCTCAATGACCATAACATGGAACAGCTGGAGTGATCTCTTCCCAATTGATGTCTTGTTGCGGGGCCAGTAAGACACATAAATCCATCGGAGATTTGTCGAGGCGATGTGGAGGCTAATGAACCCGTGGATCTGCTCAAGACGAAGGTACTCGAGTACAGTACAACTGCAGAGCAGGTGCTCCATAGCCTACTTCGAGATGCCAACGTCGAAGAGGTCAACCTGCTTGAGTTGAGGGAGAAGAAGGGCGGGCGTGGCATTAATCTAGGGAAGATAGCAGGAGCTGAAGCTGCCGCGGCGCAGCGTTGGTGTGAGGTGGAGCGCGGACGGTGGTAGAGAGTGACATCGTCCAGCTTCAAGCTGAGCTCCTCGAGCTCATCTAGGGTGGGGCATAAGAACCACTCGTTGAACTTGGCTTGGACCTTGCAGTTGGTACTGAACATGAGGATGTCAATGCGTCTGGCTGGACCAGGGTGCGATGAAAGGATCTTGGACACTGCGGCCATGCATTTGCAATCCCCATCGCAGAGGCTGCTATCGACGGTGAGGTTGAGGTGGACGCGGCGCTAGAGGGGGCGCCACCACCGGGAGAGCAGGGTGGTCCGCACGGCAGATTTGGTGGGGAGGAGGCCGATGATGACGAGAAGCATGTCGTCGGGGAGGCTGTTGATGAAGTCCAGGCTTGCTAGATGTGGTTTTGGCTCGAGCTGCCTCCGCTTGTTGGCTGCCTCGCCGTCCATCTCAACCGGCGGCGACGCCGGTGTACACGTGTGCTGGTGTGTGTTGTGTGCTGGCCTGCTGGGTGTGCACGAGTGCGTCCTTCTATGCATGCCGCCGTGCAGTGGCGAATTGTGCGCGAGTGCATCCTTCACGCGGAAGAAGTGTGTCCTCAATGCGCCTTCAATTTACTAGCGTGCGGGGTGCTACCCTGAGTGGTTTCAACTTTGTTTACTTCATCGCGTGTCAGATGGGCCTCTAGTTTACTTATTTTCACTCACTGCCTCATGCGCCAGCACACGAAGATAGAGAACATGAGCTAACAAGGCAGCATGTGGACTGGTTGACCGGTCAACTCAACAATACACAGAGCTATACGCTGACACAATGAGCGTATAATCCATTGGTATAGAGAGTTCGAGTGAGAGGGGAGGCCCATGAGAGATAGCAGAGAGAGAAAGAGCTACTCCCTCCGTTCGATAATGTAGTGCCAACATTTTTTTCAAAGTCAAACTTTTTAAACTTTGACCAAGTTTATATAGAAATTACTTATATCTACAATACCAAAGAAAAATGATAGTATGAAGTATGTACATGTTGTGATGAATCTAATGATCGTTCCATATGTAAATGTTTTTCTCCACATATACCTGGTCAAACTTTTATGAGGTTTGACTTTTCAAAACATCCACATGCTTATGGACGTGAGAGAGTCCCTAACTAGAGAGAGAGAGAGTGAAACAGAAAGAGTGAGTGAAAAAAGTGTGTGTGCGTGTGTGAAAGACGTGTGTGTCTTATGCAAACATATCACACATGCATCTTCGACAACGGAAGCAAAGTGAGGAGATAGTGTGTGGTTGTGTGCAACCGAGAGAGAAAGACCCCTAGCACGTGGCCAAGAGGGGTCTGACAAACAAGGGAGAGAGGTCGAGAGAGACGTACGGAGAAAATGCAGACATGGGGAGGAGAGAGTGTATGTTTGTCATAGAGAGATCCCCTGGAGATCGTGATGGGAGTACATGGGTGGGAGATCGAGTGACAAGGTGTGTGCGCGATACAAGATAACCCGAGAGATATCGAGATAGACGTGTGGATGGAAGGAGACAATACGTGTGTTCCAGATGGCTAGTGAGAGATAATCGTACTTAGGGGGGAGCGCGTGCGCCTATGATGGAGTGAGGGATTATGGTACTTAGGGGGGTGCGTGTCACATAGAGAGAGAATAGGGGAGGAGAGTGTTGGATGGGTCTATATGTAGCGCGAGCGAGACATGTGTATGTGTGAACCAGGGAGATATAAAGTTTGAGAGAGATAGAGGAGCCCCGATAAGGCTGAGTGGTGCGTCAGATAGCTGAGAGGGGGAAAGAGATATTCCATCCACTTGATAATGCAGTGCATGTAAATTTTTTAGAAGTCGAACTTTGGAAACTTTGATCAGGTTTACGCAAATGTTATTTATATCTACAATACCAAAGATACATCATACGAAACTACATCTCATGATGAATCTAATGGTATATGTTTGCCGTTCTAGATGTAAATGTTTTTCTCCACGTACATGGTCCAACTTTGTGATGTTTGACTTTTCAATAAATCTATATGCTATGGACCGAAGAGAGTGCCTAAGTCGAGAGAGATCAAGTGTGTGTGAAGGAGAATGTGTGAGTGTGTAAAAAGAATATGTGTGTGAAAGATAAAGGGACAACAAACAATAAATTAGAGAGAGTGAGTGTTTTTTGCGTTTCTTATGCAAACATATCACGCATGCATCTCCGAGATAGAAAAGTGAGGTGAGGAGATACACGAAGATAGCTAGTGCGTGATTGTTTGCAATGGAGAGAGACACCCCTATAGCACATGTCCAATAGAGGTCTAGCCAACAAGGAACAAAGGTCGAGAGGGACACATGGAGAACATGGACGCATGGGGAGGGAGAGAGGGTGTGTTTGTGATAGAGAGATCCCCTCGAAATTGTGAGGGGACTATATGGGTGGGAGATCGAGGGAGGTACGTGCGTGATAGAAAGATGACCCGAGAGAAATCGAGATAAACCATGCACATGTTTGTGATGGAGACTATGATTAGCTAGTCATAAAGATATAGGGGGACTGTATGTGCCTACATTTGAGGGAGAGACCATCATACTTGGGTAGGCATGAGATTGTTTGTGTGTGCGTGTGAGATGGAGAGAGAACGAGGGAGAGAGATAGAGTTTTAGATGGGTCTACCGAGTGCGAGTGAGATATGCATGTGTATGTGTGACCTAGGTAGATGGAGAGTTTGAGAGAGAGAGGGAAGAGCTCCGAGACGACAGAGTGGTGCGTGAGAGAGTTACGGGCAATGAGCCAAGGAATTTGTGTTCGTACGATGAGTGCACCCAAGATATTTAGCTTGGAATAGAGAATCATACATAGTGTGCGAGAGAGACCTATAGATGGAGTATATATGCATGCGAACTAGAAAGACCCCCCCCCCCACACACACACAAAGGGAGAGAGAGACGGAGAGAGAGGGATAGGGAACAAAAAGGTTTGTATGTTGGATGCGTGCGACGGAATTGAAGATTGTCGGCAAGAGAGAGTGAGAGAGTAGGAGTCCGGAAGAGGGGGAGGTCGCGTTTTATGCATCAAAGACTGATATAAACCATGTTTCGATATATACTTGCAATCAAATATTTAAATTGGAGAACATGTTGTCTGCAATCCACACATGAACGGAGATATGTGCATATCAAACAAGTTCATTAATTTGACTTTCAACATGTTCATGGAGTACGATAATACTGTAAAACATGCTACTCGATTGAGGTGTTCAATTTTGGATTTAGTTCACTCTTTTGACCTGGTGAACGAGCTATTTCATTGAATCGAGATATTTCATTTTTGGTTTGATTCCCGTTTTTGAGTGGGTCAACTATTTGTCATATAGTAAATCGCTAGCAACGAGCATGTAAAAACACATTACTCCCGAGCATCATCTCTCCATCTAAAAAAGAAGTGGCAAGCTAATATTTCAAAATTTGATTCGAATTGACTTGGTAAGGTATATGTGGATGCTCATTCTCCCAAAATTTGAACGAACCATTAAACACCCTCTGCTCGGTGAAATTCGCCCAAGCAAATAAATGGAAGACGTGAAATTACTGGCCTATGTGGGACACGCATCAATTGGCCCATTGTACATAGAGGGTATGTTCGTAACTTCATCCAAGCGCGCCTTCTCCTCGGCCGAAATGACATGTGTCGAATAATTCATAAACCATGGTCGGCAAAACACCCTCTCCTCGCCCGAAATTGCTCGCGCCCACTATTTCAAAACACGCTCTCCTCGCCTGAAATCGCTCGTGCCCACTATATTTGAAAACACGCCCTCCTCGCCCGAAATCGCTCGCACCCACTATATTTCAAAACACGCCCTCCTTGCCTGAAATCGCTCGCGCCCACTATTTGGGAGAAGGAAAGTTACTCTACTATCCCCGACCCTCAGTACACAGACCCAAGCCAAGAAGCCTAAAGGCAGGGGTAGAATTGTAACCCCCCCCCCACACACACACACATTTTAGACAAATGCGTCTGTAAGACATGGTTCCCCCTCCCAATTCCCCATTCATACCTCGTGGGCGCCAAATCACCTTCTCCATGGAAGCTCCCTTCTCCCGAGGCGCGAAACCTTAGCCCCTCCTCCATGGCACCCCACCGGACCAAATTCATAGCCGCCCTCCTCTCTAATACCGGAGACCCTGCCCATTTGCCGTCGTGCACTAGGCCGTGTGCCTCTTACTCCGTGCTGCCGGAGCTGCCTCGATGACGGCCGCGTGAACCATACCAGAGCCGATTCACCCCCGCCGTTGTTCACGGCGGCAGATCGGCTCCAACTTTGGATCCGTCCAGAGCCCCGGCGCTGCTTCCCCGTAGCCATCGACCATCGCAACATCTCTGCTTCCCTGCTGCCGGTCGCCACCGCAACCATGCCGGCCTCACCAACTAGGCAGCTGGAGCTGCCTACTTCACTAGGCCACCAAATAGGTCGCACCCTCATCTCAAATCACTTTATTTAGGCATCAGTTGTCTGAATTTTTATTCTGGGCCAATCGATTCCCAATGGGACCCTCAAGCGAGTGGAGCTCCTAGGCTGCCGGTTGGCTGGTGTCTAACGTAAGGGTGCGGGGCCACAAGTTCGCCGCGGAAGCAATGCTTAGATGGCTATCTTAGAGTTGTGTGGGTTGAAGGTACTGCCGCCGCCGGATGTGGATGACGGCGAGTCTTTGTGGATTGGCCCGGGGGCGGCGCAACCACGGCAGTGCCGTGGAGCGGGGAGCGGGGTATTGGTCGGGGCCACGGACGATGGAGGCAGGCTGCTCTGCCGGTGGTCGCTGGCTCTTCGGGGAAGATTCCGAATAGTGTTAGCCGGGAGGCACAAGACGGCCATCAAGCCATCCAGTGTTGATCGGGCAGTACCAAAATAAAATAAAATCGTGTGACCCCAATTTAGTCTTCAGTCAACAGACGTGTGACCACTCTCGTACCTTGTTGTTGATCTCTTAGGGTATTTCTTCAGATCAGAGAGATGTGTCGTTCTTAACATTATGTGTTTTCTACATCTTCAGCCACACCGTCTTCCGACTCACCGCAGCTGCTCCAACAAGGGAAGCATACACTAGAAGGGAGCTATAGTCCCCACTCAACATTTCCCTGCATCGACTGCGTGTGCCTGACATGGACAGCCACAACAACTGCAGGGCCATCGACAAGTCAGCACATGATGCTCACTCCTATGGATGGCGGCCAGATAGGTTGTACCATCATCTTACTTGTGTGCAACATTTATGGCTTTGTTATTCATCCAAGCATGGAAAATAGATTACCACATTTCACTGTATATTCATGCTGATCTCTTACGGGTCATGTTCAGGAGTTAACGTTGTTCCATAGTTCAGCTAAGAGACTTGTTCTTTAGGTAACGTTGTTCCATAGTTATCATCCATCAGCCAATGCTATCCCACAGGCTGGTGATTATAGTATTATACCACTTCTAGTATAACCTATGTTGTTCCTTAATACTTTTGTGTGCCATCTAGTTAATCTCGAGTACAAATGATGCATATTCTGTATCGTTCATCTGTGTTCTCCCTTTAGTTTTTGAGACCTGTTGCTGCTAGTTAACCACAGTCCTATTATTTATGTCGTCTCCTACAGGAACTCATTACATAAATATAACTACTAGTTGTCTTCCATGCATGTCAGATATAATTGCACACACTGATTTATCCATAAGAACCTCACAGAGCAATGTAACGGCCAACAAACTTGACGTCAATGATACCCAATATGATGGAACATGTAAAGGCAGTTCTTCTCAAGACTTACAGAAAGATGATGAATCCTATTCACCCCATAAGGTCCTTTTTCTAACTTGGCCCTTGATATGGGTACAACATGCATATAATGTCCTGGAGTGCATCTACTCTGTTGCAATGCCTTTTGCTTAGCATGCTGATCATGCATGTAAATATGGCATGCCTTCCTGTTTTTCAGTACCTATTCCATTCATGATAACATGTTTTCAAATTCAAGTACTATCATTCTACTCTATCGCATTGCCATCTGCTTAGTTTGGACATCATGCTTCTCAATATCTTATGCATTGTTATTCATCAGTATGTACTTCATCTGTCTACCATACCATGTTTTTTACATTGAAGTGTTGTTCTAGTGGTCTCTTGCAATGCCACCTTAGTTTCCCAATCATACACACATATGTTGCCTTAGTGTTTTTTTGTATGTATTCCACTAGCATACAGTTTTACATTCAAGTAGTGTTTTTTACACTGTTGTCCTGTCGTATCCCTAGCTCTTACATCATACTCCCTCCGTCTAGATTACATGTCGCAGAAATGGATGGAACTAGATGTATCTAGAACTGAAATATGCCTAGACCCATCCATTTATTTTCGGATGGAGGGAATGCATGTCAATATGTCATGCCTTTCTATTCTTCAGTACCTATCCCGTCTCTGTTGTAGCATGTTTTATAATTGAAGCACCATTCTTCTATATAAGACATGCAAGGGGAAGACGTCTATGTTGGAATCTGAAGGGTTACAAACCAGGTCTTTGCAAAAGATCCAAATGCCAGGAGATAATAAACCAACTCCAGTTTTCATAGATACTTCTCTAGCAAAGAGAAACCCAACTCCCACTGATAATAAGTAGATTCCAGTGGCCAAAGAACTAGTCCACTCCAGTCCAGCAAAAATATGTCAACTCCATTCTAAGAAGCGTGTGTGTATCCTCGCATCATGAAATTTTATAGCATTCTGATCATATTTTCTACATGTTTCTTACACATCTCTCTTTTAGAAAATAATGTTAAACGATAAAGACTTCTTCCATTGGGTTTGTATTCGAGGAAAATATCTTGCGGGAATTCTCTGTGCTCCAGTGCTGATGTAAGTACCTGTTGTATATCACTATATTTTGCATCAGCATGTATTTTGTTAATATGCGTGAATCCAACCTTTATATGATCTAAAATTAGTTGTAGCAAAATGTTAAAGACGCCAATGTTGATTTTTGTAAGGAAAACTGCCTGGTAGTTTTGCATATTGAGCCGCATGAGTGTACTATCTCATATCATGCACATTACTGGATTGTAGTGCTGTTGTGGTTGCCCATTCATTCATTTTGTCAATGTTGCTTTTGTATTACCTTACCTGGCTAATGATAGCTGTGCCATATTGTGTTAATTTGGTGTAGGCTAGTTGCCCAAACGTTCGTTGTGTCAATGTTGATTTCCTATTATCTGACCTGGCTAATGATAGCAATGCTAGTGTGTTAATTTGGTGCAGGCTGCTGAAGATAAGAAGACAAACTCTGAAAACAGCAAGGCAACCCCATTGTTTCTTTCCAATAAATCTAGGCCAGGTAATATGGCAATAACTCATGATTAATCTGTTCGGTTCCCCTCCTAATTTATGTTATGATGAAGTGGTCGAGACACTCTCCACTATCAATAATACAAGCCTGCCAAAATCGCCGTATGAATCTGTTTAGTTTCCTCTGTCTCGAATGCAACAGAAAAAATGTATGTTTGTGAACCAATTAATGGCTGAAGCAATGATGGAAATGGTTGAGGAATCAGAGGTGCACATTCATGCACAACAACAACAGATCAATGTTTTCAGAGACAGCGTCATCCGCGCTGAGTTGCAGATTGTGATGTTGTAGATCGTTAGGTTCTATTCATTTATTTGCACTGGCATCAAGGTTTGAGCCCAGTGGATGTAATTTCCTGTAATATATGCTGGATGTGCAACGTTTTTCCCTGTATGTCGTACCTTTGCTTGATCGGTTTGGTCCTGTGCATAATTGCTCATCGTAATGGGCGCAATTTATCTAATTGGGCCTAAAGAGATGTACGAACATTAGTGGGCCCATTAAGTTAATGGGCTGTTACCAGGCCGAAAGTTAATGGTCGCCCTCTTACCTCCCGGGTCGTTAACAGGCCGACATCGAAGTGGGCAACAGGTGGGCCCACTTGATTTCACAGGCCGTTAACAGGTTATTACTAAGGTCGGGCTACATATGGCCCAACTATACCGTGGTCCTTTAGCCGGCTGAAAGAAACAGTGGGCTCATACTAGACCATGAAGAGCATGGGCCGCTATGAGGCCGAAAGTCAGGTCGTATAGTAAATGGCTCAACTGTGTTGTGGGCCTTTAGCAGGCCAAAAGAGAAACCGGGTTGGTATTGAACCATGAAGAGCATGGGCCGTTAAAAGGCCAAAACTCAGGTCCAACTACAAATGGCCCAACTCATTTATGGGTCGTCAACAGGATGAAAGACACACCGGGACGAAATTGGCCCAACACGTAAATTGGTGACTAAAAGGACGAAACTAAGGTCCGACTACAAATGGCCCAACTCATTTATGGGCCGACAACAGGCTAAAAGACACCGGGCTGGAAATTGGCCCAACACTTAAATGGGCTCTAAAAGGCCGAAAGATGTACATCCTGAAAATTGGCCCATCCCTTGAATGGACCGTTATCAGGCCGAAATCTCATCGGGCCGATATTGAGCCCAAATATATAGCAGGCTATTAACGGGCTCGAACTGACGATGGACTGCAATGGTGTCAAATCTTTAACGGGCCATTGATGGGCCGAATTGGAACATCTCGTATGGGCCGTGGGCTTAAATGTACCTGACACAAGTAGGCCTTATATGGGCCGGCCTGCTAATTTCTACTGGGGCAGCCTTTTTCACCGAAGTGGGCCACTGTTGGGCCGTGCCACGTGTCGACCCATCATAGGCGCCTCCTGTCCAATGAGTGGATGAAATATGTCCCAACGGTGAGCCAACACGTGTTTCCTCCGTCCAATGAGAATTTTACACGTGGAAAATCCCTATTGGTCCGGGCTGTTAATGGGTTATCGGATCCGAAACAGGGCCCAATTGCTTAACGGTGACCCGTTATGGTGGATGCCACGTGTCGGTCACCCTTAACGAAAGCACTTTCTTGACGCGCCATTTATCGTCATGGAAGTGGACACTTACGCGATGATAATTTTGGTAATGTCATGGAACACTTCTACGACTGCACGGGTATGACTATCTTGATTCTGTCATAAAATTGTCATGGATGTACATGCATGACAGAAAACGTGACCTACTGTGACAAACACGTATCATCATGGAAGTGTATTTTTTTGTATTGTAACTAGGGGAATTTATGTCGGATTTCATAGAGATTGGTTGAATAAAATGATGGAGGAACCTTTTAAAAACGAACTTCGTATCGTATTTGATGATGATCCCGACTATGGGTTTATGAATGTTGAAATTACCAATCAAAGTCCTTTCCATGATATAAGTGCATCCACTTTTAGGGAAATAAAGGAAAGGATAGAATTTCTTAGACAGGTTTTCGAGGATTTGATGAGAAAGGAATTGCATACTGAAGACGAGAATACTTAGATCTATCCGTGTTTTTATGCCTAGCTAGGGGCGTTAAACAATAGCGCTTGTTGGGAGGGAACCCAATTTTATTTTTGTTCTTTCTTTTTAGGTCCTGTTTCGCATTAAATAATTTATCTATCCTCTGGTTAGAGGTAGTTTTTTTGTTTTAATTAGTGTTTGTGCCAAGTAAGACCTTTGGGATAGTTTATGGTGATAATTGATTCGATCTTGCTAAAAAACAGAAACTTTTACACTCAGGGGATTAGATTTCATTTTTAGCTGAAGCGTGATAAAATACTGATTCTTTTTGTAGAAGCTTAATAAAGAAATTTCTTAGGTCGTCCTAATTTTTTAAGATTTTTGTAGTTACATAAGTACTCGAAATCTCCTGATTAATACAAACTGTTCTGTTTTTGACAGATTTTGTCTTTCGCGTGTTGTTTGCTTATTTTTGTTGGGCGAATAAGCCGCGGATCTTTCGCGTGTTGTTTGCTTATTTTTGTTGGGCGAATAAGCCGCGGAGATGAACCGGACGCGACCAGCGCGCTGATTTCTACTACACAACCTTCTTCTTGTAGACGTTGTTGGGCCTCCAAGTGAAGTGGTTTGTAGGATAGTAGCAAATTTCCCTCAAGTGGATGACCTAAGGTTTATCAATCTGTGGGAGGCGTAGGATGAACATGGTCTCTCTCAAACAACCCTGCAACCAAATAACAAAGAGTCTCTTGTGTCCCCAACACACCCAATACAATGGTAAATTGTATAGGTGCACTAGTTCGGCGAAGAGATGGTGATACAAGTGCAATATGGATGGTAGGTATAGGTTTTTGTAATATAAAAATATAAAAACAGAAAGGTAACTAATGATAAAAGTGAGCACAAACGATATTGCAATGCTAGGAAACAAGGCCTAGGGTTCATACTTTTACTAGTGCAAGTTCTCTCAACAATAATAACAAAATTGGATCATGTAACTATCCCTCAACATGCAACAAAGAGTCACTCCAAAGTCACTAATAGCGGAGAACAAACGAAGAGATTATTGTAGGGTATGAAACCACCTCAAAGTTATCCTTTCTGATTGATCTATTCAAGAATCCATAGTAAAATAACACGAACCTATTCTTTCCGTTCAATCTATCCTAGAGTTCGTACTAGAATAACACCTTAAGATGCAAATCACCCAAAACCCAAATGTCACCTAGATACTCCAATGTCACCTCAAGTACCCGTGGGTATGATTATACGATATGCATCACACAATCTCGGATTCATTTATTCAACCAACACAAAGAACTTCAAAGAGTGCCCCAAAGTTTCTGTCAGAGAGTCAGGACGAAAATGTGTGCGACCCCTATGCATAAGTTCACGAGGTCACGCAACTCACAAGTTGATCACCGAAACATACATCAAGTGGATCACGTGATATCCCATTGTCACCACAGATAAGCACATGCAAGACATACATCAAGTGTTCTCAAATACTTAAAGACTCAATCCGATAATATAACTTCACAGGGAAAACTCAATCCATCACAAGAGAATAGAGGGGGAGAAACATCATAAGATCCAACTATAATAGCAAAGCTCGCGATCCATCAAGATTGTGCGTATCAAGAACACGAGAGAGAGAGAGAGAGATCAAACACATAGCTACTGGTACATACCCTCAGCCCCGAGGGTGAACTACTCCCTCCTTGTCATGGAGAGCACCGGGATGATGAAGATGGCCACCGGAGAGGGATTCCCCCCTCCGGCAGTGTGCCGGAATGGGTCTAGATTGGTTTTTGGTGGCTACAGAGGCTTGCGGCGGTGGAAATCCCAATCTAGGATTCTTTCTGGAAGTTTGGGTATATATAAGAGGTGTTGGAGTCGGGAACAAGTCAGGGGGTCCCCAAGGCGGCCATGAGATAGGGGCGCGCCCAGGGGGGTAGGGAGCGCCCCCACCCTCGTGGTGGCATCGGGACTCCTCTGGTCCATCTTCGGTACTCCATGGGCTTCTTATTGTCCAAAACAATCTCCATGAAATTTCAGGTCAATTGGACTCCGTTTGGTTTTCCTTTTCTGCGATACTCAAAAACAAGGAAAAAGTAGAAGCTGGCACTGGGCTCTAGGTTAATAAGTTAGTCCCAAAAATCATATAAAATATCATATAAATGCATATAAAACATCCAAGGTTGATAATATAATAGCATGGAACAATAAAAAATTATAGATACGTTGGAGACGTATCAAGCATCCCCAAGCTTAATTCCTGCTCGTCCTCGAGTAGGTAAATGATAAAAACAGAATTTTTGATGTGGAATGCTACCTAACATATTTATCCATGTAATTCTCTTTATTGTGGCAAGAATATTCAGATCCGAAAGATTCAAGACAAAATTTTAATATTGACATAAAAATAATAATACTTCAAGAATACTAATAAAGTAATCATGTCTTCTCAAAATAACATGGCCAAAGAAAGTTATCCCTACAAAATCACATAGTCTGGCTATGCTCTATCTTCATCACACAAAATATTTAAATCATGCACAACCCCGATGACAAGCCAAGCAATTGTTTCATACTTTTGATGTTCTCAAACTTTTTCAATCTTCACGCAATACATGAGCGTGGGCCATGGACATAGCACTATAGGTGGAATAGAATAGTGGTTGTGGAGAAGACATAAAGGAGAAGATAGTCTCACATCAACTAGGCGTATCAATGGGCTATGAAGATGCCCATCAATAGATATCAATGTGAGTGAGTAGGGATTGCCATGCAACGAATGCACTAGATCTATAAGTGTATGAAAGCTCAAAAAGAAACTAAGTGGGTGTGCATCCAACTCGCTTGCTCACGAAGACATAGGGCATTTTGAGGAAGCCCATCATTGTAATATACAAGCCAAGTTCTATAATGAAAGATTCCCACTAGTATATGAAAGTGACAACATAGGAGACTCTCTATTACGAAGATCATGGTGCTACTTTGAAGCACAAGTGTGGTAAAAGGATAGTAACATTGTCCCTTCTCTCTTTTTCTCTCATTTTTTCATTCATTTTTTTATTGTTCGTCCGGAGTCTCATCCCGAATTGTGGGGGAATCATAGTCTCCATCTTCCTTTCCTCACATGGGACAATGCTCTAATAATGATGATCATCACACTTTTATTTACTTACAACTCAAAAATTGCAACTCGATACTAGAACAAAATATGACTCTATGTGAATGCCTCCGGCGGTGTACCGGGATGTGCAATGACTCATGAGTGACATGCATGAAAGAATTATGAACGGTGGCTTTGCCACAAATACGATGTCAACTACATGACCATGCAAAGCAATATGACAATGATGGAGCATGTCATAATAAGCGGAACGGTGGAAAGTTGCATGGCAATATATTTTGGAATGGCTATGGAAATTCCATAATAGGTAGGTATGGTGGCTTTTTTGAGGAAGGTAAATGGTGAGTTTATGGTACCGGCTAAAGCTGCGTGGTACTAGAGAAGCTAGCAATGGTGGAAGGGTGAGAGTGCGTATAATCCATGGACTCAACATTAGTCATAAAGCACTCACATACTTATTGCAAAAATCTATTATTTATCGAAACAAAGTACTACGCGCATGCTCCTAGGGGGATAGATTGGTAGGAAAAGACCATCGCTCATCCCCGGCCGCCACTCATAAGGAAGACAATCAATAAATAAATCATGCTCCGACTTCATCACATAATGGTTCACCAGATGTGCATGCTACGGGAATCACAAACTTTAACACAAGTATCTCTCAAATTCACAACTACTCAACTAGCATGACTCTAATATTACCATCTTCATATCTCAAAACAATCATCAAGTATCAAACTTCTCATAGTATTCAATGCACTTTATATGGAAGTTTTTATTATACCCATCTTGGATGCCTATCATATTAGGACTAGTTTCATAACCAAAGCAAATTACCATGCTATTTAGACTCTCAAAATAATATAAGTGAAGCATGAGAGTTCGTCTATTTCTTCAAAATAAAACCGCCGCCATGCTCTAAAAGGATATAAGTGAAGCACTAGAGCAAATGACAAACTACTCCGAAAGATACAAGTGAAGATCAATGAGTAGTCGAATAATTATGCAACTATGTGAAGACTCTCTAACATTTAATAATTTCAGATCTTGGTATATTATTCAAACAGCAAGTAAAACAAAATAAAATAACGCTCCAAGCAAAACACATATCTTGTGGTGAATAAAAATATAGCTCCAAGTAAAGTTACCGATGAACGAAGACGAAAGAGGGGATGCCATCCGGGGCATCCCCAAGCTTAGGCTCTTGGTTGTCCTTGAATATTACCTTGGGTGCCTTGGGCATCCCCAAGCTTAGTCTCTTGCCACTCCTTATTCCATAGTCCATCGAATCTTTACCCAAAACTTGAAAACTTCACAACACAAAACTTCACAGAAAACTCGCAAGCTCCGTTAGTTTAAGAAAATAAATCACCACTTAGGTACTGTCAAGACAAGATTCATAATTTTTCTCACATGATGCCTATTGTAACATATCATTTCTATAATTTATATTAACCAATATAAGCCATAGAAACTAGAAAACAAGCAAACTATGCATCGAAAACAGAACCTGCCAAAAACAGAACATTCTGTAGTAATCTGTAGGTTTCGAATACTTCTGTAACTCCAAAAATCCGTAGAAATTATGAAATCCTAAATAATTTGTATATCGATCTACTGCAGTTGGAATCAGTATTTTACCGCTCTCCGGTTAAAAACGAAAATTATTCTCGTGAGCGTATACTTTCTGCTTTTTTCAGCAAGATCAAATAACAATCATCCAAGAAGATTCTAAAGGCTTTACTGGCCACAAACACTAATTAAAACATAAAAACACAATCATAACACAGGCTAGATGAATTATTTATTACTAAACAGGAACAAAAAGCAAAGAACAAAAATAAAATTGGGTTGCCTCCCAACAAGCGCTTATGTTTAGCGCCCCTAGCTAGGCATGATGATTTCAATGATGCTCATATAAAAGAAAAGAATTGAAACATAACGGGAGCATCACGAAGCATATGACAAGGAGATTTAAGTCTAACCCACTTCCTATGCATAGGGATTTTGTGAGCAAACAACTTGTGGGAACAAGAATCAACTTGCATAGGAAAGCAAAACAAGCATAACTTCAAAACTTTAAGAACATAGAGAGGAAACTTGGTATTATTGCAATTACTACAAGCATATATTCCTCCCTCATAATAATTTTCAGTAGCATCATGAGTGAATTCAACAATATAACCATCACATAAAGTATTATTTTCATGATGCACAAGCATAAAATTTTTACTACTCTCCACATAAGGAAAATTCTTCTCATTCGGAATAGTGGGAGCAAACTCAACAAAATAACTATCATGTGAGGCATAATCCGATTGAAAATTAAAATCAAGATGACAAGTTTCATGGTTATCATTGTTCTTTATAGCATACATGTCATCACAATAATCATCATAGATATCAACTTTGTTCTCATAATCAATTGGAACCTCTTTCGAAATAGTGGATTCATCACTAAATAAAGTCATGACCTCTCCAAATCCACTTTCATAATTATCACAATAAGATTCAACACCCTCCAAAATAGTGGGATCATTACTTCCTAAAGTTGACACTCTTCCAAACCCACTTTCATCAATATAATCATCATAAATAGGAGGCATGCTATCATCATAATAAATTTGCTCATCAAAACTTGGGGGACAAAAAATATCATCTTCGTCAAACATAGCATCACCAAGCTTGTGGCTTTGCATATCATTAGCATCATAGATATCCAAGGAATTCATACTAATAACATTGCAATCATGCTCATCATACAAAGATTTAGTGCCAAACATTCTAATGCATTCTTCTTCCAACACTTTGGCACAATTATCGGAATCCTTATTTTCATGAAAGACATTAAAAAGATGAAGCATATGAGGCAACCTCAATTCCATTTTTTGTAGTTTTCTTTTATAGACTAAACTAGTGATAAAACATGAAACTAAAAGATTCGATTGCAAGATCTAAAGATATACGTTCAAGCGCTAACCTCCCCGGCAACGGCGCCAGAAAAGAGCTTGCTGTCTACTACACAACCTACTTCTTGTAGATGTTGTTGGGCCTCCAAGTGTAGAGGTTTGTAGGACAGTAGAAAATTTCCCTCGAGTGGATGACCTAACGTTTATCAATCCATGGGAGGCGTAGGATAAAGATGGTCTCTCTCAAACAACCTTGCAACCAAATAACAAAGAGTCTCTTGTGTCCCCAACACACCCAATACAATGGTAAATTGTATAGGTGCACTAGTTCGACGAAGAGATGATGATACACGTGCAATATGGATGGTAGATATAGGTTTTTGTCATCTGAAAATATAAAAACAGGAAGGTAACTAATGATAAAAGTGAGTGATGGATTCCTGGATTAGGGGGTATCCGGACAGTCGGATTATATCCTTTGGCCGGACTGTTGGACTATGAAGATACAAGATTGAAGACTTCGTCTCGTGTCCGGATGGGACTCTACTTGGCGTGGAAGGCAAGCTAGGCAATACGGATATGTATATCTCCTCCTTTGTAACCAACCTTGTGTAACCCTAGCCCGCTCCGGTGTCTATATAAACCGGAGGGTTTTAGTCCGTAGGACAACATACAATCATACCATAGGCTAGCTTCTAGGGTTTAGCCTCTCCGATCTCGTGGTAGATCAACTCTTGTAATACTCATATCATCAAGAATAAATCAAGAAGGACATAGGGTCTTACCTCCATCAAGAGGGCCCGAACCTGGGTAAAACATCGTGTCCCCTTCCTCCTGTTACCATCCGCCTTAGACGCATAGTTTGGGACCCCCTACCCGAGATCCGCCGGTTTTGACACTGACATTGGTGCTTTCATTGAGAGTTCCTCTGTGTCGTCGCCGTTAGGCTTGATGGCTCCTACGATCATCGATAGCGATGCAACCCAGGGTGAGACTTTTCTCCCTGGACAGATCTTTGTTTTCGGCGGCTTCGCACTACGGGCCAACTCGCTTGGCCATCTGGAGCAGATCGAAAGTTATGCCCCTGGCCACCAGCTCAGGTTTGTAAGCTTAAATTACACGGCCGATATCCGTAGAGACTTGATCCTCGACGGATTCGAGCCCCTGTCTTGTGCGCTACGCGGTCACGATGAGTACGATTTAGCTCTACCATCGGACCTTATTCAGGAGATCGCACCGGCAGCCGCTCCGAGCCTCAATTCAGAGCCAGTTGCGCCATCCATGGACGGGTGGATAGACCCCGTCACGGAGGCCGTATCCTCACCGGCGATCGAGCTGAATATCGACCTTACCCTTCACGAGAGCCGCGTTGCCAAACTGCCGGATCCTTCTCCGGCCACGGGCTCCGAACCGCCTACGCCCATCAAATCCGATTGGGCACCGATCATGGAGTTTACCTCCATGGATATTTTTCAGCGCTCACCCTTTGGCGACGTACTAAACTCATTAAGGTCTCTCTCCTTGTCAGGAGAGTCCTGGCCAAACTATGTCCGGCAGGATTGGGATGTGGATGATGAAGAAATTCGCCGCCCACCCACCACCCACTTAGTAGCCACTGTCGATGACTTAACTGACATGCTTGACTTCGACTCCGAAGACATCGACGGTATGGACGACGATGCGGGAGGCGAAGAGGAACCACTGCCCAGAGGGCACTAGACGCCCACTTCATCACATGACGTATACATGGTGGACACACCCAAAGAAAATAACGACGAGGAACGGAAGGACGCAGCGAAGGGTGGTTCCCTCGAGCAGCGGTCAAAGCGATGGCGTAAACGCCGCTCCAAATCCTGCCTCAGCAGAAATAACGATCACATAGACCCAGCGTTAGAGCAGGGTGAACCATTGCCCGACCACGGCAACACGGAAAATCAAGCCGAACAACCCAACCCCGTCGAAGATAACAGTCCGGACGACATCACACCAGACAGGCGCCAGGAGCAACATAATGCCCACCAAAGGCTTGTTGCCACGGCAAGGAGTCTGAAAAAACAGAAGCAAAGGCTCAAGGCTGCACAAGACACACTCAAAATCAAATGGAGTGAAGTACTCAACACGGCAGCGAAATACGGTAGTAATCGCCACACCAAGAGCTATCCGAAGCGAAAGTTGCTACCTAAATTTGATGAGGAGGCCTTAGATCCTCCACAATTAAAAAATAAAACGGCCATCCGGTCGGATAGACGACCTCATAGCCAACATAAAGCGGCAATCGACGCCGCACATAAACCAGTACGCGATCGGCGTAAGGGCTCGCATCAAAAGGACGGCGCAACCAGTTCCATGTATGGACCACGCAGGCGCGCTCCAACATACAATGCAACACAACAAACATCCGAATACTACGGTACACCCAAATACAGGGGTGCCACACACCCTCTATGTTTCACCGACGAGGTGCTGGATCATGAATTTCCAAAGGGATTCGAACCCGTAAACATAGAGGCGTACGACGGAACAACAGACCCTGGGGTCTGGATTGAGGACTAAATCCTCCATATCCATATGGCTCGAGGAGATGATCTCCACGCCATCAAGTACTTACCCCTCAAACTCAAAGGGCCAGCTCGGCACTGGCTTAAAAGCCTCCCCGAAAACTCCATCGGAAGCTGGGAGGAGCTCGAAGACGCCTTTCGGGCAAATTTTCAAGGGACATATGTCCGACCACCGGATGCAGACGATTTAAGTCATATAACTCAACAGCCCGGTGAGTCAGCCCGAAAACTTTGGAACAGGTTCCTCACTAAAAAGAACCAAATAGTTGATTGTCCGGACGCTGAAGCCTTAGCAGCCTTCAAGCATAGCGTTCGAGACGAATGGCTTGCCAGACACCTCAGTCAAGAAAAGCCGAGAACAATGGCAGCATTAACAAGCCTCATGACCCGTTTTTGCGCGGGCGAGGACAGCTGGTTAGCCCGATGCAGCACCAGCGACCCAAGTACATCCGAAGTCAGGGATGGAAATGGGAAATCATGACGCAGCAAGAATAAGCATTGGAATAAAGAAGACAGCCCGAAGAGCACGGCGGTAAACGCCAGATTTAGAAGCTCTCGGCCAGGGCAAGCAGAAGCCGCCCTCCAAAGGCAACAGAGACGAATTGTCCAGCCTAAACAAAATTTTGGACCAAATATGTCAGATCCATACCCACAGAGAATGTTGGGTCTTCAAACAGTCCGGCAAGCTCAACACCGAACACAAGGGGCAGGATACACCAAGTGAAGACGAGGAAGAGCCTCGCAAGCAAAGCACAGGGGAACAGAAGAAATTCCCACCAGAAGTCAAAACAGTCAACGTGTTACACGTGATAAAAGGGAGAGACAAAGCGGCACCTTTAGAGGAACATGCCCCAGGGCCTATCACCGTGGAGCTCCGCCACTGGTCGTCCCAACCGATCACCCTCGACCATCGGGATTACTCGACAAGTATCCGGCGTGCAGGATGGGCTGCCTTGGTATTAGATCCAATAATTGATGGATACCACTTCACCCGAGTCCTGATGGACGGCGGCAGCAGTTTAAATCTGATATATCAGGACACAGTCCGCAAAATGGGGATAGACCCAACAACAATTTGTTGCAGCAATGCTACCTTTAAAGGACTAATGCGAGGCCCGGAGGCTCACTGCAGGGGCTCCCTGCTACTAGAGGTTATATTCGGCTTCCCCGATAACTTCCGCAACGAAAATTTTAACTTTCCACGTCGCTCCGTTCCAAAGTGGCTATCAAGCACTACTCGGACGCGAAGCTTTCGCTCGCTTTAATGCGATACTGCATTACGCTTCCCTCAAGCTCAAGATGCCCGGTCCATGCGGCATCATTACAGTAAATGGAAATATTGAGCGCTCTTTGCGTGCCGAAGACGGTGCGGCCGCCTTGGCCGCCGCACACTAAACGGCCTCACCAACTCAAGCATTTGACAGGTCGTTAAGACCACGGACATGGCTAGATGAGTCCGGCTCAGCTATATGTAATTAATACAGGTTTGATGGCTATACCCCTATTACAATACAAGGGGCTCAACACGCGCGCAAAAGTGGCAATAAGGCTCACCTTTACTCATTTTCAACTATATATTGTTTATTTAGTATAACTTAACTTTTGCACGGAAACTTCTCAATTAAGTTCCTCTCTTTTTCAGATGACCATCGTGCTGCACCAGTCCAGAATACGGCATAACAGAGACATAGGCGCAGACGTGCAGCAGGGACCCGTTCGAAGGATTCTTTTTAGATTAAGACCCTGCGTAAACCTTTTTTACTGTCTCTTGTTGATACACATCCCTCATATTCTCAGTACAATTGAGAAGGATGCTGACGTATTGGCATGTGGCCACGTCAGAATATTGCACGTACCTGGACACCGGGGGCTTATTACAAAGGGTACTGTTTAGACCCGGTCTACACCATAAAGACCGAAAACCTTAGGGAGTGTTCGGCGTCGCGAGTTTGGCATTATATGCATCAGCTCCGAATCATGTCTTTGGTCAAATGTTGGGTTTGCCCGGCTCCTGTGTTTTGCTGCCTTACGTTCCGCTCTATCGGCTAAGGCGGCACCAGGAGAACTACTGCGATTGTGCACTGGTTCATCCGGACGAGCACCTCAGTAGAGAAAGCCGAAAACTAACTGTCATGATATAGCGTGAGACTGGTCAACCACTAGATGACCTATTGGAATCTTCGGGATTCCTCCGCATTAATGAAGGGCCGTTTCCCGGCCAGGCATGTACGCACCCCGAATCCGGACGAGTGCGGAGCCACCAGGGGCTATATAGTAGCCCCACTGTCAAACTCCTATGGCTAAGTGAAAGTGTTAAAGCATTATAGTCCGGTTTCCTAGTTCGCTGCGCTATCACCTCCTTATTAGGACCAAGACATTGGATTAAGTGTGAATACGCGTCTTCTGCGAACACCCCCGCATTGTATGCGTGGGGGCTGAAGCCGACGACTGCAATCTTTCAAGTTATATACATGTATACATAAACGACCGCATAGGAGGCATCACAATACTTTCGGGCAAAAGTATAAATACAGCCTTGATAAATTCAATACAACATTGTTTTTACAATGGGAATACATGTCACTCAAACATAACATTCTTCGAGCACTGGGCCTCTATCGTACGAGCGCCCTCAAGAACTTGTTCAAAATAGTGCTCGACAGCCACTCGGCCTATGGCCGAACCCTGTGCCGCGACAGTGGTGGCATCCATCTCCGCCCAGTATGTTTTGACACGAGCAAGGGCCATCCGCGAGCCTTCTATGCACGCCGACCTCTTCATCGCATTGATGTGTGGCACCGCACCAAGGAACTGCTGCACCAAGCTAAAATAGCTGTTCGACTTCGGCCTTTCCGGCCATAGATGATCCACGACAGACCTCATGGCGAGTCCGGACAATCTATTGAGTTTGTCCCATTCGGCAAGCTGATCGGTTAATGGAAGCGGACGCTCTGGAACGTTGAATTGCAACCAGAACAGCTTGTCCAATTCACGATCTGTTTGATCTCGGAAGTACTCGGCCGCATCTACGGCGCTCGCCGCTAAGTCCAGATATGCGTCGGCCGAACTCCACAGTTGATCCAGAGGGGCATACCGCGGATCGCCGAACTTCCTCCACAGCATAAAGGGCTTCCCAGCCACAATATCCCCGGCTTCACGCAGTTCCTCCTTCTTTGCTCTCATTGCAGAGCGGGTGTCTTGGTCGCCATTGTGGCCTTTTCGACGTCCGTAGCCTTCGCCCGACTTTCTTCTTCAAAAAACTGGCAGCGGTCCGCGGTGTCTTTTAACTTCGCAGCCATTTTGGCCATTTTCTCTTTGCTCTCGCTATGCGCGGCCTTCTCGGCTCTCAACTCTTCGGTTGGCTTCAAAGCGGCCGCATTACTACTTCTTGCTTGCTCCTTGGCTCGGGCAAGCTCCGCCCGCAGGGCCTCCACGGTGGCAGCTTGTAATGCCCCAAGACCGGAGCTTCAGGTGCCTTCCATGTTTTCTGGGTTTCGTCGTGTGTTTTGTTTCGCTTGTTGCATTCATCATGGCATCATGTGCATTGCATCATGTCTTCTTGCACCTCTTCTTTTTCTTTTCCGTTGTCCCTTCGGTGCCATTCTAGATCTCGGGACGAGATCCTCTTGTAGTGGTGGAGTGTTGTAATGCCCCAAGACCGGAGCTTCAGGTGCCTTCCATGTTTTCCGGGTTTCGTTGTGTGTTTTGTTTCGCTTGTTGCATTCATCATGGCATCATGTGCATTGCATCATGTCTTCTTGCACCTCTTCTTTAAAACTCAACTAAATAAAATGCATAGATCTTTGATCTATTTAAGTTGAGGGAACTCACCTGGTGATTTCTCTATACAACATATCCTCTCGATATTTAGAGAGCTAAAGTAAATATTCCAATTATTTGGATTTACCGCAAACACACTTTCAATTTAAAACTCTCAGGTCTTTTCTGCTTCGAGTTGCTCCTCAAACCTTGCCATATATTCTTTCTTCACTTTCCAGAGTTCCATAAAAAACCTCAACATTTTTGGACACTTCTATAACCAAGTCCTAGTTCAAACCCATTTGAATTAAATTCAAATGAGTTTGAATTTATATCTTTCGGTCATGCCATTTCTACTTTTCTTGGGTCAAACTCATTTTTTTGACTCCGAGAAAAAATACCCTCCTGCTCAAGCTTCTTCCCTAACCTCTCTTTCTTTTCCTTCTGTTTAATCATTTTCTACTAAAGAGTCATGAGAGGGAGGAGATCCCAGCCCACCAGGTCGTTTAGGACCAGCTAGGCCATCCTTCACTGCAGCCCCGGCCCATCTTACTTCACGGTCCCAGGCCGGCCCAACCACCCTTCCAACCCTAACTCTCTCCCGATCTCTTTCCTCCCTCCCGTAGCGCCGCCACCTCTCTCTCGATCTCTTTCCTCTCTCCTATGCGCTGCCAGAGAGAGAACCACAGCCTCTGCCCTCCCCATCTCCTCGATCCCCCTTGTCTCCCTCCAGCGCCGCTGCACACACAACGCAGTAGAGGGCGCGCCGACTGTCTTCTTCCCTGATCCCCTCGCTCCCTCTACTCTACCCCGCCTCCATCGCGTGCCCGTTTCCACATGGCGAGCCCCAAGCTCAGAAAGCTGCGCCGCCCGCCTCTGGACTCGGCTCCAACGGGATCCAGGCATCCCCGCACTGGAGCCGTCGTCCCAGCATCGTCGCCGGCCCCGCGGCTCCACCGCGCGCCCCCTTCTCGTGGCCGCCTGAGCTTCTTCCCTGCTTCTTCTCTAGGAAGGCTCGAGCTCCCGCAACCACAGCAAAAGGGAGGAACCCCAACACCCGCGCCTTCGGCCGCCTTGCGTCAGACGCCCCTGCCTCTTCGTCCCTGATGTGCGTCTCCTCTGCCGCCTCGCACGCCACCAACTCCGTCCCGAGCTCCCGCAAAAGCTCCTCTGACCTCCCCGTCCTCTGCTTCGTCTCCTCGTCAGCGCCCTGCTTCACTGGAGCCCAGCGCCATCACCTCCCCTGCCAGTTGCATGGATGCCAAGATACCTTTTGTTTTGCCAAGACGCGACAACCAGGAACGCCCAAGGACGCCTCCGTGGAATCCGCCAAGTTCCACTACTGATGAACGTTTTGGAATCGCCAAGTCAGACTACAACGCGAAGACCATGTACAACTACTGACACCCGTGGATTTCACCAAGTACCTATACCGACGACCGAGACCCTGGTTTCGACAAGTTCGCGAGTACGACCACTTCCCACGAACGTGAATGACTACCATCGCAAGAACAGGATCGGAAAGTCCAAAGACCCCAACTACCTCGACACCGACGACATGAACGTCTACGGAAACTCGTGCAACGATATACATGTACCACTACTGTCACCGAGATCGCGAGAACCTCTACCGTCGACCCTAGAGCGTGTGAGAACGACTACTTCGACTACCGTCGCGTGAAGCACTACTTCCCTCGACGTCCGAGAACGTCTACTTCCTCTACACCGCTTGACCCGAACCGCTCTGATAATGCACGCTTCGAAGGTATAACCCCGAGACGACCGCCGTGAACGAATGCATGTGTGATGTATGAGATGCTCGTGCTTGCACCGTGCTCGATTTGTCGGTGCACGTTGCCCTCTTTTACCTTGTCACCGTCATGTGGGAACCTGGTAACCGGGAGCACCCCACCTTCTATCGCATGTCACGCACCCGTCACACTTTCTTTGCACCGGGATCTCAATCGAGTAACCGGAACCGGAACGTTGCCGTGGCACCGTTTCGTTATCGTTGCCGAGGCTCCCCTTTTCATTTCCGCCACGTTGACAAATGCTTCTTAATATGCCCTTGTCAACTTCTCTTAAAATTGCATAAAACTTGCTCATGTCAGCCGCATCATGATAACAACAACTAAAATGTTTAAATTGTTGTTGCAATAAATTACTAATGCATATGGGGATTTATCGGAATTGTTGTTTGTTATACCCAGCCCCATTTAAACTGTTTAATGGGAATAGTTTTGTTATGCTTCACCTCTTGCCATGTTAACCAACATTTAATATTGTTGTATACTTAAACGGGAGAGAACTAAATAATTGATGTGGTGTTTTGTCAATATGCATCCCGGTGCATATTGAGCTCCACTTAATTTGTAGGATTGCTTGTGCACTTTGCCATGCCATGCATACTTAAACCGGACATGCATCATACTTGATTGTGCATCATGCCAGGATTATGTGATGGTTGTTTACCATGATTGTTTGCTTCTTTCCAGTGTTTCTTATTCGGGTTGGTTCCGTTAACGTCGCGTTTGTGAGGACCCGTTCGACTACGTCCGTTTGTCTTGTTCATGGGCTCGTTCTTCTTCCTTGCGGGATTTCAGGCAAGATGACCATACCCTCGAAATCACTTCTATCTTTGCTTGCTAGTTGCTTGCTCTTTTTCTATGCCTATGCTGCGATACCTACCACTTGTTTATCATGCCTCCCATTTTGTTAAGCCAAGCCTCTAACCCACCTTGTCCTAGCAAACCGTTGTTTGGTTATGTTACCGCTTTGCTCAGCCCCTCTTATAGCGTTGTTAGTTGCAGGTGAAGATTGGAGCTTGTTCCATGTTTGGAACATGGATATTTTGTTGGGATATCACAATATCTCTTATTTATTTAATGCATCTATATACTTGGTAAAGGGTGGAAGGCTCGGCCTTATGCCTGGTGTTTTGTTCCACTCTTGCCGCCCTAGTTTCCGTCATATCGGTGTTATGTTCCCAGATTTTGCGTTCCTTACGCGGTTGGGTTATAATGGGAACCCCTTGACAGTTCGCCTTGAATAAAACTCCTCCGGCAAGGCCCAACCTTGGTTTTACCATTCGCCACCTAGCCTCTTTTTCCCTTGGGTTAGGCCAGCCCAAGGGTCATCTTATTTTAACCCCCCTCCCGGGCCACTGCTTGTCTAAGTGTTGGTCCAACCGAGCGATGTTCGGAGCTACCAGGGGCAACTCTGGGCTGGCCCACCCGACGTCTTGCTCATCCGGTGTGCCCTGAGAACGAGATATGTGCAGCTCCTATCGGGATTTGTCGGCACATCTGGGTGGTTTTGCTGGACTTGTTTTACCATTGTCGAGGATGTCTTGAAGAACCGGGATACCGAGTCTGCTCGGAATGTCTCGGGAGGAGGTCTATTCCTTCGTTGACCGTGAGAGCTTGTCATGGGCTAAGTTGGGACTCCCCTGCAGGGATTTGAACTTTCGAAAGCCGTGCCCGCGGTTATGGGCAGATGGGAATTTGTTAATGTCCAGTTGTAGATAACTTGAACCTTAATTTAATTAAAATGAATCAATAGTGTGAGTTACCGTGATGGTCTCTTCTCGGCGGAGTCCGGGAAGCGAACACGGTGTTGGATTAATGTTTGTCGCAGGTTGTCCTCTAGTTTTTCGACCATGCTTTGACTTCTCTTCTCGCTCTCTTTTGCAAATAGGTTAGCCACCATATATGCTAGTCGCTTGCTGCAGCTCCACATATTTACCCTTTCCTTACCTATAAGCTTAAATAGTCTTGATCGTGAGGGTGCGAGATTGCTGAGTCCCTGTGGCTCACAGATTACTTCCAAACCAGTTTGCAGGTGCTGCTAAACCGTGCAGATTACGCAACCAAGCTCAAGGAGGAGCTCGATGAAGATCTTGTCCTTTGTGTCGTTTCGTTCTAGTTGATCAGTAGTGGAGCCCAGTTGGGGTCGATCGGGGACCTTTGTCGCATTTGGGGTTCTTCTTTTATTTTGGTTCCGTAGTCGGACCTTGATTGTATTTGGATGTTGTAATGCTTTATTCATGTAATTGTGTGAAGTGGCGATTGTAAGCCAACTATGTATCTTTTTCCCCTATTGTATTACATGGGTTGTGTGAAGATTACCTCACTTGCGACATTTCTTTCAATGCGGTTATGCCTCTAAGTCGTGCTTCGACACGTGGGAGATATAGCCGCATCGAGGGCGTTACACAGCTCCGTCTGCAGTCACAACATATTAAAGATACTGGCATCACGCTACTCTTACTATGTGACATTCACTATAAATATCACCTACCCTTTGCCTCATCAAGCCGCTTGTTAACAAGATCGATGTCGGCATCCGCCACATCTAGTTGCCGCTTTAGTTCGGCAACCCCATAAGTCCGGCTAGCCACCGGAGCTCTAGCCACCTGCACATAAAGGCAGACTGGTTGTTACCTGGGATTATGATCCTCTGATCGCCGCCGTTCTCGACGACAACCAGTCTCAGGGGCTACTATCTACACAGGGCACACCTAAAAATGTGCGATACCATCACAAATGTATACCATTTCACGTACCTCAAAGCCCGTCAGTAGACTCATAAAGGCTTCATGGAACCCGTTTTCGGCGGACAAAATCCTTTCAATCACTGTACACATTAATGTACAGTGCTCTTCTGAGATAGTTGCTCGCTCTAGCAGACCCTTCAGTACGTCCGACCGCATACCAGATGGCGCCGGACTCTTTTGATTGCTCTCTTCAAGAGCCGAATACTGAGGGCTTCGGGTGACCATGGGATTATCTTCTAGCCTTGCCGGATCCGGAGAAACTCTCTGTGATGACACTTCAGGGTCGCCCGCTTCTTGAGCCAGGGAGTCCGGGGGAGGTGTTTCGCTCTCCATCATCTCCGGAAGAAGGTCCCCCAAAGACGAGCTCTGCTGAGAAGGGCTCAGATCTGAACTACAAGATAGATGCTTCGGTTATTTTCCTCAGAAGTAAGGTAGTACATCTTCACCACTAAGTACTTTTTGATTACTTACAGCTCATTAGAGGGCTGATCCCTGCACAGACTTTGCGTGGCAAGAGCACCCTCCGAGGCGGGACCCTCTGGTGGAGCTTTCTTCTCCCGTTTGGAAACCTTGGTTTCCGGATCATCAGAGGTAGTCCTCTTCCTCCCCCGGGGGGAAGGAGTGTCAGATTCCTTCCCTTGGCCATCCTCCCTCATGGAGGCGCTCGTTCCCTTGGTTGGAACAGGTAGCGGTGGAGGCCGCTTTGGCCCTCTCTATTGCCCCCTTCATCTTCCTTTGAGGGCACCGGGAAGGTGCTGGCTCGAGCATCTTTTCCAGCACCGGATTGTCCAAGCCTTCGAGAAGGGGAGCCAAACACCGGATCATCTTTGCCTTTGTTATCCAATCCTGGTCAAAGAGCGATCCTTCAGAATGATTTCATGATAAAAGAAAGACAGTGTTTTCGGCTAGAGGATTACTTACTTGGGCCGCGGTGCGGTTGCTGCTCAGGCCCACGTCCTCGGAGGTGTCCGGAGACTCTATTTGGGGTCCAAAGAACGACTTGTACATCTCCTCGTGCGTCAGACCGAGGAAATTCTGAATAGCGCGTGGCCCTTCTAGGATGAATTTCCATAAACGGAGGGGCCGGCGTTTGCAAGGCTGGACTTGACGAACCAACATGACTTGCACTACCATAACCAAACTAAAATCTCCCTCGAAGAGATCCCGGATGCGGCTCTGCAGTATGGCACATCCTTTGCTGGACCCCAGCTCAGCCCCCTGCTGATCCATGACATCAGTTGTGATGGAGGGCCCGAGCGAAAGGCGGGGGAAGCCACCCACTTGGAACTTCTGGGAGCGGTGATGTAGAACCACTCCCGTTGCCATAATCCGGACACCTCTGGAAAGGAACCTTTTGGCCACGGAGCTCCAGCAATCTTGCTTATTAATGCACCCCTGCACACTGCATACTACCCTTCGACCATCTTCGGCTTCACATCAAAGGTCTTGAGCCACATGCCGAAGTGAGGGGTAATGCGGAGGAAGGCCTCACATACGACAATAAATGTTGAGATGTGGAGAAAGGAATCCGGGGCTAGATCATGGAAATCAAGCCCATAATAGAACATCAAACCCCTCACGAAGGGATCCAGAGTGAGGCCTAGTCCTCAAAGGAAGTGGGAGGTGAACACGACATCTTCATTGGGTTCAGGAGTAGGGACGACCTGCCCTCGGGCGGGCAGCCGATGTGAGACTTCGGTGGTCAGGTATCTTGCCTCCCTCAACTTCTTGACATCCTCTTCTGTGACGGAGGAGGGTATCCACCGGCCCTGGAGGCTGGATCCGGACATGATTGAAGGTCTGAAGCACCTGACCTAGGCTTTGGGTGTTAGAACTCGAGGTGGGGGAAGGATTCGATTGAGCACGGGAGGAAAAAAGTAAAAGCCTTGGCCCTTTATAAAGAGGGTGAATATCAAGCGTCCTCCTCGTGGCCGTTTGGGACTTGCCTAAAATCTAGGAGTTCTAGGTGTGGTTGGGTTACCCACGACCGTATTGATGAGAATCTCGTAATAAGGGGGACACGATATCTCCTTTGACAAGACGTGTCAAGAAACTGCCTTGCACTATGTGCGGGGCTAGTTAAAGAAAAACGGTTTGAATAATAACCGAGCCATGGCGCAATGTCGTGTTGCCAAAACGTGTCAGCAGCTTAGATTTTTGGAAATATTATTCTCTCTACGGTTGTATGTGGAACTTATTTTGCAGGGTCGGACACTATCCTTGTATTCAAATTCTTCCGTGGTGTATTCGGAGGAGGAACCCGCCTTGCAATGCCGAAGACAATACTGCGTGCCATACTCATCATCATTGAAGCCTAGTTCAAGGGCTACTAAGGGAGTCCTGGATTAGAGGGTATCCGGACAGCTGGATTATATCCTTTGGCCGGACTGTTGGACTATGAAGAAACAAGATTGAAGAATTTGTCTCGTGTCCGGATGGGACTCTACTTGGCGTGGAAGGCAAGCTAGGCAATACGGATATGTATATCTCCTCCTTTGTAACCGACCATGTGTAACCCTAGCCCCCTCCGGTGTCTATATAAACCAGAGGGTTTTAGTCCGTAGGACAACATACAATCATACCATAGGCTAGCTTCTAGGGTCTAGCCTCTCTGATCTCGTGGTATATCAACTCTTGTAATACTCATATCATCAAGAATAAATCAAGCAGGACGTAGGGTTTTACCTACATCAAGAGGGCCCGAACCTGGGTAAAACATCGTGTCCCCTGCCTCCTGTTACCATCCGCCTAAGACGAACAGTTCGGGACCCCCTACCCGAGATCCGCCGGTTTTGACACCGACAGTGAGCACAAATGATATTGGAATGCTAGGAAACAAGGCCTAGGGTTCATACTTTCACTAGTGCAAGTTCTCTCAACAATAATAACATAACTGGATCATATAACTATCCCTCAACATGCAACAAAGAGTCACTCCAAAGTCACTGACAGAGGAGAACAAACGAAGAGATTATTGTAGGGTACGAAACCACCTCAAAGTTATCCTTTCTGATCGATCTATTCAATAGTCCGTAGTAAAATGACACGAAGCTATTCTTTCCGTTCAATCTATCCTAGAGTTTGTACTAGAATTACAACTTAAGACACAAATCAACCAAAACCCTAATGTCACCTAGATACTCCAATGTCACCTCAAGTATCTGTGGGTATGATTATACGATATGCATCAAACAATCTCAGATTCATCTATTCAACCAACACAAAGAAATTCAAAGAGTGCCCCAAAGTTTCTATCGGAGAGTTAAGACAGAAACGTGTGCCAACCCCTATGCATAAGTTCACGAGGTCACGAAACTCGGAAGTTGATCACCAAACCATACATCAAGTGGATCACATGATATCCCATTGTCACCACAGATAAGCACATGCAAGACATACATCAAGTGTTCTCAAATCCTTAAAGACTCAATCCGATAAGATAACTTCAAATGGAAAACTCAATCCATCACAAGAGAATAGAGGGGGAGAAACATCATAAAATCCAACTATAATAGCAAAGCTCGCGATCCATCAAGATCATGCAAATCAATAACACGAGAGAGAGAGAGAGATCAAACACATCGCGACTGGTACATAACCTCAGCCCCAAGGGTGAACTACTCCCTCCTCGTCATGGAGAGCGCCGGGATGATGAACATAGCCACCGGAGAGGGATTCCCCCTTCCGACAGGGTGCCAAAATGGGTCTAGATTCGTTTTGGTGGCTACAGAGGCTTGCGGTGGCGGAACTCCCAATCTAGGTTTCTTTCTGGAAGTTTGGGTATATATAAGACGTGTTGGAGTCGGAAACAAGTCAGGGTGGTCCCCGAGGCGGCCACGAGATAGTGGGCGCGCCCCCCCACCCTCGTGGTGGCCTCGGGACTCCTTTGGTCCATCTCCGGTACTCTGTGGGCTTCTTATGGTCCGAAAACAATCTCCATGAATTTTCAAGTCAATTGGACTCTGTATGGTTTTCCTTTTCCACGATACTCAAAAACAAGGAAAAAGAGAAACTGGCACTGGGATCTAGGTTAACAAGTTAGTCCCAAAAATCACATAAAATAGCATATAAATGTATATAAAACATCCAAGGTTGATAATATAATAGCATGGAACAATAAAAAATTATACATACGTCGGAGACGTATCACGCGCGTATGTGCATGAGCTGGCCGATTCGGGTGCGTCGGGACCGCGGGCGTGCGGGCGTGAAGGGGTGTGTGTGGTGCGTGGGCGTGTCCATGCAGGTGAACACCGCACGGGTGTGTGCGCGGCATAGCCATTGGCGATCGGGGGATGTGGCGAGCATGTTGGTTCGTTGAGGGCTCGGCGCCGGTAGGGCGCGGGAGCTTGTCAAGCGCACACAGCGAGCAGGCCGGACCAGGTGGCATAGTGCGCAGGTGCGTGCGGGTCGTGGCCCGACGTTTCCCGGGTGTAAGAGTCGTCATGGCGATCGTTGTAATGTCGTGGGGTGTGTGTTTGTGAAAGTGCAACTATCCCTAGTTGGTTTTGGTAATTCATAACAACATATAACTCATTGAGCTAATGCTATTCCAAGATGATTATTTCAGGAAAGCTCAATGATTGGCATGGCATGGATGTGAAAGTGGAACCCTCAAAATGTTAAGGACAAAGGATTGGCTCAAGCTCAAAAGCTCAAGACTCTTCATTTTATATTTTAGTGATCCAAGATCACATTGAGTCCATAGGAAAATCCAATACTATCAAGGAGGGATGAGGTGTTGCTTAATGAGCCTCTTGCTTCATGTGCTTAATGATATGCTCCAAAACCCTCAACTACTTTCCCATATCCACATATGACCTAAACTCTAAGACAAACTCGGTCCTACCGATTCTTCCTATCCGGCGCCACCGAGTTTCAATTGTCATTAGCTACTGCCAAACCCTAGCAATTCGGTTCTACCGATAAGGATCTCGGTCCCACCGAGATGGGGTTGCAAACTCTCTGTTTCCCTTTCGTAACTTTTCGGTCCCACCGAAAGAGCGAATCGGTCCCACCGAGATTGCAATGTAAACTCAGTGTTTCCCCGTTGTAACTTTTCGGTCTCACCGAGTTCCACTTGGTCCCACCGAAAGAGCAAATCGGTCCCACCGAGTTTGCCTAACCAACTCTCTGGTTAGCTAATTACCAAACTCGGTCTCACCGAGTTTGTGTAATCGGTCTCACCGAGATTACGTTATGCCCAAACCCTAACCGAATCGGTCCTACCGAGTTGCATGTCAGTCCCACCGAAATTCCTAACGGTCACTAGGTTTACATTTTTGGTCCAACCGAGTTTATTGATTCGGTCCCACCGGGATTGGAAAACTTTGTAACAGTTGGATTTTGTGTGGAGGCTATATATACCCCTCCACCTCCTTCTCATTCGATGAGAGAGCCATTAGAACACATACATCATTCCAACTCATATGTTCTGAGAGAGAACCACCTACTCATGTGTTGAGACCAAGACATTCCATTCCTACCATATGAATCTTGATCTCTAGCCTTCCCAAGTTGCTTTCCACTCAAATCTTCTTTCCACCAAATCCAAATCCTATGAGAGAGAGTTGAGTGTTGGGGAGACTATCATTTGAAGCACAAGAGCAAGGAGTTCATTACCTACACACCATTTGTTACTTCTTGGAGAGTGGTGTCTCCTAGATTGGCTAGGTGTCACTTGGGAGCCTCCGACAAGATTGTGGAGTTGAACCAAGGAGTTTGTAAGGGCAAGGAGATCGCCTACTTCGTGAAGATCTACCGCTAGTGAGGCAAGTCCTTCGTGGGCGATGGCCATGGTGGGATAGACAAGGTTGCTTCTTAGTGGACCCTTTGTGGGTGGTTGCTTCTTCGTGGAGCCTTCGTGGGTGGAGCCCTTCGTGGACTCGCGCAACCGTTACCCTTGGGTGGAGCCCTGTGTGGACTCGCGCAACCGTTACCCTTCGTGGGTTGAAGTCTCCATCAACGTGGATGTAGGATAGCACCACCTATCCGAACCACGGGAAAAACATCCGTGTCTCCAATAGCGTTTGAATTCTCCAAACCCTTCCCTTTATATTCTCGCAAGTTGCATGCTTTACTTTCCGCTGCCCATAAACTCTTTGCATGCTTGCTTGAATTGTGTGATGATTGCCTGACTTGTTCCAAAATAGCTAAAATCTGCCAAGAACTAAAATTGGGAAAAGGTTAAGTTTTTATTTGGTCAAGTAGTCTAATCACCCCCCTCTAGACATACTTTCGATCCTACAAGTGGTATCAGAGCTGTGGTCTCCATTTGCTTGATCTCCATAGCTTTTGGTGGTCATAGCCTTGGTTTCACAACCTAGGAGAGTATGGCGTCTAGCGAGGGAAATTATCACCGTAGAGGTCCTTACTTTGATGGTACTAATTTTGCTAGTTGGAAGCATAAAATGAAAATGCATATTCTTGGACATAACCCCGCCGTTTGGGCTATTGTGTGTGTTGGTTTGCAAGGTGACTTCTTTGATGGGAAAGAACCAAACCGTGAAGCTACCGCGGATGAGTTGAAGATGTTACAATACAATGCTCAAGCTTGTGATATTCTCTTCAACGGATTGTGCCCCTAAGAATTCAACAAAATCAGCCGCCTTGAGAATGCAAAGGAAATTTGGGACACTTTGATTGATATGCACGAAGGTACCGACTCCGTCAAGGAATCCAAGTTGGATGTGCTTCAAAGCTAACTTGACAAATTCAAGATGAAGGATGGTGAAGGTGTCGCCGAAATGTACTCTAGGCTTGCTCTCATCACAAATGAGATTGCCGGCTTAGGAAGTGAAGAGATGACCGATAAATTCATCATCAAGAAGATCCTAAGAGCCTTGGGTGGAAAATATGATACCGTGTGCACATTGATCCAAATGATGCCCAATTACAAAGATCTCAAGCCAATGGAGGTGATTGGAAGAATTGTTGCTCATGAGATGTCACTTAAGGATAAAGAGGATCTTCACAACAAATCAAGTGGTGCCTATAAAGCCTCATGTGAAGCCCCTACATCATCAAGTGAGAAACAAGACTTCAATGAAGAATTGAGCTTAATGGTGAAGAACTTCAACAAGTTCTACAAGAGTAGAAGCAAAGATAGAAGCTCCAAGTCAAGGTCCTACAATGACAAAAGATCTTCTAGTCGAGAGAGAAACTGTTACAATTGTGGAAGACCCGGACACTATTCCAATGAGTGTACGGCTCCCTACAAGAGAAGAGAAGATTCTCCAAAAAGAAGAAGCAAAGGATCACCACCAAGAGAGAGAAGGAGTAGAGATGATCGTTATGAACGAAGACACTCACGGAGAAGCAAGGATTCGGAAAGGAAGGAAAAATCATCAAGGAGCTACACAAGACGAAGACATCAAGCTCATGTTGGTGAATGGGTATCCGGCTCCGACTCCAACAGCCACTCCGAGAGAAGTTATCACTCCGACTCCGAAGATACTCAAGAAGAAGGTGTTGCCGGTCTAGCACTTGTGTCAACCAACTCCTACGACATATTTGACTCACCAAATGAAGGAATTGGAAGATGCTTCATGGCCAAAGGTCCTAAGGTAACACACCCCGAGTATGTTGATTTCAATAGTGATGAAGATGACTTGTTAGGTGATGATTTGATTGGTGACAACTCTAGTGATGAATACTATGATTAAAGACCAATTAATCATGCTAATCAAGATAAAACGAATGACAATGATAAGGAGAAGATTGAGGCTCTAACTAAAGAACTAAAAACTCTTAAGTTAGCTCATGACACTATCTTTGAAGATCACCGAGAACTTTTAAGAGCTCATGAGAAACTACGCTTTGAAAAGCTCAATCTTGAGCAAGAGCATGAGTTCTTAAAGGCAATCAATGATGATCTCCGCAAGAAAAGTTCTTCTTACATTGCCAAGCGTTTACTCTTATCCACTTACATGCCTCAAGTCAAATCTAACAAGAAAGATTCCTCCTCTAGTAATAACAATGATCATGCTAAATCCAATATTGTTGCTTCTAGTAGTTCTCTTGATTCCACTAATGATTCTCTTAGCCAAGTTACACTTGAGCAAGAAAATAGCTTATTGAAGGGAATTATAGAGAAAGGAGTGTACAAGAGCCTTATCGGGAGTAAGTAATTCGAGGAAATTGTGCGCAAGCAAGGAATGCACCGGAAGAATCAAGGTGTTGGTTTTGAACGAAAGTTCAATGCCAATGGAGTTGAATGGGAAGAAGATCAATACCCCAAGACGAAGTTTGTCCCTCAACAAGAGAAGTATACTTCTTTCAAGGGGACACAAGCTCAAGATGATCTTCCACCACAAGACTACGAGCAAAAAGGCAAGGACAAGCTTCAAGAGGAAATTGATGCATTTGAAGAAGCTCCTAAGACCTTAGTCAAGTGGATTCCCAAGACTACTTCAAGTTCCACTTCATCAAGTACGACTACAACTCCAAGGATTCCCATCAAGATGATGTGGATCCAAAAGAAGAAGAACTAGAGAGTTCTTGAGGGTGACTCCGCCAACATACTTCACTCTTATCATTTTGGCAAGAACAAGTGCAATCAACTTCCACATCTTGCACTAGTTCAAGGAGTCACAAACCCTCTTGTTGGTAAGACAAGGGACAAGGTAACCTAAAGTTTTCATGGACATCATCTTTTGTGTTCATCACTCTATGTCTATGGATATCCTTGTTTGTTCCTTGTGGGACTAACCCATGTAGGTATTGAAAGTGCAATTCACTCAAAAGGATAGCTCCAAGAGATCTACATCAACATTGAGCATCCACATCTTCAATATCTACATGAAGTCATCATCGACAAACCCAAGGTTAGTTCATCCCTCTTAGGGGGGATATCACATCTAGGGGGAGCTTTACTCTAAGACTTGAGCTAAAGCAACTCTAAAGATGTGAACAAAACAATGCTTCATGTAAAAGTGGTAACCCCACTTGAGCTTAAACGATGAGTATGACCTATGATCAAGTGTTCTCACTTGACTCCTAAGTCAATATACTCATATATAGATGACCTAGTCATCGCAAATTGCTTGATAGATGCTAGAATTGGTTGTGCATGCTTTGCCACATATTTCATTTGCTATCTTATTGTGTGAGCATGCTGATTGCATATTTTACTCATTTGAGGACATCCACTTGTTGCTTTGATTGTTTGGCTTTATCTTCTTTTGCCAAGTGGATGGACAAGAATGCCTAAGAACCTCCTCTAGCTATCTATGCTTTTCTCGTCTCAAACTCTATTCATGCTGCATCACAAAATTTGATCAAGTCAGATTCGAACCACTCTGTGTGAGGAGCGCTCGCAGTCCCCGATTCGTCATAGACTTAAACTTCCAAAACCTCTTTATGAATCTCGGTCTGACCGATACTCCATTTCGGTCCTACCGAGTTCATTAAGTTGATCTAGGTTTTCGATCTCGGTGCAACCGATTTGAACTTTTCGGTCACACCGAGTTGCAATAACTGCACACAGTTTTGCATCTCGGTGCCACCGAGTTGTTCCACTCGGTCACACCGATAGGGTCGGGCTATATATAGTGACGGGCAGAATTTTGGAAATTTCTCCGAAACCTCCTCGCCCGCGCAATAGCCTGCTCTGCCCCCGAGGTCTCCGGATCGTCTCCTCGCCGCCAGTAGCCTCCAGTCGCTGGTCTTCGCCGCCGTCAATGGATTTCTGCCCCGCCGTTGCCGCCATAGCATGTCCACGCCGAACTAGGGTATGGACTTGATCATTGTGCTATTCCTCAATCTGATTCCCAGCACATTGTGATCATCATGAATCTTGCCATGATTGATAAACTTCTATCCAGTCAAAATGCTCGTAGATTAGGTTTAATTCGAAAATTTTAGGGTTAGGTTTCCGCCGAAACCATCTCGGACCCACCAAGTTGAAAAACTCGGCCCCACCGATCTGGCTTTTGCCATTGCACAAGTTAAACTCGGTCTGACCGAGAATAACTTATCGGTGCAACCGATTTTGGAATTCTGTGAAACCCTAGGAGTCTCGGTGCCAGCGAACTGTGACTCGGTCTGACCGAGTTCACCAGTTCTGGTGCCAAAACTGCTTCGGTGTCACCGAGTTTGAAAATCGGTAGATCCGAGATGCTTTCTGTGGAAAACTAAAACTAAGTTTTTGTATTAATCTTTTGCAAAAATCTCTGCTTTTTGTGATGCTCATCCACTCCATCTCTTCTATAATCTATTCACAGGGTCAACAGTCAGTTTGCAACATGTCTGATCAAAGTGACAGCCAGAACCTCTCAGAGCAGCAAGTTGTGATGAGTGAGGGCACTAGCCCCTCAAGTTCTTCTGATGATGGCAGCAGAAGCACCCCCAGCAATCTGCCTAAGGCTGCCACACGTCAAAGGAAGAAGAGAACGTCTGATTCTGAGGATGAAGACTATGTGGCAGAGGAAGAGGCCACTTCCAAGAGGGTTGAGCCAGCTCAAGGCTCAAAGCCAGGCCTGAAAATCAAAAGGCCAGCAGGCAGGTAGCCCATGTCTAAGGCTAGAGCCTCCACTGAGAAGTCTGCTCCCATTGAGCCCGTTGCAGCTGAGGGCAAGAAGAGGAAAGAGAGAGTAAAGAAGACTGTAGCCAAAGTGCTTGGGAGAGCCTCCATCATGGTAGAACAGGAGGAGGAAGAAGAGGTTGCTGCACCAGCACCCAAGGCAGCCAAACTTATGGGAGATGCCATAAGGTCAGGAACAGCTGCATCCAGGACCAAGGAAGCACCCAAGGCTGCACCTAAGACTAAGACAGCACCAAAGAGAAACACAAGGAGTATACCTGCCGCAGAAAAGAACAAGGCCCCAGTGCCTGAAGCTATTGAAGAAGAGGAAGAGAGTGTCCTTAGGAAGCTCAAGCCCAAGATCCCAGACCACAACGATGCTCATCCTGTGGCTGAGGATATGAAGCTCAGGAGAGATTCAGGGCTGAGGAAATGGAGAGAAGCAGATCCGTATGCTTCTAGGAGAAGGACTGCCGTGGATTACAGGTTTCATACAAAGGAGCAACAAGATTTTTATGAGACTGTTTTGCTTGACAAGAAGCCAATCGTTTGTGACATGAGATGGGTCGACTGGACCTATATCAAGGAGAATGAAGAGCACTATCCAGGAGTTCAGGACAGCTTCAGAGCATGTGGAGTAGAGGACTTTGTTGGGCAGAAGCTCACAAAGTGGAACGAGGAACTCATCATGCAGTTCTACTCCACAGCTCACTTTTATCCGGATGGCAGGATTACTTGGATGTCTGAGGGTACAAGGTACCAATCTACAGTGGCTAAGTGGGCACAGTTCATCAATGCCCCAGAAGAGCAAGATGAGGACTTGGACATCTATGCCAAGAAGAAAATGGACCATAACTCCATGTCCAACATGTACAAGGAAATTCCCAATGAAGCTCTTGACACATTCAGGTTTGGCTCAGTGCACTATCTGCTCTCAGGATTGCCTACTATCAATTGGATACTAAGGCACACTCTGTTGCCTAAGTCTGGAGATCACAAGATGATCAGAGGTCACGCGATCAACCTGCTTCATGTCTTTGACGTGCCTCAGAAATTCAAGGTCATGAGTCTCATTGTGGAAACCATTAAGAGGACAGCTGCAGATCAAAAGAGGAGCTGTGGATATGCCCCTCAGATTCAGGAGCTCATCAACTCCAAGATGGGCACGGGCGTATATCTTTTGGATAAGGAACACCTGCCCATCCGTCCAGATTTTGAGAACAATGAAGTTGTGATGACAGAGAATGAGCCATCGTCTGCACAAGCATTTGCAAAGAAGGAGAAGGCGAAGAAGGAGAAAGCTGCCAGGATGCCTACTCAAGAGGAGGCATCTGAGTACTTCTTGAAGACCAAACAAGAGCAGCTCAGTTACTTGATTGCATCCTCGCTGAGAATTGAGCAAAGTCTAGCCAACCTCACTAAAAATCAGCAGAGCCTAGAGAGGATCATGGAACAGAAGTTCTATGACTTGGATGTCAAGGTAACAGAAGTCTAGTCTGTAGTGGAGCAGCTCCAGGAGGACATGAATGAGAGGAGAGGCAGGACCACAACTCATGCTTTTTCTAGAGTGCCACGAGGTCCGAGGTCGTCTGCACTACTAGTTGCTGACACCAGAGCTACAACGTCTGCACCAGCCACAGCCTCAGCTCCAGCGTCTACCTCAGCTCCAACTCCAGCGATTACTTCAGCATCTACCGAAGCCTTCGTCCTTGGAGTGATCCGGACTCCACCACCACCTGAAGATCAAGCCTGAGCGATGACTTAGCACTATGCATTTTCTAGGAACTTTTTGGTAACTTGTTGCCAAAGGGGGAGAAGATGTATAGATCATAGGCTTCGAGAGAGAGAGTGTTGCTTTTCTCTCTTGCTTTATTTGGTGGCTTTTCGAACCTTTTCTGCTTTTGAGTGCTTGATACTATGTCATTATTTGTGAGACATCGATGATCATGTGTTTGATCATAAGCTACACTTAATGCTTGCTTAAATATTATCATGCTATCTATCGTTGTGATCATTCACTATTCTTAGTGATGAGTGCATGTTTTTCATTCTTATCATTTTGAGCGCTCCATCAAGATGTATGTGACATGGAAGAGTAACCCATGACTCTAACTCTTTGTGCATTTGCAGTCCAAAGCAAATTTTAAATATGCACAAATTTAGGGGGAGCTCTTACTTATCACATACTTCTCAAAGCGACGATATACTTCATGCTTATTATCATTTGTCGAAGCTTTGATCTATATGTTGTCATCAATTACCAAGAAGGGGGAGATTGAAAGTGCAACTATCCCTAGGTGGTTTTGGTACTCATAACAACATATAACTCATTGAGCTAATGCTATTCCAAGATGATTATTTCAGGAAAGCTCAATGATTGGCATGGCATGGATGTGAAAGTGGAACCCTCAAAATGTTAAGGACAAAGGATTGGCTCAAGCTCAAAAGCTCAAGACTCTTCATTTTATATTTTAGTGATCCAAGATCACATTGAGTCCATAGGAAAAGCCAATACTATCAAGGAGGGATGAGGTGTTGCTTAATGAGCCTCTTGCTTCATGTGCTTAATGATATGCTCCAAAACCCTCAACTACTTTCCCATATCCACATATGACCTAAACTCTAAGCCAAACTCGGTCCTACCGATTCTTCCTATCCGGCGCCACCGAGTTTCAATTGTCATTAGCTACTGCCAAACCCTAGCAATTCGGTTCTACCGATAAGGATCTCGGTCCCACCGAGATGGGGTTGCAAACTCTCTGTTTCCCTTTCGTAACTTTTCGGTCCCACCGAAAGAGCGAATCGGTCCCACCGAGATTGCAATGTAAACTCAGTGTTTCCCCGTTGTAACTTTTCGGTCTCACCGAGTTCCACTCGGTCCCACCGAAAGAGCAAATCGGTCCCACCGAGTTTGCCTAACCAACTCTCTGGTTAGCTAATTACCAAACTCGGTCTCACCGAGTTTGTGTAATCGGTCTCACCGAGATTACGTTATGCCCAAACCCTAACCGAATCGGTCCTACCGAGTTGCATGTCAGTCCCACCGAAATTCCTAACGGTCACTAGGTTTACATTTTTGGTCCAACCGAGTTTATTGATTCGGTCCCACCGGGATTGGAAAACTTTGTAACAGTTGGATTTTGTGTGGAGGCTATATATACCCCTCCACCTCCTTCTCATTCGATGAGAGAGCCATCAGAACACATACATCATTCCAACTCATATGTTCTGAGAGAGAACCACCTACTCATGTGTTGAGACCAAGACATTCCATTCCTACCATATGAATCTTGATCTCTAGCCTTCCCAAGTTGCTTTCCACTCAAATCTTCTTTCCACCAAATCCAAATCCTATGAGAGAGAGTTGAGTGTTGGGGAGACTATCATTTGAAGCACAAGAGCAAGGAGTTCATTACCTACACACCATTTGTTACTTCTTGGAGAGTGGTGTCTCCTAGATTGGCTAGGTGTCACTTGGGAGCCTCCGACAAGATTGTGGAGTTGAACCAAGGAGTTTGTAAGGGCAAGGAGATCGCCTACTTCGTGAAGATCTACCGCTAGTGAGGCAAGTCCTTCGTGGGCGATGGCCATGGTGGGATAGACAAGGTTGCTTCTTAGTGGACCCTTTGTGGGTGGTTGCTTCTTCGTGGAGCCTTCGTGGGTGGAGCCCTTCGTGGACTCGCGCAACCGTTACCCTTGGGTGGAGCCCTGTGTGGACTCGCGCAACCGTTACCCTTCGTGGGTTGAAGTCTCCATCAACGTGGATGTAGGATAGCACCACCTATCCGAACCACGGGAAAAACATCCGTGTCTCCAATAGCGTTTGAATTCTCCAAACCCTTCCCTTTATATTCTCGCAAGTTGCATGCTTTACTTTCCGCTGCCCATAAACTCTTTGCATGCTTGCTTGAATTGTGTGATGATTGCCTGACTTGTTCCAAAATAGCTAAAATCTGCCAAGAACTAAAATTGGGAAAAGGTTAAGTTTTTATTTGGTCAAGTAGTCTAATCACCCCCCTCTAGACATACTTTCGATCCTGCAGTTTGATTTCGTGCTCAAGAAAAGGCGTTCGTGTGCCGGAAAAACCACCTCGCCATGTCCATGTTCTTCCTCCTCCATTCTTCTTCATTGGTTTCAGCCACAGCATTAGAGAGAGAGCTTAGTGAGAGAGAGAGGAGAGCTAGGGCGAGGGAGCTGCGCCAACAATTGGCATCACAGCCACGTGAAGACTGGAGCTCGCTGGCGATGTCCATCGTCTTGTACGCCGGCGGAGCGGGCGGATCATTACCGCAGCCGGTGCCGCTGCTCACCTCAGACAACTACATAGCATGGTCGATGAAAGTGGAGACAAACCTCGTCGCAGTCGGGCTGTGGGAGGTGGTGGTGGTGCCGGAGGATGCAACGACGGCGGTGATCGCGAAGAAGGACAAGCCGGCACGCGCCTACCTGCTCAGTGCGCTCGTGGAGGATCTGCTGCTGTAGGTAGCGTCTAAGAATACGGTGGCGGAGGTGTGGGCGAGCCTCAAGGCCAGGTTCATCCGCGCAGATCGCGTTAGGGCGGCATGGCTATGCACCCTGCGCGGCGAATTCGAGCTCCTGCGCATGGCGGAGGGGGAGTCGCTGGACGCGTTCACTGGCGGGCTTGGATGCATGGCAGCGCACTTTGCGGGGCTCGGCTCGACCCTGGAGGATGCAACGCTCGTGAAGAAGCTGCTTGACTCGGTGCCAGACCGCATGTACGCGGCGGTGGCCGGGATCGAGTAGTTCTGCTATGTGAGCACCATGGCGTTCTAGGAGGCCTTGAGTCGCCAGAAGGCATTTGACGAGCGGCTGCGGCGACGCGGCCAGGTGGACGGCGAGCGAGGTGACGGGAAGCTTCTATACACATCAGCGCAGTGGCCAGCTCAGGATTGGCAGCAGGGAGGTATGCGGGATGACGAGGACGTGCGTAACAACGCATCGGGCTTCGGCGGCCATCGGCGTGGTCGCTGTTATAAGTGCGGCGAGCATGGGCACTTCAAGCGGGAGTGTCCGCAGCTCAGGAAAGCGCCAGCGATGGAGCGTGCCCTACTCGTGGACGACATCGAGGACGGCGGGCTGCTTTGAGCCACGGCTTAGGGCGTGAGTGTTGGAGAATAAGCCGCGGCGATGAACCGGACGGGACCAGCGCGTGTATGGGTGCGAGCTACCCGAGTCGAGCGCATCGAGACCGCGGGCGTGCGTGTGTAGCTGTAAGTGTGGTGGGTGGGCGTGTCCATGCAGGTGAACACCACAGGATGTGTGTGTGTGGCATAGCTCTTGGCGATCGGGGGACGCTGCGAGCACGCTGGTTCGTTGAGTGCTCGGCGCAGGGACCGCGCGGGAGCGCATCGTGCGCACGCGGCGAGCGGGCCAGACCAGGTGGCGTAGTGGGCAGGTGTGTGCGGGTCGTGGCCCGACGTTGCCCGGGTATAAGAGTCGCCGCGGCGATCGCTGTAATGGCATGGGGTGTGTGTTTTAGTTCGTGCTCAAGAAAAAGCGTTCGTGTGCCGGAAAAACCACCTTGCAGTGTTTGTGTTCTTCCTCCTCCTCCCTTCTTCTTCGTTGTTTTGAGCCACGGCATCAGAGAGAGAGAGCTGAGTGAGTGAGAGAGGAGAGCTAGGGCGAGGGAGCTGCGCCAACAATTTTGATGCATCTATGGATAGTATCGGGGGGTATGTGAAAGTGCTAGTTATCGACTAGAGGGTGGTGAATAGGTGATTTTTATGAAAGTCTTCAAAACACGGGGGCTTTGAAGACAAACAGTAGAAATGAACCTATTGATATGCAGCGGAAGGTAGACTACACTAGACAAGCCATAGTCAAGTAAGCAATGAAGTGAAAGCACGAAGACTATCAGCAGCTAGGTAGTATGGATCCGGATGGAAGATAGTATGAATCCAAACAACAACGGTCTTCACACAATGAAGTCAATCAGATCATGCAAGCAGGCAATGACTTCACGAAGACAAACAGTAAGTCAAGAGAGGTAAAGGATAGAACTAGTTGCTTGGTGAGGACAAGGATTTGTTGGACCAGTTCCAGTTGCTGTGACAACTATACGTCTGGTTAGGGAGGCTGAGATTCAACTCAGAAGACCGCGTCTTCACCTTATTCGCCTTGAGCTAAGGACACACAGTCCTCGCCCAATCACTCTGGTAAGTCTTCAAGGGAGACTTCCAAACCTTCACATACTTTGTTCACCGGCGATCCATAATGACTCTTGGATGCTCAGAACGTGACGCCTAACCGGCTGGAGGATTCACAGTCCTCAAGTGTAAGAAGTCTTCAGATCACGCAGACAGAAAGACTTTAGTGATGCCTAACACTCTTTGGCTCTGGGTGTTTAGGGCTTTGTCCTCGCAAATATTTCTCTCTCAAAAGCTTCAGAGGTGGGTCGCTCTCAAACGACAAAAGTTGTGCACTAACTCTGAGCAGCCACCAATTTATGGTGTAGGGGGTGGGCTATTTATAGCCAGGAGGCAACCTGACCTGATTTGTCCGAAATGACCCTGCGTCACTAAGGAACTGACACGTGTCCAACGGTCATATTTCAAACACACGCAGCAGCTTGACTTGGGCTACAAGTAAAGCTGACTTATCCAGCTCTGGATAAGATTTGCTGTCATTGTCTTCGCTCGAAGACATAGGATTTGGTTGAGCATCACTTCAGTCACTCTGACTTTGTTCACTTGGACCCCACTTAACAGTACGGTGGTTCCTATGACTCAACAAAGAAAAAAGGAAACTATGGAACAACTATGTCTTTGCAATCCATAGTCTTCATGCGATGTCTTCTCATGTCATAGTCTTCAATGTGAATCTCTTCACAAACCACATTGTCTTCAATGTCTTCACACATTTCTAGGGGTCATCTCTAGTAGGTAAACCGAATCAATGAGGGACTACTACCTGTGTTATCCTGCAATTCTCACAAACACATTAGTTCCTCAACCAAGTTTGTCATCAATACTCCAAAACCAACTAGGGGTGGCACTAGATGCACTTACAATGTCCCCCCTTTTTGGTGATTGATGACAAACTGGTTGAAGTTTTCAACGGGGATAAAAGTATGTGTAAATTTAGAGATTTAAGGCATTGTCTTCATAAGTAGCAAAAGGCTCCCCCTGAAGATGTGCATATAAGTAGTTTGCTCTTGAATGCAAATGCACATGGCAAGTTTTACTTGTGGAGATCCTTTTCTGCATATGAAGACAATTCATCGTGCATATAAGGATATAACAAAGATAATGACATGCACAATAAAAAATGGGCATCTGTGGAATGACTTCATGCGGAATTTATCATCGCATCATAGAGTGGCAGACAAGGTAGTAGACGACCATCAAGTTTAGGTCACAACCCAAAGAACCAAATGTATCAAAAATGAGAGTTGTAACCACTTAGCAAAACTATAGCAATCACCCATATGGATCCGCTTGAAGACTATCAACTCATATGTTTCTCCCCCTTTTCTCAGTAAGGACCAAAAAGGTTTGAAGAAATAGAGCATCTACTCGTTCCCATCAGGAGTAGATGAAGTTGCAGGGTCGACGTTGGAGTTCGGTGGTGCAGAGGGGCCTGGTGCAGTGTCGAGATGCAGAGAAGCCATGGCTGGTGAAGTGGCATCGTATTCTTCTTTAACGACTCTCGCAACAACAGTTGCAGCCGAAGATGAATACTCAAAATCTTCAATGGGTGGAGTTCGACACTAGCTTGCATTGCGAGGAGGAGTGGAGTCAAATTTGAAACCCTCGGTGAAGCCATCTTCGCGAAGATTTTCTTCAGGGCATAGCAGTGTGAGACTCTTCCAGGACCTCCTACAGGCTTCATGAGCAACAAATGAGTTCTTGGCTAAGTTTCTGGTGTGATTGACACCCACCAAAATGCTCTGCATCTGACGCTTTAGCCAATCATGGTGCCTATCTTGTTTCTGATGCAAGGCCACAAGAAGCTCTCGGTCATTGAGCACACGAGATCGCTTCTGAGGCCTTTGAGCAATGGTGCTTTTAGTGGCTTCAGTAGTTGCACGATGAGGTGCACGTTTATTGCCAGCCAGAGGTTAGACACGAGTTGTAGCAAGAACTCCCTCAATTGGTTGCGAGAAGCATTGGGGATCAATGTTATGAAGATAAATTGGCTCCTTGGTAGGTTCAGGGTAGATGGCTTCGACAGACATATCAACCTTAGGCAAAAAATAAGATGGTTGCACGCAGAGGGCTGATAGTTGACAGAAGAGTGAAGCTTGATTAAGCGCATCACCCATGGAGCATAAAACTTCAGGCAAAATAGATCAATTCTAGATGCAGCAAGTTGCGTGATGAAGAAATCTTGAGCATTAAAGCTGATGCTATTGAGAATATAGAACACCAATGTCTTCATCGTGCCTTCAAGCTTGGCTACAGGAGAATGTCCTTTGACGGGCCATAGAGTTCGCCTTACAATGTGATAAATGGTTCGGGGCAGATACTTGAGGTCTTCGACAAAGAACTCCTTAGGATATTCAGCATCTTGTGGTAGTGGCTTCATCATGCTGAGCATCTGACTCATGTTGGGCCCAGGCTTCTGAAATATGCTCTCCAATGCATTCCTGTGTAGCTGACAACCAAGTTCATAGTATTCACCTGGAGTGTGCAGGGAAGTAAGCTCGATGATATCTTCAGCTTTGGCTTCATGGTGCACATCACCTGTCATCCACTCAAGAACCCAAGTCTTCGGATCCTTGTTGTAGCCACGAATGTGAAGAGTAGCATAGAATTGCAGCAGAAGCTCTTCGTTCCAATGCTCTTTGTCAGTGACGAACCACAGAAGGTCAACATCTCTGAAACAGTCTAGAGCTTCTTCCAAGAAGGGCATTCCAGCAATGGCTTCACAATCCAGACGCATGTGAGGAAAGATTCTCCCTTGATTGTATAAGATACATGAGTAATAAATGCGCTGCTGAAAGCTCCAGAAGCGATCAGATGAGATCTTTGGCTTCGAGTACGGGTTCTTGGTACTGTCAAAGAATGTGTTGTGTGCCCTGAAGCTTCTTACACTGAACGATCCTGGCGATGTTGCAGCACCGGGAAACCTTGGTAGTCTGGGCTTTGGCTTCTGGACCTGAGGCTTGTGCTCCACATGATATTCATATTGTAGTCCGGGAGCAGTGGAAGGAACCAGAACAGGCCATCTAACAGTGACAAGTTGGCCTCGATCAAATGCCTGCTCAATAGTGTGAGGCCTTGGAGGTGGAACGGCGGTGTCGTCATTGACAGTGGCTTCAGGTTGCACACTAGCTTCAGGTGCAACATTAGCTTCAGGCATCTCATGAGCTTCTGGCTCCACATTGGTTTCAGGCGCCACATTATCTTCAGCTATGATAGTGTCATTTGCTTCAGCATCATGTGTTGTGGACGCCTCAGTATGTTCAACCTCCGTGTTGTCAATGACAGGAGGGTCGGGCAAAGTCACGTTCTCCTCGGGAACGACTTCTTGAGTGACAAGGGTGTGGCAACTCTTTCTTCTGGACGTGGTACATGATTTTCATTGGCTGATGCAGCCGGAATGTCGTTAGCAGCATTGGCTTCAGACTCAGAGACATTAGCAGTGGGAGTGGCTTCAGGAAACACTTGGCGTGCTACTAAGCTTTGTTGCACTTCTCCCTCTGGAATGCTCGACATGGCGACCTGTGGCCTAGGGCCTTTGCGAAGCCTACGAAATGCGGGCCACGCATATGGTGATGGAGTGGTCTGGACCATGTAGTCGTTGTCAAGTACTAGAGTGGTGACTTGAGGTGGTGGAATAATGGGTGTGTCTTCATTACTTGGGGTCTCTTGTTGAGGGCGATCAGCCCATGAAGCATCCTATGCAATTGGCGTCAAAGGACGACTAATGCTGATGAGTTTGTTGTTCGTGAGAACAGGCGATGATACCGGTTGGTGCTCGATCTGAGGAGGACTTCATCATCTTCTACATTGTCTTCATGATCAATGTCTTTAGCTGTGATGGGGTCAACAACTAGTACTTCTTCGTCTTCATCTGCCTCTGTGGTAGCAGGCTCATGAACTACAAGTTGACGCTCTTGGTTGGAGGAGGCAAGACCTGCAACTGAGATGGGCTCAACAACAAGTGGCTCTGTGGCAGAAGCACGCTCTTTCCGCGAAGACTTTGTCTTCGGCTTCTTCTTGGATGGAGCATCATCAGAAGCATTCTTGTGCTTGCGCTTCCTGGCATCAGCTTCAGCTGCCCTGGTTTTCTTTAGCTCTGAAGTTGCCGAGGGGACCTTAGGCTTCGAGCCTATCATGCTAGTAGAGAAGACAATGCTAGGTGCCTCCTGCCTTGGTGCTTCAGTGCGTGCCACAGCAGACTTCTTCTTCTGTTTGGCAGCCATTCTGGTGTCGATACCAGGACGCCCCAGTGCCTTGCGCTTCTCTACCTCATTGTGTGCTTGAACACATTTCCATATGAAGTATTCCATCCGCTCTCTTGAACCTTTTGCTTCTTCACGTTTCTTGTGAAACTGTTCCTTGAGCTCATGCAACATCTTCTTGAAGCTTTGAACATCAGCCACGCTGAGCTTTGCCATGTGCTTCTTGAACTGTGCCTACTCAAAATCAATTTTGTTCTTCAGTTCAACAATCTTCTGAGCCAAGGTCAACTCATTAGCAATGGTTCTGTGGAAGGTAACGCTGATGTCAACTAGCAGCTGAAGATCATCAATGCTGAGGCTCGGGTCATCAAACCATTCGTCGATGAAGTGGTTTAGAATATCCACATCAAAGAGGGGCAGATCGTTGAAGATCTCCGCCTCTTGCTTGCTCTTGATCAGCAGCTCAAGGGCATCATCACCAAGATCTTCGTCGCTGGATAGATCAATGGTTTCATCTTCGTTCCGCGGAACGACAGCAGGTGTAAGTTCATGCCTAGAAATCTTCATGGGCTTCTTCTTCTTGGGCTTCTCCCTCTTCTTGGAGACACGAGAAATATCTTCAGATTGCACACTGGGTTCAGGAGGTGAAGTGGCCAATGGCTTCGCACGTGAAGCTTTTGGTGTGGCAGAGGGCTTCGAAGCCTTTGACTTCTTTGGCTTCTGCTTTGGTGGTGCTGGCGCATCTTCAGAATCTGCGTCGTCAGCTGAGTGGTCCATCATAGCCCCATGTACAACAATATGAGTGATGAGGCCTTCGAGGTTGTAGAAGGGGCCGATTTCATTGGGATTGCCATCATGTGTGCCATCAGCCCTTGGAGCAGACAAACCAGGTTTGAAATTGAGTCCCAGGTCCTTCTTGTTCTCTGCAGCAGACTCCTTTACAAACTGAAAATTGCGCTTGAAGTGATTGTCTTCACGACACCATAGCAGAGATGATGGGTCGGCATTGTCTGGCTGCGGTCCATGGACCATGCAAGGCTAGAAGCCTTGAGCTATGGCTTCAGTCTTGGACTTGGGCTGAAGACCTCTGTATACAATATCTCCCCAGGGGCCCTTGATGGCATTCTTTTCAGCATATTCGGTAGTTACAAATCTGTATTTGTACCACTCGTCTGCCCAATATCTTCGAATCCATTGGATTCGGTTCTTGCGTTCTCCGTAGGTTTCCTCAGGATTTGTCTTGTACATTTCAAAGAGATTTGGTTGCAGGTCCTTGGTTGTATCCCCGTGGCGCTGCCTGCCACCCTTTCTAGTTGATTTCTCAGTGGCCATAGTATTCAAGCTGAAAGGCTTCAAGACTGTGAATGGCTTCCGTCTGCTGGTCAGACAGGAACTGGCTTCAAGAGAATTGATGTGTCGCTATAAGAATTCTGCAAACGAATGCACGCTGTGAGAACCAAGGGATTCTCCCATGGACATGTACCAGTGACAGCATTAGAGGTGCGATGGAAGGGGAAGAGGTCATACGCATTCTCAGAAGATTTTGAATATAAATCAGTTTGAAGACATTGACCTCATAGTGCGAAGACATTCACTTATTTGAAGAGAGTCGGTTCCAAATTTGTATGAATCCATGAATAAGTACAGGTGAGGAATCTAACTAGTTGTGAAGCATAAGTTAACATACTTGGCATGATATGAGATGCAGACATGGACAGATCTAGATATGAAAGTGAAGAAACTCCTTTTGGTCGAAGTGGATGGATTTGACGGATCAAAAAAGGGCAGTAAAAGTAAGATTTAATTACCACACAAAGAACTGCTAGACGAAGTTGAGAGGAAGGCCGAGCAGTTCAATCTCCCGCGCCCTAACTTGGCGGCGAAAGACACCTACGGTGGCAGCGAAGAGGATGAGGTCCGGGACCGGCGTGAGGACGACATCGAAGAAGTCGCGGCAGCTAAGTGCTTCGTCTCCGGCGCCGTCGCGAGCTAGCGGAGGCGTTAGGGTTTGTGCGAGGTGGCGAGGTGGAAGAAGAGATAATGACCGCGGTGAGTTGAGTATTTATAAGGAAAGGGACAGCACAACGTAATTACGCATGTACCCCTGTCGGTTCACATCTGAAGGACACGTGGCCTGCATGCAACACATTAGAAGTTGTTCCATGTTCCACACATGCCTGGATTGTCAGGTGGTCGTTCCGGCTTTTCCGGGTTTCAGGCAATAAGGATGTTGCTTTAAAACAGATTCAACTTTTGTCTTTGTATCTTCTGCTAACAAGGACGCGGAGAAGACTTTCGATAGTTTCAACAGAACGCATATGATTTGGATAGATAGAATTTAAGGTAGAAGCATAGAAGGGGTTAGGGTCCGATCACATTCACTTAGATGAAAAGATTCAAACAAGAAGACATAGCTATAAGTGAATGCTGTAGAGGACAGAACACAAGTATATGTATATATAATACCAAATCAACATTGAGAAGATAAACATGAAGTCAAATCAATGTTGAAGACAAACCAAATGCGAAGACTTTGCAAATGCGTCGTCAAACGAAACACTTCAAACCAGAATTTGGTGGTGGCATTACCCACCGTATAGGAAGTATTAGACCCAGACACGACACACAATTATCGTGGCGCTCTGAAGTCATATTCCGCATTAATGTATTCACACTCAGAGTGTATGTCTTCATTGATTGAAGATATACTTCACTTCATGTGTTTCCCATATAAGTCATCACATGCATAAGCGTTAGGATGTGTGTCCAATCACAGGACATTCGAGGATTCTAAGATATTTATCTCACACCGCAACTTGCAAACCCTTTTCTCATCCAAGGGCTTTGTGAATATATCTACCAATTGCTCTTCAGTGTTGACGTGAATGATATCAATATCTTCCTTCATGACATGGTCTCTGAGAAAGTGATGACGAATTTCAATGTGCTTTGTCTTCGAGTGCTGAACTGGGTTGTTGGCAATCTTGATGGCGCCTTTATTGTCGTAGTAAAGTGGTACTTGCTTCAGACGGATACCATAGTCCTTGAGAGTTTGCTTCATCCATAGAAGCTGAGCGCAGCAAGATCCAGCAGCAATGTATTCAGATTCAGGAGTGGAGAGAGACACACAGTTCCGCTTCTTTGAAGGCCAACAGACAAGAGATCATCCAAGAAAGTGACATGTGCCTGATGTAGACTTGCGATCAACCTTGTCACCAGCATAGTCAGCATCTGAGAATCCAACTAGATCAAACTCTGAGCCCTTTGGATACCATAATCCTAGTGTTGGGGTGTAAGCCAAATATCGAGGAATTCCCTTCACAGCTAAGTGATGCGACTCCTTTGGTGCCGCTTGGAATCGGGCACACATGCAAACGCTAAGCATGATATCTGGCCTAGATGCACATAAATAGAGTAAAGAACCAATCATGGAGCGGTATACCTTTTGATCGAACTCTTTACCATTGTCGTTGGGATCCACATGACTTTTGGTTAGCATTGGCATCGTGTATCCCTTGCAGTCTTGCATTCCAAACTTCTTCAGGAAATCTTTGAGGTATTTACCTTGAGATATGAAGATGTTGTTACTTTGCTGATGGATTTGAAGACCAAGGAAGAACTTCAGCTCCCCCATCATGGACATCTGATATTGCTCTTGCATCATGTGCCCAAACTCATCACTGTATATTTTGTCAGTGCATCCGAAGATAATTTCATCCACATAGATCTGGCACACAAACAGTTCACCATCATATGTCTTCATGAAGGGAGTGGGATCGAGGGAACCAGGTTTGAAGCCTTTGCTCTCGAGGAAGTCTTTGAGTGTGTCATACCATGCACGAGGGGCTTGTTTGAGGCCATACAGTGCCTTTTTGAGCTTGTATACCATATCATTATGTCTTGGATCTTCAAACCCAGGTGGTTGTGCAACATACACTTCTTCTTCAATCTTGCCATTGAGAAAGGCACTCTTCACATCCCTTTGATATAGGAGGATGTTGTGATGGTTAGCATATGCTAGCAGAATGTGAATGGCTTCAAGCCTAGCCACCGGAGCAAATGTTTCATCGAAGTCAATCCCTTCAACTTGAGTGTATCCTTGAGCAACGAGGCGAGCCTTGTTTCTGACAACTTGACCATGCTCATCTTGTATTTTGCGATAGATCCATTTGGTGCCAATGATATTGTTCTTGCGTGGGTCAGGACGCTTGACTAATTCCCACACATTGTTCAGCTCAAACTGTTGAAGCTCTTCTTGCATAGCTTGAATCCATTCAGGTTCCATGAAGACTTCAGCAACTTTCTTGGGTTCAGATATAGATACATATGCAAAGTGCCACAAAAATTTGCTAGCTGAGTTGCTCTTGAACGAGTGAGTGGACCAGGTGGATTGATGCTATCAATTATCTTCTCAATCTGTACTTCATTTGCAACATGAGGATGAACTAGAGGAAGGTTTTGCCCTTGCTTATCATTGTCTTCATCTTCAGCATTGGCTTCAGGCTGAGCAGAGTCTTCAGGTTGATTTGGTGCAGAAATGATAAGTTCCTCTTCATCCTGTGCCTCTGAAGGTATGATTTCTCAAGTACCCATAAGCTTGATGGGTTCACTTGGTTAGACTTCATCTAGCACATTTGGCAGGTGCTCTCTTTGTGAGCCGTTAGTTTCATCGAACCGCACATCCATAGTTTCAACCACTTTATAGTGAAAGAGGTTGAAGACTCTGAAGGAGTGCGAATCCTTCCCGTAACCAAGCATAAAACCTTCATGTGCTTTCGGTGCAAATTTGGAAGTGTGATGTGGATCCTTGATCCAGCACCTAGCACCAAGTACTCTAAAGTAGCTTACGTTTGGCTTCTTACTAGTCAGTAGCTCATATGATGTCTTCTTTAGAAGCTTGTGAAGATAAACACGGTTGATTACATGGCATGCAGTATTAATGGCTTCAGACCAGAACTTCCTTGGAGTCTTGTACTCACCAAGCATCGTCCGAGCCATCTCAATGAGTGTCCTGTTCTTGCGGTCCACGATGCCATTCTGCTGACGTGTGTATGGAGCAGAGAACTCATGAGTGATGCCCAATGTATAAAGATAGGTGTCGAGGCTGGTGTTCTTGAACTCTATGCCATTGTCACTTCTGATGTGCTTGATCTTGATGCCATAGTTCGTCATGGCATGATTGGCAAATTGTCTGAAGACATCCCGCACTTCAGTCTTGTAGAGAATTATATGCACCTAGGTATATCTAGAGTAATGATCAACAATAGCGAAACCATAGAGACATGTAGTGGTAGTAAGAGTGGAGTAATGAGTAGGGCCGAATAGGTCCATGTGAAGCAGCCCGAATGGATGTGATGTCGTCATGATTGTCTTCGAGTGATGCTTGGCCCTAGTCATCTTCCCAGCTTCACAAGCACCACACAGATGATCCTTTTTGAACTTGACGCCCTCGATGCCTATGACATGCTTCTTCTTCATGAGAGTGTACAAGTTCCTCATGCCAGCATGCCCTAGCCTCCGATGCCAGAGCCAGCATTCTGAAGCTTTTGCTAGAAGACTTATGGCCAACTGTGGTCCTACTGAGAAATCTACCATGTACAAATAATCTTTTCGGTACCCTTCAATGGCTAGAAACTTGTCATATTCCATTAGAACAAGGAAACGATATTTTCCAAATATCACAATCATGTTCCAGACACAAAGCATTGAGACAGACATTAAGTTGAAACCAAGGGATTCAACAAGCATCACTTTATCCATGTGCTGATCCTTTGAGATTGCAACTCTACCTAGACCCAATACCTTGCTTTTACCAGTGTCAGCAAATGTGATGTGACTCTTGTCAGATGGACGTAAGGTTGAGTCCCTGAGAAGACTTCGATCACCAGTCATGTGGTTAGTGCATCCACTGTTCATAATCCATTCTGAAGCCTTTGGTGTCATACCCTACAGTGCAGTTAGGGGGATAGGATTCACCAAGGGTATTGTGTAGCATAAACATTTGACGAACGAGTGGATTATGAAAGCTCAGATCCAGGTTAGGACTGATAGGATGATTGGCAAGCGATTCAGGAACAAAATACATAGTAAGACCATTTGGACATTTTATATTGCGCCCCACAAGATGTTTTAGGTCCCCGACAATGGCATCTGACGCCTTTGATTTCCGGCTCGAGACCCTTCCTTGTAAAAGAGAGTTAAATTTTCTTAACCACCCACATTTTCAGGGGTGGCTTAGAAGCAATGAGTCTAACTGCAGCATCTGAGAACTTTGGCTTTGGAGCCCTAGCAAATAGTCTTGCAGGAGGTGAATAATACTCATAAGAATAGGAAGAATAGTTCTTGGTCTTATGAACATGGCATTTTGATGAAAAACACTCATATTCATAGGCCTGAGTATGGTTTCCCTGCAAAGCATTAGTGTTAGTGAGTCCTCTGTCTGTATGAAGCCTTTGTACCATATGAAGCCTTTGGTCTGGGGTTTGTCTTCTTCCCAGGTGGTGTCATGATGACATTCACCTAAAGATTTTCAAGACAACTCTTGGGCTCCCAGATCTTCTTCAAAGGTGGTCCATTCCTGCAGTTAGTACCAATATACCTGGCAAACACTTCACCATTCTGATTCTTAAACAGTTTATAGTTTGCATCAAAGGATTCATCAATGATAATCAGGTTAGCACAAGTGAAGCCAAATAAGGTAGATGGATCCACTGAAGGTCCCTTTGCAGCAACCCATGTGGTTTTGGGGTACTGCTCAGGCTTCCGGTAAGAACCATCAACATTCATTTTCCTCTCAAACCCAACACCCTCTTTCCTAGGGTTTCGGTTCAGAATCTGTTTCTTTAGGACATCACATATTGTCTAATGCCCTTTGAGACTTTTGTACATTCCTGTATCAAGCAATGTCTTCAACATGGCATTCTCATTAGCAATAGTAGTTGTATCCTCGACAGAGGGGTAAGTTACAACATCAGCAGTTGAAGATATTGCAACAGTAGTAGCAGTAGAACATCCAGCAACAGAAGTAGCGTTATCACGCTCAAGGCATTTTAGACATGGTGGTTCAAATCCTTCCCGAGTGGAACTGATCTGTTGAGCGTGGAGTGACTCATTCTCTTTTTGAAGATCTTCACAAGCCGCTCTCAAGTTCTCAAGTTTTTGCTTCCTTTGAAGATAATCGTAGGAAATCTTTTCATGAGTTGTTGAGAGCGTTTCATGACGACTTTCAAGTTCCTCATACTTAACATGAAGATTTTTAATGTCTTCAATTAAGGACTGAGATCGGGTCATTTCCACGTCCAACAGGTCATCGCTTTTGTATAGCAATTTTTGAATATGTTCCATAGCATTATGTTACTGTGTTGCAATTTTAGCAAGTGTTTTGTAGCTAGGTTTAGATTCACATTCGGAGTCATCTTCACTTGATTTTTGATAGTAAGCATCGTGTGAGTTTACCTTAGCACCACGTGCCATGAAGCAGTAGGTGGGTGCAGAGTCATCCTCATCATTATCATCAGCGTTGGTGACGAGGCCATTGTCTTCAGTGTAGAAGATGGACTTGGCGACATATGCGGAAGCTGGAGCCAGGCTTGCCATGCCTGAATTAGATTCCCCTTCAGACTCCATATCCACATCCTCAGATGCAGACTCCTCCTCTGAATCCATCTCCTTGCCAACAAACGCATGAGCCTTGCTGGATGAGCTCTTCTTGTGTGATGAAGACTTCGACGAAGACTTGGAAGAAGACTTTGAGGATTTCTTCTTCTTCTTGTCATCAGAATCATATTCCTTGCTCTTCTTCTTCTTGTTGTTGTTCTCATTGTCCCATTGAGGACATTCAGAGATGTAGTGACCAGGTTTCTTGCACTTGTGGCACGTTATCTTCTTGTAGTCATGTGAGGAAGCTTCATCATTTCTTGAGTTGGATCTTGAAGACTGTATGGAGCCTTTCTTCTTGGTGAACCTCTGGAACTTCTTAACTAGCATGGCAAGTTCCTTTCCAATGTCTTCAGGATCCTCAGAACTGCAGTCAGATTCTTCTTCAGATGAGGAAACGGCCTTTGCCTTCAAAGCACGAGTTCGGCTATAGTTGGGACCATAGATATCTCTTTTCTCAGATAACTAGAACTCATGTGTGTTGAGCCTCTCAAGTATGTCAGATGGATTGAGAGTCTTGAAGTCAGGGCGTTCTTGAATCATCAGGGCCAGGGTGTCAAATGAGATGTCGAGTGATCTCAAGAGTGTCTTGATGATTTCATGCTTGGTGATCTCAGTGGCGCCGAGTGCATGAAGCTCATTTGTGATGTCAGTGAGGCGATCAAACGTTGGGTGAACATTCTCTTGTCATTTCTCTTGAAGCGGTTGAAGAGGTTGCGAAGAACACTGATCCTTGAGTCTCTATGGGTTGAGACGCCTTCGTTGACCTTGGAGAGCCAGTCCCAGACTAGCTTCATAGTTTCTAGAGCACTCACACGACCATACTGTCCTTTGGTCAGATGACCACAGATGATGTTCTTGGCAGTAGAATCCAGTTGAATGAACTTGTTGACATCAGCAGGGGTGACACCTTCACCGGCCTTGGGAACGCCGTTCTTGACGACATACCAGAGGTTGACATCAATGGCTTCAAGATGTATGTGCATCTTATTCTTCTAGTAGGGGTAATCAGTGCCATCTAAGACAAGGCACGCAGCGGAGACTTTGATTATCCTTGTAGTCGACATAGCTAAAACTCCAGGTGTTTAAACTGAATCACACAGAACAAGGGAGCACCTTGCTCTGATACCAATTGAAAGTACTAGTTATTGACTAGAGGGGGGTGAATAGGCGATTTTTATGGAAGTCTTCAAAACATGGGGGCTTTGAAGACAAACAATAGAAATGAACCTATTGATATGCAGCAGAAGGTAGACTATAGTAGACAAGCCATAGTCAAGTAAGAAATGAAGAGAAAGCACGAAGACTATCAGCAACTAGGTAGTATGGATCAGGATGGAAGATAGTATGAAGCCAAACAACAATAGTATTCACACAGCAAAGTCAATCAGATCATGCAAGCAGGCAATGACTTCACGAAGACAAGCAGTAAGTCGAGAGAGGTAAAGGATAGAACCAGTTGCTTGGTCAAGACAAGGATTTGTTGGACCAGTTCTAGTTGCTGTGACAACTGTACGTCTAGTTAGGGAGCGTGAGATTTAACTCAGAAGACCACGTCTTCACCTTATTCCCCTTGAGCTAAGGACACATAGTCCTCGCCCAATCACTCTGGTAAGTCTTCAAGGGAGACTTCCTAACCTTCACAGACTTTGTTCACCGGCGATCCACAATGACTCTTGGATGCTCAGAACGTGATGCCTAACTGGCTAGAGGATTCACAGTCCTCAAGTGTAACAAGTCTTCAGATCACGCACACAAAAGGACTTCAGTGATGCCTAACACTCTTTGGCTCTGGGTGTTTAGGGCTTTGTCCTCGCAAGGATTTCTCTCTCAAAAGCTTCGGAGGTGTGTTGCTCTCAAACGACAAAAGCCATGCACTAACTCTGAGCAGCCACCAATTTATGCTATAGGGGGTGGGCTATTTATAGCCAGGAGGCAACCCGACCTGATTTGTCTGAAATGACCCTGCATCACTAAGGAACTGACACGTGTCGAACAATCAGATTACAAACCCACGTGACAGCTTGACTTGGGCTACAAGTAAAGCTGACTTATCTAGCTCCGGATAAGATTTCCTCTCATTGTCTTCACTCGAAGACAAAGGATTTGGTTGAGCATCACTTCAGTCACTCTAACTTTGTTCACTTGGACCCCACTGAACAGTACGGTGGTTCCTATGACTCAACAAAGAAGAAAAGGAAACTATGAAACAACTTTGTCTTCGCAATCCATAGTCTTCATGCGATGTGTTCTCATGTCATAGTCTTCAATGTGAATCTCTTCACAGACCACCATTGTCTTCACACATTTTCAGTGTCTTCACACATTTTTAGGGGTCACCTCTGGTAGCTAAACCGAATCAATGAGGGACTACTACCTGTGTTATCCTGCAATTCTCATAATCACATTAGTCCCTCAACCAAGTTTGTCGTCAATACTCCAAAACCAACTACGGGTGGCACTAGATGCACTTACAGTATGAACCATGGAAAAGTAGGAATATAGTAGATATTACACAAATATAAATTAAGAATGAGTTCACAACAGTACTGTCGGCGTTCTGGGAACGGGGGTCCCCAGACTTACCTGCCTGCGGCCCGCGGCGTGGCTCCACCAGCGGCCCTATATGGCCCATCATCACCTGCAAACACTCAAGACCCTCGCGAGGGGCCAAGCCTCGCGAGACGGACGATGCAAGACCTCCTCAGGGATGGCCTCACCAGGCTGGCTCATGAGGGGTGGAGAGATCAAGGAAAGGGACACCTCACGAGGTTTGTGTGACGCAAGCCATGACGACTGAAGCCAGGCTTGCGCCAGGCAGGCGCCAGCACGCGCATTGTCCTTGTTTACTCTTTGGTGCTAAAGAGGCAAGCGCAGACGAGGAGTCCTGAGGCATCAGGCAAAGGTTTCCATATCGGTGCAACGAGACCAAGACCAGTAGGACAGCAGGACGGAGGTCATCGTGGAGCTCAAGACGGCGTCACCACCAGAGCCTTTGGCAGGCCAAGACTACTTTTGTCAGGATAGCTTGTACTAGATGTCCCCCTTCAAATTGGCCATTGTGGGATCCCGTCCCGCCTAATATTTGGGAAGAGGACCCGGGCCTCTATATATAGGACTAGCCACCACCGTAGGGAGGCATTCTGATCTGATATGGGCTCATCTAGAGAGAGAGACCACCCATAACCACACAAGTTCACCAAGCACAAGAACACCTCTCCTTAGGAGGTTGTTCTTCCCTTGTAACTATTCATCCTCAGCCCAAGAGGCAATCCACCACACCACACTGGAGTAGGGTATTACACCACATCGGTGGCCCGAACCAGTATAAACTCTTGTGTGTCTTGTTCTTTGGGTTCGTCGAGCTAGGCCGTGAGATCATGATGCCTGCGAGCTAGAGAGGGGGAGAGATCTTTGTGCGCACCCCAGTGTTCGAACCTCAACTGTTTTGCCAGAACCCGAAATCTGACATTTGGCGCACCAGGTAGGGGTGCACTTAAGCTTTCCCCTTCGTCAATCCGCGCTTTTCCACTCTACCAAGTTCATGGCCAACGCTCGCCGAGCTTGCGCTGAGCGCCGGGCCACCCTCGCCACCCGTGTCGCTTAGACAGCCCCTGTCGGCGGGCCTCCCCGTCATTCTCCGTCACCCGCCACCAACGCCGCCACCCCAACAAACGAGCTGCAAGCTTCCTCACGGCACCCCTCCATGCGGCGAGACGTTCACACCGCCACCCCCTCGCTGACTCCGGCCGGCTCATCGTCTGACGCTCGCTGCGCACCCACTGACGTGCATGCCGCGCTGCTCATGGCACACGAGCTCCTGCATTACCGCCCGGTCGACGACCTCTACGAGGACTGGTTGGACCGCATCGCCGAGCTCGTCAGTGCCGCGGGGGGCTCTCCTGCACCATCCTTCTCACTGCCTCGCCCGCCCCCGGCTGCGGGCGATGTGGCTCATGGAGCACCTCCGCCCCCTCCGCACCAAGATGGCGCCCTCGCGCCGAGACGTGCGGCTCATGGATCTCCTCCGCCTCCTCCGCGTCAAGATAGCATCCCCGCTCCAATATGTGCGGTCCGGCGGCGTGATCCACCGCGCCGTGTGCCCGCGCACGAAGAAAGAAGTTGCCAAGAGATCCCCCGTCCACAAGAAAACGCTCCACCGCTCCCAGCACAGCCACGTCAGGATCGCTTGCTACGGCAAAGCCATGTGCCACTTGCCGTGGCGGCACAGGGACACCAAGATCAAGCTCCGCCTCCACGACGGGCCCCGGTGGCCATGGCAAGCTCCCGTGCCTTCACTCATGAGTTGCGTAGCATCGTCTGGCCGGGCAAGTTCAAGTCGGATCTGCCTCCTCGCTACAACGGCACTGATGTCTACTACACAACCTTCTTCTTGTAGACGTTGTTGGGCCTCCAAGTGCAGAGGTTTGTAGGACAGTAGCAAATTTCCCTCAAGTGGATGACCTAAGGTTTATCAGTCCGTAGGAGGCGTAGGATGAAGATGGTCTCTCTCAAGCAACCCTTGAACCAAATAACAAAGAGTCTCTTGTGTCCCCAACACACCCAATACAATGGTAAATTGTATAGGTGCACTAGTTCGGCAAAGAGATGGTGATACAAGTGCAATATGGATAGTAGATAATGGTTTTTGTAATCTGAAAATATAAAAACAGCAAGGTAACTAATGATAAAAGTGAGCACAAATGGTATTGTAATGCGTTGAAACAATGCCTAGGGTTCATACTTTCACTAGTGCAAGTTCCCTCAACAATAATAACATAATTGTATCACATAACTATCCCTCAACATGCAACAAAGAGTCACTCCAAAGTCACTAATAGCGGAGAACAAACGAAGAGATTATGGTAGGGTACGAAACCACCTCAAAGTTATCCTTTCTGATCGATCTATTCAAGAGTCCGTAGTAAAATAACACGAAGCTATTCTTTCCGTTCAATCTATCATAGAGTTCGTACTAGAATAACACCTTAAGACACAAATCAACCAAAACCCTAATGTCACCTAGATACTCCAACGTCACCTCAAGTATCTGTGGGTATGATTATACCATTAGCATCACACAATCTCAGATTCATCTACTCAAACCAACACAAAGTACTTCAAAGAGTGCCCCAAAGTTTCTACTGGAGAGTCAAGACGAAAACGTGTGCCAACCCCTATGCATAGGTTCATGGGCGGAACCCGCAAGTTGATCACCAAAACATACATCAAGTGGATCACATGATATCCCATTGTCACCACAGATAAGCACGGCAAGACATACATCAAGTTTTCTCAAATCCTTAAAGACTCAATCCGATAAGATAACTTCAAAGGGAAAACTCAATCCGTTACAAGAGAGTAGAGGGGGGGGACATCATAGCAAAGCTCGCGATACATCAAGATCGTACCACCTCAAGAACACGAGAGAGAGAGAGAGAGAGATCAAACACATAGCTACTGGTACATACCCTCAGCCCCGAGGGTGAACTACTCCCTCCTCGTCATGGAGAGCGCCGGGATGACGAAGACTGCCAACGGAGAGGGATTCCCCCTCCGGCAGGGTGCCCGAACGGGTCTAGATTGGTTTTCGGTGGCTACGGAGGCTTCTAGCGGCGGAACTCCTGATCTATTCTGCTCCCCGAAGTTTTTACGGTATATGGGTATATATAGGAGGAAGAAGTACGTCGGTGGACCTCCGGGCTGTCCACAAGGCAGGGAGCGCACCCAGGGGGGTGGGCGCGCCCCCCACCCTCATGGGAAGCCCGGGACTCTCCTGGTCCATCTCCGATACTCCGTGGGATTCTTCTAGTCCAAAAATAAGTTCCGTGAAGTTTCAGGTCAATTGGACTCCGTTTGATTTTCCTTTTCTGCGATACTCTAAAACGAGGAAAAAACAGAAACTGGCACTGGGCTCTGGGTTAATAGGTTAGTCCCAAAAATAATATAAAAGTGCATAATAAAGCCCATAAACATCCAAAACAGATAATATAATAGCATGGAACAATCAAAAATTATAGATATGTTGGAGACGTATGAGGCACCCCCGACCCTGCAGAGTTCTTACAGCTCTACGAGTTGTGCATCGAGGCGGCCAATGGCGACGAAGAGGTCATGGCAAACTGGTTTCCCATGGCTCTCAAGAACGGCACCCACTCATGGCTCCTGAACCTGCCCCCGGGCTCGATCTCCTCCTAGGACCAGATGCGCGACAGCTTCGTCGCCAACTTCCAGGGCACTTGCGACCGCCCCCCGGCCGCGGGTGACCTGTGCCGCATCAAGCAATAGCTGGGAGAGACCCTCCAGAAGTACATCCAGTGCTTCAACAGCGTGCGTCTCAAGATCCCCAAGGTGACGGACAAGGCTGTCATCTCAATGTTTTCCAATGGCGTCCGTGACATCAAGATGAAGGAGGAGCTCGCCATCCATGAGGATTTGTGCACGACTTTGGAGTTGTTCAACATAGCAACCAAGTGTGCAAGAGTTGAGGAGGGGCGTCTCTCCCTCCTCGAGCTCCCTACTACGGATTCAGAGGAGAAGAAGGCCAAGGTCAAGGACGTGAAGAGCAAAGGGGTGGCCATAGTCGCGGCCGAGCCAGATACCAAGCGCAGCCGGGACCTCCCCGAGTCGTCCAAGGGTAGCTGTATGTTCTGCACCTTCCACAACCTGCGCATCCACAACATCAATGATTGTCAAGAGCTCAGGGCCCTTCGAGATGGACGCTTCGGTCGACGCCCCGAGCGCAACGACCGGGGCTACGACTGAGGAGGTGGACGAGGTGGAGGATGTTGGGACGACCGTGGCCCTTGCCAGGAGTGGCACGACCAGCCTCACGAGGGCCGCTGATAGGACCAGCCTCATGAGGGCGCCTGGAGGGACCAGCCTCGCGAGGATCGTCCTTAGGGCAACCCAGGTCTCCCTCCACTGCCGCCGCCACCAAGGAGGAACGACGACCACCAACAGGACGAAGGGGCTGGGGGCTTCCAGGAGCCACGCGCCATCGCCTGCATCTTGGGTGGCGCTCAGGCCCCAGCTTCCCAGCGCATCTTCAAGCAGTTCTCTCACGAGGTGAATGCAGCCCTCCCCAAGCTCAAGGCAACGCGCCCGCTCAGATGGTCCAAGTACGCCATCACCTTTAGCTCGGCGGACTAGCTCAAATGCACGGCAACCACCAGCGTCCTCCCGATGCTCTGTTCACCCATCATCAGCAATGTCCAAGTCACCAAGACCCTCATCGACGGCGGCGCAGGGCTCAGTGGCCTGTCCGTTGAGACATTCGACAGCCTTCAAGTGCCATACGATCAGCTCCATCCCACCAAGTCTTTCTTAGGAGTGACTGACGGCTTCACCACCCTGATAGGGCAAGTTCATCTCCCTATCACTTTCGTTCAGCGCAACACCTACCACACCGAGCTCGTCGACTTCGACGTCGCCCACATCCGCCTACCGTACAGTGCCATCCTCGGGTACCCAGCGCTAGCCAAATTCATGGCAGTCACCCAACATGGCTACAACGTCCTCAAGATGCTGGGAAGCGGTGGAATCATCAAAGTCCCCTACGAAGAAAGAGACGCGGTGTGCTCCGTCGAGCGCGCCTTCCAAGCTGCAGCAGTCGAAGACCCTGGCAGCGCATATGTGCAGTACCCTCCTGAGGCCAACCCCAAGAAGAAGAAGCAGCTACTCCGCGATGGGCCTCGGGGGAGCGGCGCCACCTTAGGATCGGTGCCCCCGCCTGGCGCGCCTCCCTCCCTCGCATAGGGAGGCGTGCCCGACGTCCTCCTCGGGCAGGGCTCGGGGGCTCTATTCTGGAGGGCCTCAGGCCTGGCCAACATCACGAGGGAGGCACTCGGGCACTGCGTGGATGCATGCTTCGCGGAACATTTCCCTTAGGAGGACACCAGGCGAGGAGCGCCCAGTGCTCAGGAGTTCATCACCAAGACCACTCAGGAGCTTCAGGAAGCAAGAGCAATACGCGGCGACCGCCGCCCACCTGGCGCTGCTCCCCATCCAGGCGAGGGCGGTGAGCTACGTGTCTGCATCGACATCCCAGGGCTCAACAGGGCCGCTTCTCAGGAGCGCTTCTGGCCTTCGCGTGCTGGACGGTGTGAGGGTCCACCTCACAGCTACGTTCGCATGCCATTCGGCCTGCCGAGCATGGTAGCCGCCTTCCAGCGCAACATGCGGAGCATCCTGGCAGGTCAGGAGGCCAGGCATCACGCAGTCCTGGAAGAGATGGAGACTGTCCTCGGCAGGCCACCTGAGCCTCCAGAGCCTCCCGAGGCTCTGAGTCTCGACGGCTCGTGAGGAGCAACTTCTTCGCCACATGTCTTCAGCTACCCCAACACTCCTTCGACAACCAAACCAGGTGACATTTTCCAAGTTTATTTAGCTGGGAGCACCCCCTGGGCTGCATCATTCCCAGGCCGCGTGGGTCTGTCCCTGCGGCATATATCCGCTTGCATCTTTAGTTCACCCTGCTTGGGGCGCCCCTCGGGCTGCATCATCCCCAGGCCGCTTGGGTTCGACCTAGTGGCATGTATCATTCTTGCATTTACCTAAGCTAGTTAGCTTTTCATGCATAATCTATCTGAGGTCATCACTGCCTGCTTGATTATCGCCGGCACAGGGACCTCTCATGCCGGCACAGTGCTTGCACTCAGGTCCGTCACTACAACGCTGACAAATCTGAGCGGTCGAGCTCTGGCTCGTGGCACGCCGGCGCACGTCACCTCACCAGACCCTTGGTGCCTTCACCTCCTTGCGAAGCAACTAGTAGCGGACCGGCAATCGCCATGGCAATTTGTGCCCTTCCTCGCGCTAACTTGCAGGAACCTCCCAAGGACTACAACGGGCGGTACCGTGGTCTCTCTCTCTCTCTCTTCTCCCATGCGATTTGCTTGTGTGTTAAAAGGGGGGCTCCTGAGCATCGCGACTCAGGAGCTCTTACTGGCTCTCCATCCCTCACCCCCTGGCCTTGACCACAGCATCACGACCTGGCATACCAGCGGCGGCTGAGCTCGCTCGAGGGCCGGGACCTAAGGACGTAGAGCACATAGAAGAGCATGGAGAAGAGGGGGAGGCTTGCACGGGCCTAACCTAGCTACCCAACAGCGGCCGACGCACAAGTCTGGCACAACACGAGGAACCAGCTCCGGAGTACCAAGATAAGTCTCGCGCCTAGATCAACCCAGCGCTACGGCACAAGACCCTCGCCTTTTGCTGCCCTATTGCGGCAGCGTTGCCTCCATTTCCCATCCTCAGGTAGCTACTTGCGCGCTGAAGGGGACCTCTTCAGCATCGCGCCTCAGGAGCTCTTACTAGACCTCGGGCCGCTCACCTCCTGGCCTTGACCACGGCACTGCGACCTGGCATACCAGCGAGGGCTGCAAACTACCTGGGGACCGGGACCTGTCGGTGTAGAGCACCTAGCTGCCGCGGGATTGGAAAGGGGAGACCGAGCCTTTGCAAGACATGCATTCGCAAATTTTCATGAAAAGGACAATATCAAGAAAAGACATCACAGACCCTTTACACACCCCCACGGGGTCCGTTTCAATTCCTTGCAGGGAACAAGAAAGAAGGGAGTTGCTAGGAGCTCTATCTACACGCGCCGAACGTCGCTGACGCCATCATCAATAGTGGGCATCTGGAGGCCGGCGCCAACCCCATCCATATCAGCGACGGCGGCGACCAGACGCTGCGGCCTTGCTCTGGGCCCAGCGAGAGCTCAGGGGAACGTAGCTTTCGTCGCTTGTATCCGGAGTATCGACAAGCTCGGGAGAGTCACTGGACCACCAGGAGTCACCGCTGCCGCTGGAGGAGCTGCTGGTGAGCCCAGCGGTAGGCTCGGCGTTGGCCGGTGCGCCATCCTAATGACCCCCTTCAGGGCAGCACCCCAAGTGACGACCTTCCTTATCGAAGACCTTGAAGAACATCGTGGAGGCACCGTCGTACCTAAAGTGGATGGCGAGGGTGCCTTCCGCACGGCAAACTTGGGCGACCTCGCTCCAGCCACGAGTCATGAAGATCTTCCTAGAAGAGACGGCTTCAACCTCCGCTCCAGTCGCCGGGGCATCATAGTCAGCGTGCTGCAACCAAAGCTCGAGGGGTCCCCTCGGCGACATCTTGGCGGCAAAGAACTACGAGAAGCGAATCCAAGTGCGCAGAGGCATCGCCGCCCATAGCATGAATTCACGCGAGGAGTCCACGGCATGGACCCCTGGGGCGACGGCGTGCATCACCATGACGCGGAGACCACGGACCTGGCGCGGGCAGAGGCGCTCGTTGCCCCTCCCCTCGGAGCCCTCAGCTTGGGCGTACAAGGGCAACGGATACCCCGGAGGTGGTCGCTCGTACCATGGCCACGACACTTCCGGCCTCACAACAATGTCGCGACGATGAGACGGCCTCTTCTTCCACAGAAGTGGCTCGGGCTCGTTAAGGGGAGTCTTGCCCTCCTCCGCGGCCAAGAACCTCCGTATCGGCGCCATGGTCGATGCAGCAAGCAGCGAAGCGAGGAAGAAGGAGTGGGAGAGGCAAAGGAATAGACGGGTGACATGCACTCCCCCTCTTCCCATTTATGGCCAAGGGGAGGCCAACCACCGGCCTCCATGATCTAAGGTAATAATGATCTTTTTCTGCATGCAGCAAGGACTCGTCAAGTCAGGCAGTTGTCGAGGTAGCATGGGGAAGCGGAGACGCCCACGTCCAATCAGTCACCACACGCCAACCATGGCCGCGGGCTGTTGGGGCCTGCGGCGCTCCGCACTTGCCCTTTGGATTCCCCTCGAAGACAAGCCCGAGCACTCCGTGGGCCCGGGGGCTACTGTCAGCGTTCGGAGAACGGGGGTCCCTAGACTTGCCTGCCTGCGGCCCGTGGCGTGGCTCCACCAGCGGCCCTGTACGGCCCATCTTCACCAGCAAACACTCAAGACCCTCGCGAGGGGCCAACCCTCGTGAGGCGGACGACGCAAGACCTCCTCAGGGATGGCCTCACCGGGCTGGCTCGCAAGGGGCGGAGAGATCAAGGCAAGGGACTCCTCGCGAGGTTTGTGTTACGCAATCCATGACGACTGAAGCCAGGCGGGTGACAGGAGGGCGCCAGCGTGCGCAGTGTCCTCGTTTCCTCTTTGGTGCTAAAGTGTCAAGTGTGGGCAAGGAGTCCTCAGGCATCAGGAAAAGGTTTCCATATCGGTGCAACGAGACCCAGACCAACAGGACAACAGATGGAGTTCATCGTGGAGCCTAAGACGGTGTCACCACCAGAGCCTTTGGCAGGCGAAGACTACTTTTGTCAAGATAGCATGTACTAGATGCCTCCCTTCAAATTGGCCGTTGTGGGATCCATTCCTGCCTAATATTTGGGAAGAGGACCCAGGCCTCTATATATAGGACTAGCCACCACCATAGGGAGGCATTCTGATCTGATCTGGGCTCATCTATAGAGAGAGACCATCCATAACCACACAAGTTCACCAAGCACAAGAACACCTCTCCTCAGGAGGCTGTTCTTCCCTTGTAACTATTCATCCTCAGCCCAAGAGGCAATCCACCACACCACACTGGAGTAGGGTATTACACCACATTATTGTTGGTTCGGCAGGGGACGTCACGTTGCACAAAGAGCAGACCAGCGCACGGCAGCATGGCAGAGAGCACATAAGCAATTTACCAGGTTCGGGCCACCGCGAGGCATAAGACCCTACTCCTGCTTTGGTGGATTGATGGTGGAAATGAACGTGGTAGTGCGTGGTACACTTGCCCGGCAAGGCCTGCCTTAGGGCTACGTTCACCACAAGCATATGGCAGCTTGAGTTCGTCAAGTTTCCAACCCTCTAACCCCCTCCAACAATCGCCATCGGCCTCCTTTTATAGATTAAGGGGTCACCAAAGTGGCAAAATAGTCACTACCCACTAATATGATAGCAAATAGTGCTATCATACCTAACTCTGTGGGCTGGCAGGGTGCCTTAAATGCACCGCTCAGTGTGACATTACTAGTTGCCCGGCAAGGCCTGCCAGGCTTATATCGCCAGCTCCGCACCTGTTCTATTGACACGTCGCTGGACGGGTGTCACCTCTGGGTTTCTTCTGTAGGAGATGGCTGCCATGTGGCAAACGCTACCACTTAATCACCTTGCAGCTTGACACCGCACTGATTGATGACGTGGGTCATACTTGCGTGGTTGGTGGGGTGGTTCAGGCCCCGTAAGCCCCGGTAGGCGCTGCCGGAGAGTCTTGGTTGCTTGCTTCTGGTGGTGGCCTGGCCCCTTGCTGGGCTCGCCTGCCCGATGAGGGAGGCCCTTCTCTTGCTGATATCTAGTTCCTTTGGCTCGATCCCAATCTCTCTAAGCCGCATGTTGGTTCTTCAATCCCTGACTTAAGCTGGTGCTCCAATCTTGATTTTGTGCATGTGCATAGTTGGGAAACATACCCGGGGTCTGTTGCACCGATAGAAGCCTCGGGGCCTGCCCCGATCGCACTGCGGAGTGTCGGTAGGGTAGGGCCTAATAAGTGCACAGGCAGGGCTACCGAAGGGGTTGGCCCCTTTGGAGTTTTTCGTTGCTGCTTCATTAGTGTTGATCTTGGGGAGGTTTTCGATTTCCCCGCGCGTAGTGTAAAGCCAACAGTGGTGGGGCCGCGACAGTGATGGCCTGTGAATGACTTTAACGCACGGGGTAGGAACCGCCAAATTACTCTTCCCGCAGCACGCTCTTATCCTTAGCCATGTATGCCGCATGCATAGCGTGGGGTAGGTAACGGAGGCGCTAGTGAAAAAGAGCATCTTGAAGAGGGACCGCCTGCCTTGAATTGATGGGGGAGGCGGTGGTTGCCTGTTGATGGAGCAACTGCCCTTCCCCGCCTGGCCTATAAAAGGAGGGGCGGAGGAGGGTGAAGTCATTCATCCCTGCATCCTTCCTCCTCTTCTCTTAGTTATCTGCTTCTTCTGGTAATGCTGAAGGGAAGGGCCCGGGGCCAGCCCTGGGCTTCTGCTCGTGGCAATTGCTGCCTCATGTTGGTGCTGATGCTCGGGGAGTCAGCTTGGTCCTTGGTGCGGAGAACCTCTTGGTCTCTTTGAAGATCGACCAGGAGGCAGGGCTAGAGATCACTGGTAATCCCAACATTGCCCCTCCCAGAGGCCTTGGGGCTGTTGTTGACGAGACGCGTGCCTTCCGGCCTACCAAGGAGGGGTGCGACGCGCCTCGGGCCCTTCGGCAGCTCGGGCTGCTTGCTGTTTCTCCCCTGGAGGCGTCGGTCCGGGGGCTTGGTGGTTTCCGGGAGCAGCGGTGGTGAGGAGAAAGCGAGGGAAGATGGAGAAGGCAGGTGGCAGGTGGTCAAGACGGAGTACGATGGCACGGATGCCTTCGTCTCCGACCGTCGACCTGCCGCCTCATCTTTCCGCTCTTTCCCTCCCTCCCTGGCACCGTCATCACCAGCCTCTTTGGGTGGTAGCCGGGGAGGGATGTTCTCTTGGCGCCTTCTCCTCACCTCCAGTAGTCTTCCGGCTGAGCATTAGTGGATGACTCCACTGGCGCTCAATCTGGGGCTTCTTGCTGGCTCTGGAGGTGGTGACCAGAAGGCGCCGCCCCGTCTCCCGCACACCTCCTTCGCTGCCTCGCCACTCCTAGTTTTGTCAGGCCGTGCTCGATGGGCCTTGACGGGATCAGGGTGGGCTCCTGCTTGGGTGCCCCATTTCTCGTCTTTTCCTCCTTCCGTCGCAGTGCCTGAAGGAGCGGAAATGAAAAGGGGGGATCACAGGGCACTTATCTTTTTCAATCTTAAATATATAGGCGATCGCCAAATTTTAATTCAAATAAAATAATCTGTAGAGTCTATCTTTGTATTCTGTAATTCTTGTACTTGCAACTGCATATGAATGAAAAAAATGAATCTTGTCGGGAACTTGTGCATGTGTATGTCCATGCAAAGGCAAAGTGCCTCTTTAGTAGAATAAATGAGTTTTCCCGGCAAGGTATCCTGCCGGCACCCTCTTTGTCTGCCAGAGAACTTCGTCTGCCGGGGAAAAGACAAAGGGGCCAGCCCCCCGCCGACTCATTTTTTCCAAAGGCCACTGCGACCACCCAGACTGAAGCAGCGTTCGAGTCATGGATGGGAGCACCTAAGTTTCAAAGAGGGAGGCGAGGTTTTGTTATGTAAAGTTGTAGCTTTATAGAATACTAATTAACAAGAGGTGAACTTATCTATTTGGCTTGCCAGGGATTGCCGTGCCGTGCAATCTTCTCGTCCTTTCTTGAAACCAGGTTCATGGCAAGAACGTGCAACTCCATGTAGATGAGAATGAATGCAGGATGCAATCCTATTTATATGCATATGCAAATGCTCATGAAGTGATTATGCAACGATCTGGGTGTGCTTGTGCATGCATGCAATCTTAGTTGGCCCCCGCTACAGCGCTTCTTTATTTTCGCTTGCATGAGGTCATTGCCCCGGCAGGGTTACATGCAACTTCGGCAATGCCATGTACAATGGGTGGTTGCCGGGTAGGGCCCAATAGGCTCTGCGCCTTCTGGGTAGAACTTACGGAGATGCTCAATGTTCCATGAGTTTTGCAACGGTGTGCCATCTCCGGTCTATAGATGGACTGCACCGGGTCTAGAGACTCGTACTACCCGGTAAGGGCCTTCCCACTACGCTGATAACTTGTGTGTACCCTTGGCATACTAACGCGCCTAACGACAAGGTCACCTTCCTCAAGACACTAGGCACGAATCCTACAGCTGTGATAGTGACGCAGGGCTTGCTGATAGCGTGCAGCACGCGTAGCGGCCCAGAGATGGTTCTCCTCGAGTAGCACAGCATCGTCACGCTGGTGCTGATCTTGCACTACTTCATCATAGGCAAGCACCGGAGGAGACTCGTAAATGAGTTCTGTGGGGATAACTCCTTCTACCACCTAGACCATGGAGAAGGGAGTCTGCTCGGTAGCTCGATTACGTGTCGTTCTAAGGGACCAGAGAACTACCGACAGCTCCTTGATTCACCGCCTGTCGTGCTTTTGCAGCGTATTGAAAGTCCTTGTCTTTAGTCCATGAAGCATTTCAGCGTTCGCCCTCTCAGCTTGTCCATTGCTCCGGGGGTGTGCCACAAAGGCAAATGAGATCTTGCATCCGAGAGTTTAAACATATTGCATGAAGGCATGGCTCGTGAATTGGGCATCGTTATCAGTGATGATCCTTGCTGGAACTCCGAAATGACACATCAATTCTCTCAAGAACTCGATAGCTGACGGAGCAGTCACCTTCCTCACGGCAGTCACTTCCGACCAGTTTGTAAGCTTGTCGATGGAAACGAACAAGAATTCAAAGCCCCCGATTGCTCGGGGGAAAGGGCTGAGGATATTGAGCCACCAGATTGAAAATGGCCATGACAGAGGGATTGTCTGAAGAGCTTGGGCAGGCAGGTGTGTTTTCATGGAATGGAACTGACATGCGTCACATGTCGTGACGAACTCAACTGCATCTTGGAGGGCTGTGGGCCAATACAATCCTTGAGAGAATGCTTTCCCAACTAATGCCCTTGATCCAATGTGTGAGCCGCACATTCCTCTATGAATATCAGCCAACAGTTCCTTTCCATCCTCCCTACAGACACACTTCAATTTCACACCATTGGGCCTCCTTCTGTATAGAGTGTCATCGACAAACTGATACAGACTGGCCCTCCGAGCTACTTTCTCGGCTTCATCTGGGTCGCGGGGAGTTCTCCGGTTTGGAGGAAGCGGACGAGGTGCCTTGCCCAAGTTGGAGCCCAAGGCTCGGCAACAAGGACTAGCAGCAGCTCCTCGGCTGCAGGAGCACCAGCCTCATTGGCAGGGTCCATAGGCCCGGCTGGAGGGGGTGGTCCGGTAGGCTGTGAGGAGTTGTTTCCGGTAGGGTCTCTGCCAGGAGCGGATGGCTCGATCGAGAGAGGCTTACCGTAGTCCAACTTTCTCCTTTTCCGGGCCATTGTGGTTGGTGATACGGAGGGTTGAGAGAGATGGAGAACAAAAGTTCATGGTTCCACAGGAAGCTTCTACGCAACACACTTTGACAAGTGATCGGCTATGTTGTTTTACGCACGGGGTACGTGCTCTGTTTGCAGCCCGTCAAAATGCTCATCTAACCTCCTTACTTCCTCAACGTATGCTTCCATCAATGGGCTTTGATAATCCTTGTTGACTTGTCTCACCAACAACTGTAAATATCCTCGAATGATCAGCTTCTTAATTCCCAATTCCCTTGTAATTCTGAGCCCAGCAAGGAGCCCTTCATACTCAGCTGTATTGTTGGTGGCTTCTTCCCGGGCAAAGTGCATTTGGACGACGTACTTCAGGTGCTCCCCAGAGGGGGCCACAAGAGGCACGCCAACTCCTGCACCTTGTAGGTAAAAAGCACCATTAAAATACATAATCTATTCTTGGGGTGATTCCTTGCCGGGGAGAGCTGTTTTTGTTGCTTCCTCATCAGGGGTTGGCGTCCATTCTTCAATAAACTCTGCCGGCGCCCTGCTTTGAATGGTTGAAGTGCTCTCAAATTTCAAACCAAAACTGGATAACTCCAAAGCCCATTCCACTATTCTTCCAGTAGCCTCAGGGTTTCGGAGTATCCTCTACAACAAAAAACAAGTAACAACCATGATATCATGTGCTTGGAAGTAGTGGTGCAGTTTCCTTGAGGCCATGACGAGGCCGAAGATCAACCTTTGCACACCAGAGTACCTCGATCTAGCCCCTTGCAATAAGGAGTTGACGAAGTACACTAGGCGCTGCACCACTTTCTTCCTTGCCGCATCCTTGGGGTTGCACTCATTGCCATGCTTACTGCTTTTCTGATCCTCTTCTGACTCTGCCATGGTCTGGCCGCTCTCCGCTTCATCCATTTCTCGTTGTGCTACCAGGCTGCACTGACCACTTGGTTGGTTGCTGCCAAGTAAAGCAGTAACGGCTCTTGAGGTTTGGGTGCAACCAAGGTAGGCACAGATGACAGGTAAGCCTTCAACTCTTGCAAGGTTGTATCTGCTTCTGGGGTCCACTTCATAGGCCCTGCCTTCTTCAAAAGTTTGAGGAACGGCTGGGCACGCTCGGCAGATTTGGAAATGAATCTGCTTAGTGCGGCAACGCATCCCGTCAAGCGCCTCACATCCTTAACTGTCCTTGGCGCTTGGATCTGCTCAATGGCCTTGATCTTGTCGGGGTTAGCTTCGATCCCCCGGTGGGAACGAAGAATCCAAGTAGCTTGCCGGAGGGAACACCGAATACGCACTTCTCCGGGTTAAGCTTCAGGTTGACCTTGCGCAAATTATCAAGTGTCTCCTCCAAATCCTGGATAAGGGTGGCCTTATCCTTGGTTTCGACTACAATCTCGTCCATATCAGCTTCTATGTTTCTGTGCAGTTGTGGCTCAAGACCAATCTGGACTTCTCTTGCAAAAGTAGACCCGACACTCTTCAATCCGAAAGGCATGCAGACAAAACAGTATGTACCACATGGAGTGATGAATGATGTTTTCTCCTCATCTTCTTTGGACATGAAGATCTGGTGATATCCGGAGCATGCATCCAAAAAGGAGAGCAGATCACACCCTGAAGTAGAATCCACAATCCGATTGATGCACGACAAGGGGAATGAGTCCTTTGGGAAAGCTTTATTGAGATCTGTGAAATCAATTCAAAGCCTCCATTTCCCATTCGCCTTCCGGACTACCACTGGGTTTGCCAACCATGTAGGGTGCAGTACTCCTCTGACCAACCCAGCTGCCTCTAACTTCTTGATTTCCTCGGCAATGAGCTGTTGCCACTCCAAGGCTTGCTTCCTAACTTTCTGCTTGATGGGCTGGGCATGTGAGCAGACAGTAAGATGGTGCTCGATTACCTCCCTGGGAACACCGGGGATATCAGATGGTTACCAGGCAAACGCGTCGATATTCGCCTGCAGGAAGGCAACGAGCGCGCTTCCCTATTTGTTGTCAAGGGTGGCGCGGATGGTGAAAGTACCATCAACACGAGCCAGCCCTGCCGGGACCTTCTTCACTTGGGGTGCTGCAACCTTGGACCTCTTCCTATTGGAACACTCCGGCATGTCGTCAACGGGTGCCGTGCACTCGGAGGGGGCACACTTTTCGGACTCTTTGCCGGAGGTCATACAATCCCTCTTCTTTCCTTGGCGGGGACCGTTGCCACCGCAGCCTCTGCTGCGATGGGATCCCGATACATCCCGTCCACACAGATAATCGCATTCTTCTCATCTGATGGGATGGTGATGACTCCCAATGGCCCAGGCATCTTCAAGGTGTTGTAAGCATAATTGGATGCTGCCATGATCTTGGCCAAGCCGGTCATACCAGAATCCCATTATACGGCAGGGGGAGCTCAACCACATCAAACGCAATCTTCTCAGTCCTATAGTTCAGCTCTCCCCCAAACGTCACCAGCAACGTAATTTTTCCCTTGGGACAGCTCCTGCCGGGATTGACTCTTTGAAATGTGTCGATAACCTCCAGCTCTTCCTCTCCTATCTAAAGCTTGTTAATAACTGCTGGGGAAATCAGATTCAACCCGGCCCCGCCTTCCACTAACATCTTTGTGACCTTGAGGTTGCGAATTGTTTGGGAAACACTACTAGGAAAAAGGCTACTAGTAGCACGGGTAAAATGGCTACTAGCAGCGCGGGTGCCCGCGCTCCTAGTATCGCGCTACAGCTAATAGTTAGTAGTAACGTGGGTTAAATCCGCGCTACTACTAACTTTGTTAGTAGTAGCGTGTGCCACCCATGCTACTGCTATTACGTAGCTAGTACTAATGAAATAGTAGTAGTGTGGGTAAACAACCAACGCTATTAGTATCCTATATACCAGTAGCGCTCAGTTTCGTTATTAGGAATTAAAAAATAAACCAGTACACATCATTACAAATACAAGATTTATAATAAACCAGCATTAGAACACATCGAGTAAGCACATACATAATTGACATGGGCTCCTATTTCATGGTTAACTGGATACCGAAGCCAATAAATGAGCCAAAAACCCATCATTCATGCATTGGTACTCACAATTGACCACTTCAAAGAACATGCAATTATGTATGTCATTAACAATTACAAACATAAGTTTCTTTTTACTACAGTTGTTGTATCTACTATCACACAGTTCCTCATTCTATCTGTTCTCACTCCAATAATAAGAAAAATGAAAAGGAAAAATAGAGACAATCTGCCGCAATTGCACTTCGGTGTCATGGATTCCGTCTGCCGCTTCAACATCTCATTATCCTGCAGCAATGGAAATTTGCCCCAAAATTACCTTTTGCAACAACATAAGATTGTATTGAGATTTCAGAATTAAACATAGGCATATCTCATAGTTTAAAACAAAGGCACTCAACAGAAAAGTGCATAAATTGAGAGAAAACCTTTGGCCAGCAACACAGCACAGGAGCTACATTCGGTGGAGGAGCTCACTAATCGGTGGAGAAGGTCAAAGTACCAAGTACGTAGCAGCACGATAGAGGAGCACCTATGTTAATGTTGCCCACATAGTTGATTTAACTCTTACTAGTTCTTACAAAATTTACCAAGTAATAACTATAATAATAAACGTGTCCAGGCATCTTTTTTGGACTTAGGACTCCACATACTGCAGCCTATATGCTATAAGCAGTTAGCATCACTACTAAAACAGAACTGAGGTAGAGAGTTTGGTGATGATCAGATTAAGTTTAACCAACATTTCACAATTCACATATCATTCCTGCTTAACACTTGGAACAAAAAGCATCAAGATAGAACTCAGGAATCAGTAAGTCAGTAAGTTTACCATCGATCATATTCGAAACATAGCATACGCATCTTACATATTACAATGAAAGTGTGCATTATGCAGATCAATGGCCTAAGTGGTATAATGATCTAGGACAGAATATGATTGAGCATTAGGATCAAACATGCTGTAATTTTGAAGAACATGGCAGTGTTCAAGTCCCCAACAGACCACAATCCCAGACAGGAATAGCATTGTTCTTTCTTCAAATTACCATACACGGGGAAACAATGACAAGACTGGATTGTTTTAAAAAAGGAAGAGGATGATTAAGTGGTTTTAATTCAGACCAACAACATGTTAAACAAATCACTCTACCAAGGGTACAACTATGAGGTAGGTTTCACCAAACTCTCATCGGAGAGAGGAATAAAAAATGAGAGACAGAGAGAGGACCTTCTATCGTGTGGGCAGTAGCAGGGTTGGAGCAGCCACTCGCCTCGTCGTCCTCCTCTCACAGCAGCAGATTTTTGCTTGATAAGCAGATACGAGCGCAAAACGCAAGCATCAGGTGGCGTCAAGCACATGGCTACATGTATAACAAAAGGAAAGGCAACTCTCTTCATTTTTCAGTTTCTAAACTAAATACAAAATGATTGTGAAATCTTAGGCATAACCAAAGGAAAGCAGATTCGCAAAATCACTTGAACTTGCTTATACTACACATACAGAGTCCACTTTTTTACTATTAATATTGATGTTATAACATGTTCAGTTACAAACATGCAAACTGCACTAGTGCTTTCAAAATTTGCCACTAGTATGAGTTGAGTTGAGTTGCTAATTAACAAGTGACAAGCACGCATATATAGGGTAAATTTTGCAAATACATGTGGCCGACGTAATTTTTTCAGTCTGAAACTTGAGGTGCTGCAAAGTATTGTCCTTCATTTGTTCAAGAATACATGTAAGTTGGATTGCAAGACCTCTCCTCTTCTCCTCTCTGAAAAAATAATTACTTGCTGTGGTTCAGCAAGCAGCCGGAGGAAAGAGATGAACAGAGGGTAAGGGGGAGAAGAGAAATGCTTACCTTTCCCCACTTTGGAGGAGAACCATTCAATATGTATGAGCATTCAGGGGCCATCCACTTTGGAGGAGAACCATTGAATATGTATGAGCATTCAGTCAATGCGTCCCCTATCCCCACACCAGCTCCAAGTGCAACTGATGCCCAGCGTGCTGTTGGGCTACCTGTATAAAATAACACAAGTCACAAACATGCATTAGACCATAGATTTAGTGACAGTTACTTCACGAAGTATAAATTTGAGTTCTTCTCAAAGTGTTTCTTTCGGCATATGCCAACTCTGAATAATTAACAAGTAAATAAGCATTGGGATGAACAACATCAAGACCAAACTCGGGAATCACTAGGTCCACCAGCTCACCATCGATCATATAAAAAACATCTTACATGTTACATGTAACTCTAAAAATGAGCATTGCACAGATCTATGGCCTATGTGGTATAACTATCTAGGATAGAATATGATTGGGCACTAACAAGAAACACGCTATAACTTTGAAGGACCATTCAGTATTCAAGTCCTCCACAGACCACAATCCCAGTTAGACCATTCTTTCTCTAACTTACCAGCCATAGGGAAATGATGATAGCTCCACAAGGAAAATCATTGCTCACACCAACTAAAATCGCACACAAAAATTTCCCTGCCCACCCCAATCAAAGCCATCAAATATCCTAGCGAGCAATTAAAGCACGTCTTGCTCTTCCTACACTGATTGACGAATGAATTGAAATGGGGCTCTGGCCCCTATAGAATACAAACATAGAGCAAATGAAACATCATTGGAATCTCACAGCCGTTGACGCAAATAGACTAGAGAAACTCAAACCTATCAAATTTAGCGTTCCAATCACATATAAAAGAATCAATCTACACCGTCCTGAAGCAGAGGGCGCGCATTAGTGCCTTCCACGAGAGCGTCGCCTGGAGGAGCGTGCCCTACGTACGCAGCTGGGGAATCCCGCATCAGATTGTATGGAGCATGGGCATCATTTTCGCCCAACCCTAGATCAAGAGATACACACGGAGGCGCGGTGAACAGATCTCATGGTAGAGCAAGGGGGCGAGTGATTGGGGAGCTTACGGAAGGGGATGAGGCCCCCGAAGGCATCAGTGAGGGAGGAGTAGGTGACATGCGTCCCGCGGCGGATGGCGAGGTCGAGGCAGGCGTCCCACTTGGCGTCGAGGTCGTACAGCGGGGGGATCCCGAACCTAGTGGGCAGGGACAGCTTCGGCGCCGGGGTCGGGGCGGTGGGTGGCGCGGGCGCTGCGGCGGCGTTCTCGAGCGACTCTTCCATGGGAGGGAGGGAGGGAGGAGAGGAAGGGATGATGGTTGCAACACGGGGAGGAAGAGAAGGTAGGGTGGGGTGGAGAGGCGACGTGAATGGGGGAGAGAAAGGCGGAGGTGGCGGTGGCAAGGAGATCACTTAGTAGTTGCGTTGGGTTTATATCCTAGGCTAACCCAACACAACTACTATGGCATGTCACGGGTTCACGATGCAGACCACTTAGTAGTAGCATGTGGTTTACAATCCGTGTTACTACTATCAACTTAGTAGCAGCGTGGGTTTATAACCAGCGCTACTACTATGGCTGGCCCCGAGGGGCAAGGTGGAAATCACTTAGTAGTAGCGAGGGTTATAAACCCGCACTACTACTATCAACTTAGTAGTAGCGGTGGTATAAACCCGCGCTACTAGTAAGTAGTAGTAGCGAGGGGTATAAACCCACGCTACTAGTAAGCGTCTACCTATAAGCTTTTCCCTAGTAGTGAAACCAACAACGGCAAACTCTCTACAACAATGGTGTGAAAGGATGGTCCTCCTCATCAAAGATGATGGGCGTGCTGGACCATTTGAGTGGCTTCCGAGCCTCTGGCGCTAGCTCCACAACATTAACCTTTCGTGCCCATCGCTTGAGCTGGCAATGGGAGGAGTGCAAGGACGCACCCCCATCAATGCATAAGGCGTCAATGTCCCTCGGAAATTTCTGCTCACGGGTTTCCTCTTCATTCCCTCCATCACTCAAATCATCACAGGTTTCCTTCTCTTGGCCCCTGGCGGGTTTTCCTTAGTTCCGAAAGGGTTTGCCGGGGCGGTTTGCTTCACTGCCTCCACCCTTTCTGCCAGCAGCATTCTGACCTTTCTCGTTATCACGCTTATCATACTCTGCTCTCTATCTCTTGACAAGTTGCTCAACTTGATAACATTCATGGAGGTTGTGGCCCTTGGTCCGGTGGATCTTGTAGTATGACTCTTCACCTTTACCGGCTTTATCCACGGCAGTGGCTTTCCGGTAGGCAGTGCATGCGGCAACTTCCATGCCGAGGGCCTCAGCTTTGGCCTTCTTGCCAGTACTAGGCATGCCAGAACCTTCAACAATCATCATTGTTTTATCTCTTGGCTTCTTGTTGCATTTCTTGCCTTTTCTTTGTCTAGTTGATTCATCTTCTTCCTCTAATCAACATTGATGCAATCCTCCTCTCAGGGCAGCTTCCTTCCTTCCTCCATCCGAGCACACTTATCCACTAGTGTGTACAGCTCCTTCACAGTCTTGGGCAACCACACACTCATCTTAAAACGAATGCAACGGCTACATACATTGGACTGGAAGGCTGCTATAACAGCTGCAGGATGGATATTCGGAATATTCCTACGGACTTTACTTAATCTTTGTAAATACTTACGGAGAGTTTCTCCTTCTTTCTGCTGGAGAAGCTGTAGGTCGCTGGGCCTACCGGGCTCCTGGTGGCCACCGGTGAAGGCACCGGTGAACTCATGGCATAAGTCTGCCCATGATGAAATGGAGTTCCCCGGCAGTGCATGAGCCAAGATCTCACATTGGACTTTAGAGCCAACGGGAAGTAGTTGGCGAACACCTTCTCGTCTTTTCCCCGGCAGCCTGAACAACGATGGTGTAGATGCTCAGGAACTCTACCGGGTTCAGTCTCCCGTAGTACTTCTCGTGTATCTCCGGCTTGAACATGCGGATGGACGGCCAACGGACTTGCCGCAGCTCGCGCGTAAAGGCAGGGTGGCCGACTTCGAAAGTTAGGCACCCGCCAACACCGAATGCAGGCTCGTCGACCTTGAGGCCGCCACACCCGTCGGTCTGGTGGGGGTCGTCGATAGGCCGTCCCACGATGACGCGTGTGTCTCTCCGCCACCGGGTATGCCGTTGGACCGGACGTGCTCGAGGGTCGGAAGAGGCCATCGATACATCGTCGGGATCTTGATCTTGCTGCACCCGCGCCTGCTGTCGTGGTGGGGACTGCATGGTAGGGACAACCCCCTCCGTTCGGCTAGCAGTACGAGCAGTCATCTTCACTTGGGGACGTCGTGGCGGGCCAGCGCACCGCGAGCCCCCAGCCTTAGCGAAACCGAGCAGACTCTGGATGGTGGCATGCCATTCATCCATATGCTCGGCTACTGGCGGGAACCTTAGTACCAGCTGGGCCCACGCCATAGCCCTTGTGGCTGTGCATGGCATGGAAGTTGACAAACTCAACCGCACTTTCGCCTGGCTCCTAACGGTGCCAGCGGCGGCGACCGCGGTGGCGCACCCGCGCTACGGTGGGGCAGCCACCTGGGAAGCGGGGTCACGCGGCGATGGTGCTCGAGGGTCCGTGGCTCTGTCGGGTGCAGT